>NC_069674.1:15981589-16284619 GCF_023699985.2 Odocoileus virginianus
TCCATATCATCAATTATTTTTTAGAATTCCTGGGCCAATTTATATCCTCCAGGTCCACCTTGAGAATACATCTCATTGTATCCTCACCAGCATTGAGTAATACAATAATTTTTTGTATACTTAATATTTTATAATTTGACCAATAAAAGAGTTTCCACATACTTTTCATAGTAATCATTTTATATCTGTATAATATCCTATAGTTGTATTACCTTTCCTTGACCTTGTTCTTTGCTATTTAGTGTTCTTTTCTCAATAGGTTACATTATCTTCAATAGTGAATACTGGAAACAACTATTACTTTTCCAGATTATTTCCTAAGGGTTTTTGCCTTTGAATTAATTTGCTTTCAATATATATGGAATTTAAGGGACTCTTTCATAGTGTGATGAACATAATTTTCTGGAAGTCATCAAGCAGACAAATCATTTTTCTCAAGGTGTAATTAAATGTGTGTGTGATGTGGGTGGGGGTAGGGGAGGGGGAGGGGCGGTCAGTGAAGGAGATGGAATCTCTTGGCCTCTAAGTTCCCTTCCAATTCTGTGTCTCACTACCTTGTCCCCACATCCTAGGCAGTCTTGCTGATGAAGATTTAAAGCAAAGAATTCCAAGCCTGGAGGGGATCAGATTTATTATTATTATTATTTTTTGGCCACGCACACAGCATGTGGTATCTTAGTTTTCTGACTAAAGATTGAACTCACACCCCCTTTTTTGGAAGTGCAGAGTCTTAGCCATGGACCTTCGGGGAGGTCCCTAGATTTATGAATATTTTTAATCCAAGCTGAGCTGCTTAGACTGATGTGACTGATATGACAACTCACATTATCTCCTTGGATTTCACTGAAACCCCTCAGATGCCTGTAAAAGTAATTTATGTAGATAACATTGAATGTTAAGCTAAACATCTCTGGGCAAAAAAATTTTAAATATTAGCCACATTGTATACCTTAAATGTATAAAATTTTTGCCAATTATAATGGACTGAGAAGCCTGGCAGGCTACAGTCCGTGGGGTCACAAAGAGTTGGACAGGACTGAGCAACTAATACTTTCACTCTCAAAGCTAAAAAAAGCAAAAACTGTTCTCATCCTCAGACTGTCGTGGAAGTCTGATTTGCCTTACATGCAAATTGCTCCCATCATGCAGGTCTTATCCACCAGACTCCTTGCCATCCCCCACCCCACCTCTAGCCCCACTCCTGGGGTTCTTCAAAGGGGATTGCCCATGGAAAGCTGGAGGTAAGAAGTTTGGTTCTATTGAGTTGGCAGCCTCCCATGTGACTTCATCCAGAGATGGGCTGGAAGGCTGACATCTCTGAATGCAAACTGGAGATGTTATGGTACTCTGGAAGGTTCCTTTTGCCCCCTGGAACATTTAACTCTTGCAGTGGTGTGTCATCTGTGGAATTATTTTAAAATATTAAAAAACAATTCTTAAAATTATGAAAACCCCCTGCTTCCCTGACATTTATTTAAGTGTTCTATAGAATCTGAAATATCCTCAGTATAAGCCCTGTAGGTTACTATGTCCGAGGTTTGCTCATTATCTTAGCATGGAACACAGCTGTCATTCAGCCTCGTGGCCCACTCTGTTGTTTGTTCTCACTGCTGGGATGGACTTTCAGAACTGACCAGTAGAAGCTACATTTTGGTTCCTTTCTGGGAAAAACACACTGAGATATCATCATAGTTCCAAAAAGATCCATCAGAGTTGCTCTCTCAACAAGACAGCTTCTCTGCATTTCCTCAAATCTGGCAAAACCCTGGTGTATCTGAAGGTGAGAAATCTGCCCTGGAGCCAGGAATTAAGTAATCGAGCAGAAATTTTTATTTTTCAATTCAGGTAAAAATGTACACTTGCCCAGAATTTCATTTATAGTGTGTGTACTCAGTTGTGTTTGATTCTTTTGTGACCCCATGGACTGTAGCCTGCCAGGCTCCTCTGTCCGAGGAATTCTCCAGACATGAATACTGGAGTGGGTTGCCATGCCTGCTCCAGGGAATCTTCATGACCCAGGGATCAAACCCGCAGTCCCTGTATTGGCAGGTAGGTACTTCACCCCTGAGCTATCTGGGAAGCCAGAATTTCACTTATAGATAACCTTAAAAAAAATCGCATTGAAAAGAAAAATGCTGATGGAAATCAATAGCAATGCAATCTTCAGATTCAAGATAAAGTTGAATAAATTGAATTCAGCATCTAACAATGGGAATGTTATGTGTATTCTTGAGTGAGGCATGGAAATGATGGATGTCTATCCTGGAACAGGGAGATAGAAACAATGAAAAGTCAATTTCAGTTTCTGGGACAACTGAATGAAATAACTGTATGCCAATTTAAAAAGCAAGTTATCCTGCAATACTTTCATTAAAAATGTGTTTCCCCTGCGACACAGTGTTACTGTAGCTGGCAGTATTTGCCCAGGGAAATACATTCACAAATCCATAAAGGGAACTTCTGAGGATTTCGGTGGCAGTGTGGTGTGGAGGTGGGACTTGGAGCCAATCTAGGGGTCCATTCCTGGGAATGGGGAAGTGAGCTGAGATTGCTCATTGGTAGAACCCTGTGTAGCAGCAAGACGCCCTGGTCTTACCAACATAGAAGAGCAAATAGGTCTTAAAAACATCACCAGTGTGTGAATAAAGTAAGAGGTAGAATGAGATCTAGCTTATGTGAATTGAAAGTACCTACACTAATAATAGTACTTTATATTTTACAGGAGCCCATTTAGGCTCTATAGGGTTGCCTTATGGGATTAAAACAGAGAGATGGGGGTAAAAGTGAATACAGAGTAAAATGAAGACAGGCTGGACTGACCATTGACTGTGTATCATACATTTCCCCCCAAATAAATAAGTGAGTACAGTTCTCTTAAGAGAAAACAAATACTTAAAATTTTGATTTATTCAGTGATCCTAAGAATCAACTTGATAAACTAATTTAGGCATTAAAGTTTGTTGCTAGTGCATAAGACACAGAAGTTACCTTCCTCTAAGTAGTTTTCTGTTCAAGATTTTAAATTCAAGGATATTTAATTTGATGCATAAAAAACCACTCTTCTCTGGAGTGAGTACTAAGATTCTCCCAGATACTTGTATATCTGCTTTTATTTCTCTCTCTCTCTCTCTCTTTTTTTTTTAGTAGATCTAAGTAACGTACTTATTTTTTTTCATTTATTTTTATTAGTTGGAGGCTAATTTTTACTTCACAACATTGCAGTGGGTTTTGTCATACATTGACATGAATCAGCCATGGAGTTACATGTATTCCCCATCCCGATACCCCCTCCTACCTCCCTCTCCACCCGATTCCTCTGGGTCTTCCCAGTGCACCAGGCCCGAGCACTTGTCTCATGCATCCAACCTGGGCTGGTGATCTGTTTCACTATAGATAATATACATGCTGTTCTCTCAAAACATCCCACCCTCGCCTTCTCCCACAGAGTCCAAAAGTCTGTTCTGTACATCTGTGTCTCTTTTTTCTGTTTTGCATATAGGGTTATCATTACCATCTTTCTAAATTCCATATATATGTGTTAGTATGCTGTAATGGTCTTCATCTTTCTGGCTTACTTTGCTCTGTATAATGGGCTCCAGTTTCATCCATCTCATTAGAACTGATTCAAATGAATTCTTTTTAACAGCTGAGTAATATTCCATGGTGTATATGTCCCACAGCTTCCTTATCCATTTGTCTGCTGATGGGCATCTAGGTTGCTTCCATGTCCTGGCTATTATAAACAGTGCTGCAATGAACATTGGGGTGTATGTGTCTCTTTCAGATCTGGTTTCCTCAGTGTGTATGCCCAGAAGTGGGATTGCTGGGTCATATGGCAGTTCTATTTCCAGTTTTTAAAGAAATCTCCACACTGTTTTCCATAGTGGCTGTATTAGTTTGCATTCCCACCAACAGTGTAAGAGGGTTCCCTTTTTTCCACACCCTCTCCAGCATTTATTGCTTGTAGACTTTTGGATAGCAGCCATCCTGACTGGCGTGTAATGGTACCTCATTGTGGTTTTGATTTGCATTTCTCTGATAATGAGTAATGTTGAGCATCTTTTCATGTGTTTGTTAGCCATCTGTATGTCTTCTTTGGAGAAATGTCTGTTGAGTTCTTTGGCCCATTTTTTGATTGGGTCATTTATTTTTCTGGAATTGAGCTTCAGGAGTTGCTTGTATATTTTTGAGATTAGTCCTTTGTCTGTTGCTTTGTTTGCTATTATTTTCTCCCAATCTGAGGGCTGTCTTTTCACCTTGCTTAGTTTCCTTTGTTGTGCAAAAGCTTTTAAGTTTCATTAGGTCCCATATGTTTATTTTTGCTTTTATTTCCAATATTCTGGGAGGTGGGTCATAGAGGATCCTGCTGTGATTCATGTCGGAGAGTGTTTTGCCTATGTTCTCCTCTAGGAGTTTCATAGTTTCTGGTCTTACATTTAGATCTCTAATCCATTTTGAGTTTATTTTTGTGTATGGTGTTAGAAAGTGTTCTAGTTTCATTCTTTTACAAGTGGTTGACCAGTTTTCCCAGCACCACTTGTTAAAGAGGTTGTCTTTTTTCCATTGTATATCCTTACCTCCTTTGTCAAAGATAAGGTGTCCATAGGTTCGTGGATTTATCTCTGGGCTTTCTATTCTGTTCCATTGATCTATATTTCTATCTTTGTGCCAGTACCATACAGTCTTGATGACTGTGGCTTTGTAGTAGAGTCTCAAGTCAGGCAGGTTGATTCCTCCAGTTCCATTCTTCTTTCTCAAGATTACTTTGTCTATTCGAGGTTTTTTGTATTTCCATACAAATTGTGAAATTATTTGTTCTAGTTCTGTGAAAAATACTGTTGGTAGCTTGATAGGGATTGCATTGAATCTATAGATTGCTTTGGGTAGAATAGCCATTTTGACAATATTGATTCTTCCAATCCATGAACACGGTATGTTTCTCCATCTGTTTGTGTCCTCTTTGATTTCTTTCATCAGTGTTTTATAGTTTTCTGTGTATAGGTCTTTTGTTTCTTTAGGTAGATATACTCCTAAGTATTTTATTCTTTTTGGTGCAATGGTGCATGGTATTGTTTCCTTAATTTCTCTTTCTGTATTCATTTGAATCAGTTCTAATGAGATGGATGAAACTGGAGCCCATTATACAGAGCAAAGTAAGCCAGAAAGATAAAGACCATTACAGTATACTAACACATATATATGGAATTTAGAAAGATGGTAATGATAACCCTATATGCAAAACAGAGAAAGAGACTCAGATGTATAGAACAGACTTGTGGACTCTGGGAGAAGGCGAGGGTGGGATGTTTCAAGAGAACAGCATTGAAACATGTATATTATCTAGGGTGAAACAGATCACCAGCCCAGGTTGGGTGCCTGAGACAAGTGCTCGGGCCTGGTGCACTGGGAAGACCCAGAGGGATCGGGTGGAGAGGGAGGTGGGAGGGGGGACCGGGATGGGGAATACATGTAAATCCATGGCTAATTCATTTCAATGTATGACAAAAACTACTGTAATGATGTAAAGTAATTAGCCTCCAACTAATAAAAATAAATGGAAAAAAAAAAAAGAAATGCAACGGATTTCTGTGTGTTAATTTTATATCCTGCAAATTTACTATATTCATTGATTAGCTCTAGTAATTTTCTGGTAGAGTCTTTAGGGTTTTCTATGTAGAGGATCATGTCATCTGCAAACAGAGAGAGTTTCACTTCTTCTTTTCCTATCTGGATTCCTTTTACTTCTTTTTCTGCTCTGATTGCTGTGGCCAAAACTTCCAACACTATTTTGAATAGTACTGGTGAGAGTGGGCACCCTTGTCTTGATCCTGATTTTAGGGGAAATGCTTTCAAGTTTTCACCATTGAGGGTGATGCTTGCTGTGGGTTTGTCATATATAGCTTTTATTATGTTGAAGTATGTTCCTTCTATTCCTGCTTTCTGGAGAGTTTTAATCATAAATGGGTGTTGAATTTTGTCAAAGGCTTTCTCTGCATCTATTGAGATAATCATATGGTTTTTATCTTTCAATTTGTTAATGTAGTGTATTACATTGATTGATTTGTGGATATTAAAGAATCCTTGCATTCCTGGGATTAAGCCCACTTGGTTATGGTGTATGATATTTTTAATATGTTTTTGGATTCTGTTTGCTAGAATTTTGTTAAGGATTTTTGCATCTGTGTTCATCAGTGATATTGGCCTGCAGTTTTCTTTTTTTGTGGCATCTTTGTCTGGTTTTGGAATTAGGGTGATGGTGGCCTCATAGAATGAGTTTGGAAGTTTACCTTCTTCTGCAATTTTCTGGAAGAGTTTGAGTAAGATAGGTGTTAGCTCTTCTCTAAATTTTTGGTAGAATTCAGCTGTGAAGCCGTCTGGTCCTGGGCTTTTGTTTGCTGGAAGATTTCTGATTACAGTTTCGATTTCATTGCTTGTGACGGGTCTGTTAAGATCTTCTATTTCTTCCTGGTTCAGTTTTGGAAAGTTATACTTTTCTAAGAATTTGTCCATTTCATCCAAGTTGTCCATTTTATTGGCATAGAACTGCTGGTAGTAGTCTCTTATGATCCTTTGTATTTCAGAGTTGTCTGTTGTGATCTCTCCATTTTTATTTCTAATGTTGTTAACTTGGTTCTTCTCTCTTTGTTTCTTAATGAGTCTTGCTAATGGTTTGTCAATTTTGTTTATTTTTTCAAAAAACCAGCTTTTAGCTTTGTTGATTTTTGCTATGGTCTCTTTAGTTTCTTTTGCATTTATTTCTGCCCTAATTTTTAAGATTTCTTTCCTTCTACTAACCCAGGGGTTCTTCATTTCTTCCTTCTCTATTTGCTTTAGGCGTAGAGTTAGGTTGTTTATTTGGCTTTTTTCTTGTTTCTTGAGGTAAGCCTGTAATGCTATGAACCTTCCCCTTAGCACTGCTTTTACAGTGTCCCATAGGTTTTAGGTTGTTGTGTTTTCATTTTCATTCATTTCTATGCATATTTTGATTTCTTTTTTGATTTCTTCTAGGATTTGTTGGTTATTCAGAAGTGTGTTATTTAGCCTCCATATGTTTGAATTTTTAACAAATTTTCCCCTGTAATTGAGATCTAATCTTACTGCACTGTGGTCAGAAAAGATGACTGGAATGATTTCAATTTTTTTAAAATTTTCCAAGACCAGATTTATGGCCCAGGATGTGATCTGTTCTGGAGGAGGTTCCGTGTGCACTTGAGAAAAAGGTGAAGTTGATTGTTCTGGGGTGAAATGTCCTATAGATATCAATTAGGTCTAGTTGGTCCATTGTGTCATTTATGGTTTGTGTTTCCTTGTTAATTTTCTGTTTAGTTGATCTATCCATAGTTGTGAGTGGGGTATTAAAGTCTCCCACTATTATTGTGTTACTATTAATTTCCTCTTTCATACTCGTGAGCGTTTGCCGTACATATTGTGGTGCTCCTATGTTGGGTGCATATATATTTATAATTATTATATCCTCTTCTTGGATTGATCCTTTGATCATTATGTAGTGTCCCGTTGCCATTTACTTTGTTGTTTTGGGTTCACGTTTATACAGCCTTTCTGTGTTTCCTGTCTAGAGAAGATCCTTTAGCACTTGTTGAAGAGCTGGTTTGGTGGTGCTGAATTCTCTCAGCTTTTGCTTGTCTGTAAAGCTTTTGAATTCTCCTTCATATCTGAATGAGATCCTTGCTGGGTACAGTAATCTAGGTTGTAGGTTATTCTCTTTCATTACTTTAAGTATGTCCTGCCATTCCCTTCTGGCCTGGAGGGTTTCTATTGATAGATCAGCTGTTATCCTTATGGGAATCCCTTTGTGTGTTATTTGTTGTTTCTCCCTTGCTGCTTTTAATATTTGTTCTTTGTGTTTAATCTTTGTTAATTTGATTAATATGTGTCTTGGGGTGTTTCGCCTTGGGTTTATCCTGTTTGGGACTCTCTGGGTTTCTTGGACTTGGGTGGCTATTTCATTCCCCACTTTAGGGAAGTTTTCAGCTGTTATCTCCTCGAGTATTTTCTCATGGCCTTTCTTTTTGTCTTCTTCTTCTGGGACTCCTATGATTCGAATGTTGGGGCATATCACATTGTCCCAGAGGCCCCTGAGGTTGTCCTCATTTCTTTTGATTCTTTTTTCTTTTTTCCTCTCTGCTTCATTTATTTCCACCATTTTATCTTCTACCTCGCTTATCCTATCTTCTGTCTCCGTTATTCTACTCTTGGTTCCCTCCAGAGTGTTTTTGATCTCATTTATTGCATTATTCATTTTTAATTGACTCTTTTTTATTTCTTCTAGGTCTTTATTAAACATTTCTTGCATCTTTTCAATCTTTGTCTCCAGGCTATTTATCTGTAACTCCATTTTGTTTTCAAGATTTTGGATCATTTTTATTATCATTATTCTAAATTCTTTTTCAGGTAGATTCCCTATCTCCTCCTCTTTTGTTTGACTTGGTGGGCATTTTTCATGTTCCTTTACCTGTTGGGTATTTCTCTGCCTTTTCATCTTGTTTAGATTGCTGTGTCTGGAGTGGGCTTTCTGTATTCTGGAGGTCTGTGGTTCCTTTTTATTGTGGAGGTTTTACCCAGTGGGTGGGGTTGGACGATTGGCTTGTCAAGGTTTCCTGGTTAGGGAAGCTTGTGTCAGTGTTTTGGTGTGTGGAACTTGATTTCTTCTCTCTGGAGTGCAGTGGAGTGCCCAGTAATGAGTTTTGAGATGGGTCTATGTGTTAGGTGTGACCTTGGGCAGCCTGTATGTTGACGTTCAGGGCTATGTTCCTGCGTTGCTGGAGAATTTGCATGGTATGTCTTTCTCTAAAACTTATTGGCTCTTGGGTGGTGGTTGGTTTCAGTGTAGGTATGGAGGCTTTTGGACGGTCTCTTATTACTTAAAGTTCCATGTAGTCAGGAGTTTTCTGGTGTTCTCAGGTTTTGGGCTTAAGTCTCCTGCCTCTGGATTTCAGTTTTATTCTTCCAATAGTCTTAAGACTTCTCCAACTATACAGCACTGATAATAAAACTTCTAGGTTAATGGAGAAAAGATTCTCCCCTGTGAGGGACACCCAGAGAGGTTCACAGAGTTACATGAAGAAGAGGAGAGGGAAGAGGGAGATAGAGATGAGCAGGAGGAGAAAAGGGGGACTCAAGAGGAGAGAGACAGATCTACGCAGTTGTCTGTTCCCAGAGTGTTCTCCATAGCCCAGACACCCACAAAGATTCACAGAATTGGATTGGGAAGAGAGGGGAAAGGAGGAAATAGAGGTGTTCTGAGGTAGAAAATGGACAGTCAAGATTGGGAGAGAATAATAAACACACTCCTGAATAAAAATGGGAACTGAATATTGGATTCTCAATGTCCACAATTTATATCATATACTGAAAAACAAATATTAAAAATCTAGAGTAGAGGTTAGACTCTTAAAAATATTATGTTAAAAACAAAAACCAAAACACACAAAAAAATTTTAGAAATATATATGAAGTTTGGTTTAAAAATAGGGCTTCTCTTTTTTTTTTTGTAAGGTTATAGTGTAATGAAAATGAAAATTAAGGAGTAGTAGAGGAGTAATAGAGGACTTTAAAAGGAAATAAGAGAAAAAGAAAAATAGAAGAGAAAAAAGGAAAAAAAGAAAAAAGGAAAAAAAAGAAAAAAAGAAAATTTTTTTCCTAATTAAAAAAATCATAAAAATCTATGAAAATGAAAGTTAAGGAGTAATAGGGATTTTTAAAAGAAAATAAAAGAGAAAAAATAATAAAGAAAAAACTTTTTTTTAAACTAAAAAAAAAAGTAAAAATATATCTAGGAATTTCTCGGGAGCTGTTGTGCTCAGTGTGGGTTCGGTTCAGTTTCAGATAGCTCCTCATTCCAGCTTACACTTCTCGATATCTGCAGGCCCCTTCCGGTGTAGTCGGTATTACCTACAGGGATTTTAATCTGTTGCACCGGTGCCTTCTGAAGCGGTTCCTTTTGTTTATTTGGTTTCTGTTTGCTGGTCTCTTCAGTGCCTAATTTCCACCCTGACACAGGCGGGCGGAGGTGGTCTCTTGTTCGGGTTGCTAGTTCCGTCGTGCTGTGGGGAGGGGCTGGTGCTGCTTTCCCCGTCTACGCTGCTCAGGCTCCCAGCTTGTTCTATATGGAGCGTGCCCTGCGCTGCGCGTGGTTCCAGCCCTCGGGTGTTCCACAAAAGCGCGAAACAAAAAGCTGCGCCTGCTTTTTGTGCCTTCCCTGTCTGAGCGGCTCAGGCAGCCAGGAGTTTGACGGCCGCACTGTCCCCGGGTGCGGCGCGCCTTCTCCCCTCAGCGGTCCCAGTCTCAGTTTCCGCCCGCGCCAGTCGGGTTTGCGTGCACCTTCTGCCCTCCGCGTCCCCAGCCCCAGTCCCCACCTGCATCGGTCGGGTGCCTGCGCCCTGTGTCTCACCGCGACCCTCCCTGCGGATGTCGACCATCCAGAATCTCAGGAGGTCTTCGATTAGAAACTGGAGGCCTGTTTGCAGTGCGGTAGGGGATGTGGTCCTTGGGGCTGAGCCTGCCCCTTTCCCCTCCCCGCTGCCTCCAGCCTCCGGCGGGGCTGGGTTGGTCCGCAGCCTGCGAGCTCTTCTCTGGACTTGCTCGGTCCCTTTGTTCTGCGAACGGCTGGCAGTGTGTTCGGGCCGGTTAATTTTCTCTCTCTCTTTTGCTGTCCCACAATTTAAGTTGGTTTCTCACAAAAGCTCCCTCCGATTGTCCTCAGGGCACTCAGGCCCGGTCCTTACCCTAAGTAATGCCACCTGCTCCTCTCCATTCCACCCCCACTTGCTGGTGGCGGGCGCGGGCATCTGGGGTACTTTTCTGCTGGGAGTTGCTTTTAGGCACATAATCTGTGGGTTTTATTTATTGTTCCCCTCCCAGTCAGGTTGCCTTCCGAGATTCAAAAACTTCCCCCAGACCCTCCAGTGTGAGGGTTTCCTGGTGTTTGGAAACTTCCTCTATTAAGACTCCCTTCCCGGGACGGATCTCCGTCCTTAGCTCTTTTGTCTCTCTTTTTATCTTTTATATTTTGTCCTACCTCCTTTCGAAGACAATGGATTGCTTTTCTGGGCACCTGATGACCTCAGCTAGCGATCAGAAGTTGTTTTGTGAAGTTTGCTCTGCGTTCAGTTATCTTTTGATGAATTTGTAGGAGAGAAAGTGGTCTCCCCATCCTATTCCTCCGCCATCTTGGCTCCTCCGTATATCTGCTTTTAAAAATAGACTTTTACTTTTTGGGTCTTTAGGTTTGAAGCAAAACTGAGTAGAAGGTACAGAGACTTCCCATAGATTCCTGCCTCCACAATGCAGAGCCTCCCCACTGTCAGCATCTCCCACCAGAGTGATACATTTGTGACAGAGCCGACATTGACACGTCATCATCACCTGAAGTCCATGGTTTATATTAGCGTTCACTCCTGGTGTACATTCTGCGGTTTTGGACAAAAGTATAATGACATGTATCCTCTGTTATTGCCTCATACAGAATAGTTTTACTGCCCTAAAAATCCTCCATGAGCAGCCCCTTCATCCCTTCCCATCTCCAACCACTGGTCTTTTTTTATTTTACTGTCTCTATAATAGTTTTGCCTTTTCCAGAATGTCACATGGTTGTAATCATTTAGTACGTAGCCTTTTCAGATTGAATTCCTTCACTTGGTAATGTGCATTTAAGGTTCCTCTCTGTCTTTGCATGACTTGATAACTTGTCAGTTTTTAAAAGAATATTTGATTTCATCATCTCCAAAGTATAATTATTCCCTATATTGCATATATTGCTTATAACAATACAAAATTTGAGAAAGAAGCTACTTGCTCAACCAGTGAAAACAGAAATATTTACTTACTCTTCCCGAATCAGTTTAGCTCTTATTACTCCTTGGTAGGAGTGAACATGTCACAGAAGAACTGTAACGAATGCATTTGTGGGCTTGTCTGCTTTTGCGGGGAGGGAGAATGGCTTCTTTGACTGTGGAAACAGCGTGACTGCATGTTTATCGTCCACCAGACAGTGTTGCCATCTGTGCTATGGCTTTTTTCATTGCTGGCACTGTATCAGTCTGGCCAAAAAAAAAAAAAAAAAAAAAAATCAAGTTTTTTTTTTAAACCTTAGCCTTTTCAGTAGCTTATTTTGTTTTGTTTCTTTGGCCATGCTGGGTGGCACGCAGAGTCTTAGTTCTCCAACCAGGAATTGAACCCACGGCCCCTGCAGTGGAAGCTCAAAGCCCTAACCACTCGACTGCCAGGGAATTCCCATTTCAGTACAGTTCAAAGAATGCATTTCCAGATATGCTATAAAGCAAGTGTGTTTTGTAGCCAGACAAGCATTAACGGAAGCCAAGTATTACATCTTATGTGTCATTTTTTTTTTCTCAGGTTTCGGCATAGAGGTTTAGGACACCTCGATGCAAATTTTAAAAGGTGCCCATTCCTCAAGGAAATCTGGGTAAGTGGATGTGAATAACCTGAACTACACTCGAAGAGCTTTCTAGATCCCAGTGGGCAGCAGCTTCTGCCCCACACTCGCTCTTGCGCTCATGCGCACTCCAGGCCCCAGGCACCCTGCCTTGGGTTCCCAAACACCCTGTGTTCCTCTCCCCAGGACCATTCAGAGTCAGGTGGGGAGCAGGGAGGACCTCGCGTGGCGGTGTCAGGCAGTAGGTAGGGAGTGGAACAGTGAGGGAAGTGGGCTCGAGGACCTAGTTGTGGCCAGAACACTGTGTGCATGCTCTCCTGAGTGTGTGCACAGCCTTGCGTGCAGTGTGGTTTTATTAGAGGGCTTTTCTAGAAGGGGGACTCCTGCCACCCCAGGACTGACATGAGAGCCCTCAAGTCCTGCATTCCCCACCCCTGGCTTCCCCCAGCTCTCACACAGTAAGTCTGGCTGCAATGGTGCTTTCATGCTGTGCACAGTTTGTGTGTGACCCTGGGGCTGGCATCTGTCACCTCCAGGCTGCATCTTCTCAGGCAGCATCTCCACCCTCTTGACCTGTTCTGAGAGGAGAGCCATCCTGGGCCATGAAGAGGTGCAGAAAGGCAGCCTTGGCCTTCCTTATTCCTTCTTTAGGTTCACCGCAAAATTGTCCCCAAGGGTGACTCACTCCATGTGCCCACAGCTTGAAGCTCCATAGGAAACCATCCTGCCTATCTGTTCACATTCAATGCTTCATTGCAAACCCTGGGCACCAGACTCCCCTTGATTTCAAGTTGAAGCTGCTCACTTTTCAAAAAGCCATACTCTTTGTATTAGTTAGTTGTGGTTGCTCCAACAAAGTACTGCAAACAGGGTGGCTGAGACCAATACGGATGTACTGCCTCACTGTTCTGGAGGCTGAACACCTGAGAGCAAGGTGGTGGTTCCTTCCGAGGGGCGTGGAGGGAATCTGTTCCGGGCCTCTTCCCACCCCTCACCCTGCCTCTAGCAGTTGCTGATGACCTTTAGAAATCCTTGGCTTGTGAATACATCACCCCGACCTCTGCCTTCCTCACATGCATCCTCCCTGTGTGTGGTATGTGTGTATCTGTATTGAAAATCTCCTTTTTACAGAAGGACACATCAAATTAGAGACCTAATTGACGTCTGTTCCAGGGTAACCTCATCTTAATTCATTACAATTGCAATGACCCTATTTCTGAATAAGTTCACATTCCAAAGTCCTAGGGGTTACAATTCCAACATGAGTTTTGGGGGACACATGGAATACTCATCCCATAATACTCTCTCTCAATAGCTTTCTTCATTTTGACCTGGTAACAGGAATCTCCCAGATAAAAAGATCTCCTTCAAGATGCAAAGAACAAGACAAATATTTCAACAAAGAGGTCAACAAATCATCACTGTGGAAATAAGCAAAGACCACCCAACTAAGAACAAGAAAATACTATTTATTCTGGGAGTCAGCCACCATCATTTATGTTTGGCAGAGACTCAGATGTAGGCAGGGGCGTGGGAAGGCTTGATGGTGAAAGGAGGGAGGCTTTGGATATTCAGGTGTGCTCCATCAGAGGCTGTAGGCCTGGGATGACTGTCGATGGACTGGGGAGGAGTTGGGGCATTCTGTATGACTGGTCAGGGGGCAGATATTTGGCTTCCTGTGCTTGATCCTAAACTATCTGAAGCTGTCCATTATTAACCAAACCCTGGCTGTCTGAGCCAATTGCTGTGGAGGTGGTTTGATTTCCTGGATTAGTTGCTGAGGCTGGTGGGTTGGCTTCCTGGACTGGTTGCTGCAGATTGTGGGTTAAAGTTCTGTTTTTATATATGATCTGGCCCTTGTCCATTTGTATGTTGAATCTCTCATCACAGAATCAGCTTTTGGGCTAGGTCTGCTAGGTACTTGTTTCCACAAATGACTTAATTATGTGTAGTTATAAACTTACGAAAACAGTAATTTTAAAATTTCCCAACCTTGAAACCTCAAATTTCCACAAGAGCCTCTTTCTTTGTCTTCATAGCTCTCTCGCTTCACTCTGGTGGTTTGCACAGGCCAAGCTCCTGGGTCTCCTCTGATGCACTAACTCATCAGATGTTTGCTGAGTTTTTGCTGTGTCCCCAGCTCTGGGCCAGTGGAAGGGATCAGAGGTGGAAGACATAGTTTATGCCTTCAGAGAGACCAGTGAGGGGGCAGGCGGGTAGACACTGTCATCCACAGTGCTCAGTTGTCCAAGATAAACAGAGCCAGATACTAAGGTGGTGAGGACAGGTGTTAACAGGAACTACTGCAATAGAGAACAGAGTCTAGGATAAAACTGCACAGAAGTGACTGGGTGTTTTACAGGGAAATGAGGGAGCAGGGGTGGGTGAGGGGGCCTCAGTAGAGTCAGGGAATTGAGAAATTACAGAGTGGGTGAGTGTGAATGCTGATAAGGTCAGCTCTGCTTGCTCTCTGGCAGTCATTGAAGTCAGGCTTCTGTCCCCCCAACAGAGACTGGAGGAAGAGGGAGACAAAGGCCCTGTCCTTCCTGATTATTAAATTTTAAAGGAATGGCTTTCAGGTCTTGAGGTGTAGGAGATACAGATGGGTGAATGGATGGATGGATAGACAGCATCAATATAGAGACATCTCGACAGAGACATTGATCTCGATAGAGATATCTCGAAGGGAGAGAGGAAGAATTCACAACTAAGCTCTTTCTAGTAAATGCCCTAAGTATGGTCAGGGCCTCTTGTCAGGCACTGGTTGGAAGAAACAGCAAGTTCTTCTGGCAGCCTTGAGCTTTCTCAGACAGGTACTTTAAAGGGGGCTAGGGCCATCCTAGGGATACAGTTCTTGAGCTGTTACAAACTGGGTTAGTGTTTGTTCAAGTCTTTAATATGGGGGGATGGGTTGGATGAAGTTATTTATGTTGAGAGTCTGTAGATTGTATAGACCAAGTTGAGGCCTAGTGGAGAAGAAGGCTCAAAGGAGTTTGGTCAAGGGGAGAGTGTGTGTGTGTTTCATTTTTATTTTATTTTTGACTGTGCTGGGTCTTTGTTGCTGCATGCAGGTTTTCTCTAATTGTGGAGAGCTATTCTTCATTGCAGTGCATGGGCTTTTCATTGCGGGGTTTCTCTTGTTGCAGAGCACGGGCTTTGGAGTGCGCGTGAGCTCAGTAGCTGCAGTTCGAGGGCTTAGTTGCCCCGAGTCATGTGGAATCTTACTGGGGCAGGCATCGAACCTACATCCCCTGTACTGGCAGGTGGCCTCTTTTGGTATATGTTTAATTTATTTATTTTTAATTGGAGGGTATCTGCTTTACATTGTTGTGTTGGTTTCTGCCATAAATCAACATGAATCAGCCATAGGTATCCATATGTCCCCTCCCTCTTGAACCTCCATCCCACCCCTCTAGGTTGTCACAGAGCACCGGGTTGAGATCCCTGCATCATACAGAAAATTCCCACTGGCTCTCTATTTTACATATTGTAGTGTACATGTTTCAGTGCTACTCTCTCAATCTGTCCGACACCCCCAGTGTGCCCACAAGTCTGTTCTCTATGTCATTTTGTCTATTGCTGCCCTACAGATAGATTAGTACCATTTTTCTAGATTCCATGTATATGCATTAATATATGATATTTGTTCTTCTCTTTGTGACTTAACTTTCTGTATAATGGGCTCTAGGCTCATTCACCTCACTAGAGTTGACTCAAATTCATTCCTTTTTAAGGCTGAGTAATATACCATTGTATATGTGTACCACAACTTCTTTATTCATTCATCTGTTGATGGACATCTAGGTTGCTTCCATGTCCTGGCTGTTGTAAATAGTGCTGCGGTGAACACTGGGTTATATGTGTCTTTTAAAATTGTGGTTTTCTCAGGGTGTGTGCCCAGAAGTGGGATTGCTCTGTTATATGGCAGTTTTATTCCTAGTTTTTAAAGAAATCTCCATACTGTTCTTCATAGTGGCTGCACCAATTTGTATTCCTACCAACAGTGTGGGAAGGTTCCCTTTTCTCCACACCTTTAAGGGGAGAGAAAGTCTTTGTCACAGTGCTGCCCTGGAGGTGAGCACAGGCCACTGAGGTAGGGTGTACATGTGTGCATGCTTGTGTGTGTGTATATGTGTGTATGTCCAAAGAGGAGAGGATAACTTGACTTGGAAGACAAATCCCAATAAACCAAATGAATCCAATCAGGAGAGAGGGAAGGGATGGAAGAGCAAGAGCAAGTCCAGGTTTATGGGACCTAAGATGTATGTGATTAGAGTGCCCTCTTCTAAAAAAAAAGGTACAAAATAAGAAATACAAAACTAGAAGGTCTTGGAGAGGGGCAAACAAGAAAGAGGACCAGAAATTAAAGCTTCTCTTGTTGTTGCTCAGTTGCTAAATTGTGTCCAACTCTTTGTGACCCCATGAACTGCAGCACACCAGGCTTTCCTGTCCTTCACTATCTCCTGCAGTTTGCTCAAACTCATGCTCATTGAGTTGGTGATGCCATCCAACCATCTCATCCTCTGTCACCCCCCTCTCCTCTTGCTCGCCATCTTTCCCAGCATCAAGGTCTTTTCCAGTGAGTCGGCTCTTCACATCAGGTGGCCAAAGTGTTGGAGCTTCAGCTTCAGCATCAAGTTTGATTTCCTTTAGGATGGACTGGTTTGATCTCCTTGCTATCCAAGGGACTCTCAAAAGTCTTCTCCAGCACCATATTTCAAAAGTATCAGTTCTTTGGCGCTCAGCCTTCATTATGGTCCAACTCTCACATCTGCCCATGACTACTGGAAAAACCATAGCTTTAACTAGATGGACCTTTGTCAGCAAAATGACATCTCTGTTTTTTAATAGGCTGTCTAGGCCTGTCATAGCTTTTCTTTGAAGGAGCAAGCATCTTTTAATTTTGTGGCTGCAGTCATTGTCCACAGTGATTTTGGAGCCCAAGAAAAGAAAATTTGTTATTGTTTCCACTTTTTCCCCATCTATTTGCCATGAAGTGATGGGACCAGATGCCATGATCTTAATTTTTTGAATGTTGAGTTTTAAGCCAGCTTTTTCACTCTCCTCTTTCACTCTCCTCTTTCACTCTCATCAAGAGGCTCTTTAGTTCCTCTCTTCTTTCTGCAATTAGAGTGGTGTTATCTGCATATCTGAGGTTGTTGATATTTCTCCTGGCAATCTTGATTACAGCCTGGAATTTCACATGATGCACTCTACTTATGAGTTAAATTAGCAGGGTGACAAAGCTTCTCTTGGTTCATGGCAAATCTGCCTCTTGGGAAGGGTATGTTTCAGACTGTGTGAACAAGAAGAGTGAAGGCTTGGAGGATAGAGAGAGAACTAAAAGAATTCATAACTGGGTGTGTGTGAAGGATACAGAAGAGAAAAAACTAGAGAAGATCCTATGGGTCAGGTAGAAATATGGTGTTTACTCTGTCAGATGTGGGTAGTCACTGGAGGATTTTAGGCAGGTGAAAGTGACTAAATTCCTTATTCACGGGTTAGACAGATCACTCTGGAAAGAAGTGCAGAGGATGGACTGAGTCAGGTAAGGCTGGTTGTAGACTCAGGGAGAGGTTGTCTGCCTGGCCCTCCTGCCACACACTGACGAAGACCCATGAATGTCACTGTATGTCCATATGTGACTTCAACACAGAAGTCAGGACTCTGACAGAAAGAAACATTCTTCATCAAAAACATTTTTAGACTGTTCTTTCTCTAAGTTTAAAAATATGCATTTGTGTATTTTTGTGGAAAAGAGGCCCAAGTTACCCTAAGACTTGTTTTTTATTAATCTTGCATGGCATAATGTTTCATTTTAAATAAAAAAATCATATATTTGGTTTATTTGTCCTTGGGTATCATGCATCTGAAAAGGAATAGATTTAAAAAGTCAGATAATTGTGCCACACCTTAATGTTTAAAGATTCTATTTTTTTTTTTTAGTTTTTTTTTTTCTTTTCATTTATTTTTATTAGTTGGAGGCTAATTACTTCACAACATTGCAGTGGGTTTTGTCATACATTGACATGAATCAGCCATGGAGTTACATGTATTCCCCATCCCGATCCCCCCCCCCCCCACCTCCCTCTCCACCCGATTCCTCTGGGTCTTCCCAGTGCACCAGGCCCGAGCACTTGTCTCATGCATCCTACCTGGGCTGGTGATCTGTTTCACTATAGATAATATACATGCTGTTCTCTCGAAACATCCCACCCTCGCCTTCTCCCACAGAGTCCAAAAGTCTGTTCTGTACATCTGTGTCTCTTTTTCTGTTTTGCATATAGGGTTATCATTACCATCTTTCTAAATTCCATATATATGTGTTAGTATGCTGTAATGTTCTTTATCTTTCTGGCTTACTTCACTCTGTATAATGGGCTCCAGTTTCATCCATCTCATTAGAACTGATTCAAATGAATTCTTTTTAACAGCTGAGTAATATTCCATGGTGTATATGTACCACAGCTTCCTTATCCATTCGTCTGCTGATAGGCATCTAGGTTGCTTCTATGTCCTGGCTATTATAAACAGTGCTGCGATGAACATTGGGGTACATGTGTCTCTTTCAGATTTGGTTTCCTCAGTGTGTATGCCCAGAAGTGGGATTGCTGGGTCATATGGCAGTTCTATTTCCAGTTTTTAAAGAAATCTCCACACTGTTTTCCATAGTGGCTGTACTAGTTTGCATTCCCACCAACAGTGTAAGAGGGTTCCCTTTTTTCCACACCCTCTCCAGCATTTATTGCTTGTAGACTTTTGGATAGCAGCCATTCTGACTGGCGTGTAATGGTACCTCATTGTGGTTTTGATTTGCATTTCTCTGATAATGAGTAATGTTGAGCACCTTTTCATGTGTTTGTTAGCCATCTGTATGTCTTCTTTGGAGAAATGTCTTTTGAGTTCTTTGGCCCATTTTTTGATTGGGTCATTTATTTTTCTGGAATTGAGCTTCAGGAGTTGCTTGTATATTTTTGAGATTAATCCTTTGTCTGTTGCTTCATTTGCTATTATTTTCTCCCAATCTGAGGGCTGTCTTTTCACCTTGCTTATAGTTTCCTTTGTTGTGCAAAAGCTTTTAAGTTTCATTAGGTCCCATTTGTTTATTTTTGCTTTTATTTCTAAAATTCTGGGATGTGGGTCATAGAGGATCCTGCTGTGATTCATGTCGGAGAGTGTTTTGCCTATGTTCTCCTCTAGGAGTTTTATAGTTTCTGGTCTTACATTTAGATCTTTAATCCATTTTGAGTTTATTTTTGTGTATGGTGTTAGAAAGTGTTCTAGTTTCATTCTTTTACAAGTGGTTGACCAGTTTTCCCAGCACCACTTGTTAAAGAGGTTGTCTTTTTTCCATTGTATATCCTTGCCTCCTTTGTCGAAGATAAGGTGTCCATAGGTTCGTGGATTTACCTCTGGGTTTTCTATTCTGTTCCATTGATCTATATTTCTGTCTTTGTGCCAGTACCGTACTGTCTTGATGACTGTGGCTTTGTAGTAGAGCCTGAAGTCCGGCAGGTTGATTCCTCCAGTTCCATTCTTCTTTCTCAAGATTACTTTGGCTATTCGAGGTTTTTTGTATTTCCATACAAATTGTGAAATTATTTGTTCTAGTTCTGTGAAAAATACCGTTGGTAGCTTGGTAGGGATTGCATTGAATCTATAGATTGCTTTGGGTAGAATAGCCATTTTGACAATATTGATTCTTCCAATCCATGAACACGGTATGTTTCTCCATCTGTTTGTGTCCTCTTTGATTTCTTTCATCAGTGTTTTATAGTTTTCTATGTATAGGTCTTTTGCTTCTTTAGGTAGATATACTCCTAAGTATTTTATTCTTTTTGTTGCAATGGTGAATGGTATTGTTTCCTTAATTTCTCTTTCTGTTTTTTTCATTGTTAGTCTATAGGAATGCAAGGTATTTCTGTGTGTTAATTTTATATCCTGCAACTTTACTATATTCATTGATTAGCTAAAGATTTTATTTTTGCATAGGACATTGATATAGAAATGCCCCAAACTGGATATGCCCTGTGTTACATAGTCTGTAGCAGTGCTGAGGACCACATTGATCCCTGAGGGCAAAGTTTTTTAAATGAAAAGTATGTCTACCGTGAGGCAGATCCTGCTGCTTATCACAGGAGACTCTTAGGTGGATGCCAAGCCTCGGTTTTCCCTCTCAGGTGTTCCTTTTTAATTTTCTGACAAGTCTTTGCTTTGCTAGAATAAAGACATCCTATGTTGAGGGTAGATCTGAGAGTTAGCATCTGGGTCACATAACCATCAGATGATATAACCATCTTTCTTTCCAGTCTCAAAGAAAAGAGTGATTGTTTGGATCTGATCTAACTTTGCTTTTGTGAAAGAAAAGCAAGTCACAGAACGCCTGAATTTCACTGTGACAGTGGCAGCGACTACATGTAATTCCTTTCAGTGTAGTCTAAGAGTCTACTCGTTGTCTCAGACGCCAACTGGTGCTCTGACTCTCCCCTCGTTAAAGCAGCAAATGCAGTCTGGCCACCGAGGTCCACACATGCATAAAAGAGATGAGAGCCCCACTGCTCTGGTTGCAAGGAAGAGCCTCACACCCACTTACTTACATGCAGAACCTCAAATAGCTTCCTGAGCTTTTGTAACCTGGTTTGCCCACATGTGTTCGATCCAGTTCTTACATTTTCCAATTAGAAGGCTGATGCTCAGCAAGGCAGCATGAGTCACTTCTGTTCATGTTCTCCAGAAATAAATCTTAATCTCCCTTCTTTCTTTTTGAGACTGTGCTCTTTCACTATTGCACAGATTTATTTAAAAAATATTTGCAGATATTAAAGCAAAGTTGGTTTCACACTGAATCTTTTCATCTTGAAAGAATTAAACCGTCATGTATGGTGGAAACTGCTTGAATTTCTAAAAAGGTGAAGCACCACCCATGTGTACATCCATGATGTAGCTCAGGCTTTTATAGATACTTGTGTCCATATCATCAACACTCTGGAGTAATAAGTTCATCCTGTTTCATTGATTAAACAACTAAGATTCTAAAATGATCTGGCTCTTCAGAAGAGAGCAAACTGTGCTGGGTGATCCCTTCAGTTCAGGGAAATTTATTCAGACTTTCTGAAAGAGCAGTAGGGTGGCTTTGAATCATTTGCCACTTCTAGAAAATATTTCTTCCCATTTTGGAGGCCTCTCACTTTTCCTTTTTGTATTATGATTATTTAGAGTTTATCCAATCTAAACACATATTCACTGTCAAAAGGCAAACATGTGTTCTTAAACAGTCACTGTCTGTCTTTCTTCTGATGACCCCACCCGTCTCTCCTTCTGACTCCCGCTGGAAGAGTTCACAGTGGTGCTGACATCTGGGCCCTAACTGATTGTCCCTAAGTTGGCCAGAGCCAAGGGGCTCCTCCAGAGGTCAGTTTTGTCAACCGGCTCCAGAAAAACGGAGGTTCTGGATGCAGAGCGACGATCAGAAAATTTGTCTAGGCCAGGAATTTATTCATTTGTTTATTCATTCACTCATTCATTGGATAAACATTAAGAAGAGCTTTTTATACCCCCAGAGCATGAGGAAGTACAAGCCGATCATGACGAGGCCTGTCGTTCACAATGACTGTGCTCAGGGCACCACACAAGAGCCCGAAGACCACCAGCTCCTGGTCCCCAGAAGACAAGCCCAGAAGCTTGCAGGCAGAGCAAGCATTAGAGCTGGGCTTTGAGGAATGGCTTTCGTTCTGGAGGTGGAGGTGGAAGGCAGCCACCCCTGCAGAGGGAATGGCAGCAAAGAAGTGGAAGATGTCAGGATGAAGGGAGAGACGAGCTGGGGGCGGGGAGATCCTGAAGGCAGTGAGAACAAAGTGAAGTATTCCTGACGTGGTGATGGGCTGGGGTAATGGGGGCCAGACCTAGGCTGCCGGCAGGGAGAATGGGCAGGCTTGACATGAGGAGCCGTCAAAGGAAGAACAAGAGCCCAGGAAGCGTCGGATGTGGGACTGAGGAAGCTGCCCAGGTGGCGCTCACATGTTGAAATGACAGTGATGCCTTGACTGAAATAAGGGACAAAACACAACACTTGTTTTTGGTGAGAAGGTTCTGAGTTTTGTTTTGAATGGGGTGACTATAAGACTGAAGTTTATGTTTCTCATGTACCACATACTTGGAATGCAAAAGAAAGTGATGCTCAAAATACAAGCAATTCCCCACTCCCCACACAGATATCCAAGCAAAGGAGCCATCAGGGATATGTCAGGTTATAAAGGACCCAAGTACCTTTTCAAATTAGGTGTGTTGGCAGCACTGGTCTTGTCTTTCTTGGATCCCTGTCTCCTTTCCTTTTTAAAAGTAACTGAAGGTTATAAGGGTAACAAGACTTTGGGACTTCAGTGGTCGTCAGTGGTTAGGATGCTGAGCTTTCACTGCCAAGGCCCGGGTTTGATCCCGGTCAGGGAACTAAGATTCCACCAGCCACCCGGTGTGACCGAAAAACAAAACAAACCCAAAAAACTCCAAACAAACAAAAAGGGGTGAATGGACTTTGAAATATTGGAAACCACATCAGCACTCTCCCCTCCTGCTATTACCCACAGCTTGGTGATTGACATTCTTGGGACTAGGATTCTAAGTCTCAGGCTTGCAAGTCCTTGGGCTCATCTGGAGTGAGCTTCATCAGTTTCTCCACACAGAGCAGGATGAGGGTGAGAAACAAGAGACTCCAACCAACAGCTGCGGCGATCCAGCCGTATTCATCTACTCCCGTGTGGCAGCACCGGGCTGCTTGTGGGCAGAAGTCAACGTCTGGGGGAGAGAGGGCAAGAAGGACAGGGTCACCCCAGCCTCCCTCCCCCCTAGGCTATTCATAACATCAAGACCAGTAATAACAGGATAGCCCCATTTACTAAGGCATGCCCTGCCCTGTGCTAAGAGCTCTACACATGTTCCCTTATTTTTCCTCACGAAGTGGATAGGCACAATTATTCCTCCTGTTTGACGTGTAGGAACTGAAGCTGTCACCTGCCCAGGGTCACAAGATGGCAGAACTAGAACTCAAACCCATGTTTGTAGGAGTCCAAAGCCACATTTGTAGCCTCTACATATTGCTGCCTGTTACTCTCCTTTGTTATGCCCAGAAGTAAACACAAGTGGTCATTCAATGGGGGCAGAGTCAAGGAGCCAAACTTAGAATAAAGCAAACTTCCTATTAATTAGACACACACCACAGTGGTTGTTTTATGAAGCACTAGGCTCCTTACCACTGCAAATCTTCAATGGAAGGTGAACAGAAAAATGCAACAGGTACGAGAATGAAGCTCCTGCCTTGGGCAGGAATTGGACTGGCTGATGTTTAGGATGTTTCCACTCCCAAACTTCTATAAGCATTTGAAGTCAGGGAGTCTTTGACTGTTGTCCTGAGGATGGGCCATTAAAGCCTTCTGTACCAAAGAGTGTGAGCTTACATGGGGACCATGGCCAAGAGAGCTTTGTAGACGTGCCTGGCAGACAGTTCTGGGGCCATGAACAAACCACACTGGGGCATGCGAGGGTCAGGCAGGCGCTCAGCCACTCAAAGCCAATGAGCAGAAAGCAAGGAGGCTTAACTGTCCCTCCCTGTTCCGAGATGCGCCCTGGGCTGGGGCAAGTGCCAGGAGAAGCTTACTGGGGCACTGCTCCAGGGTCTCAAGATTCTCTGGATGGTGGACGGTCAAGGTCGAGTTGCTGCCGCCGCTTGCTTCTGGAAGAAAATACAAATGATAGTCTCAGGCAGTAGGAAAAGCCATTCTCAGGCATAGAGTTGGCAGTCTTTGTTGTGAATCACTAGTGAGCATTATGAGTACTTTAGAAGTTCCAATAGAGGTAATGTTGAGATTTCATGCAGCAAAGTTCTGTTACAGCCTGAACTTTGTCTCCTAAATCTGGTAGTGCTTTGTTATGGAAATAGGGCTTTAAAGATGCAATTAAGGTTAAATGGTTAAATTAATCCAGTGTGACTGGACACGGGGATGGGAACTCACAGAGAAAAGACAATACGAGCACCCAGTGCAGAATGGGACGATCTGCAAACTGAGGAGAGAGGCCTCAGGAATAAACACACCTGGTGACACCTGGAGCCTCCTGATCTGTGAGAAAAGAGGCTTCTGTGGTTTCAGCCACCCAGGCTGTGGTATTTTGTTGGGCAGCAAACTCACACACTCCTCTTTTCCTACCACTTCCTATTCCCATTGACGTGCTTTATCTTTCTATCTCATCACCCTTCTGTCACCAAGGGCCTCTGCTTAAGCTGGTTTCTATGCAGATAAGTACATCTAAGAAGTGTTTTGTTTTGTTTTCTTCTAGCATATATTAACACAGTCACTTAAAAATCTGCCATGTCTTTTCATAACTAGCTTCAATTTCTTTCAAAAGCTTGAACTAAAAAACATCAAACTCTGACCTTGATTCTTTATTTCTGATAATTATGATGTTAGTACTCAGAAAAAGGGTGTGAAAAACGTCAACACCCTACAAGCAAGTTGAGAGGTTTCTAGTGTATACAGCACTTAGAATTATACAGCCCTTGATTAATAAACAGGGCACACAATGATAAAAAAAACTTTAGCAGAAAATATCAGAGTTTGGGGAGTGGGGAGGGATTACAGAGATGAACATAAGGACCCACAAGGGAGAGAAACCATGGGCCGTGTTCCCTACCATCACTGAGAATAAGAAAGTAGGCAGTCTGGGTCCACTCTGTCCAACATGGTGGCCTCAAACCAGAGTGGTATTTTAGTTTATTGAAATTAAATGAAAGCTTCAGCTACCTGGTCATACTAGCCACTTGCCAAGTGCTCAATCCTGTGGCTAGTGGCTACCATGTTAGAAAGATAGCACAGATATGGAAACTTTCCACAATCAAAAAATTCTGTTAGAAACAAACTCACAGACTTAGAGAACAAACTCCTGGTTTCTAGGGGGCAAGGATGTGGGGGAAGGGATAGTTAGGGAGTTTGGGATCAACATGTACACACTGCTATATTTAAAATGGATAACCAACAAGGACCTATTGTATAGCACAGGGAACTCTGCTCAATGTTCTCTGGCAGCCTGGATGGGAAGGGAGTTTAGGGGAGAATGGATACATGTATACATATGGCCTAGCTCCTTTGCTGAGCCCCTAAAACTATTACAACATTATTAATCAGCTATACTGCAATATAAAATAAGAAGTTTAAAAAAAGTTCTGTTAGACAATGCTGACCTAGGTAGAGCAAGACCAAGAGAGCATTTGAAAGAATCTTCCTGGAAATTGTATGACTGTTAAATCTGCTTCTTTGGCAATGACAGAAAAAAAGTTTGGAAACTCTCCAGACCCCACTGACTCTAGGTTAGCATGTCCTTCAAAGGCGCTTGCTGTCACATAGCAGAATAACTTAGGAGGAAACTCCTTGATTAACCAAAGCCATGAAATTTCTGCTCAGACTAATTTTAGACCACCCCCTCCCCAGCACTCCAGTGTCCTGCTAAAGTATAGTAACTACCTTGATGCAATCTGATTGCTACTGTAAATTATTTACAGCTAAATGCCTCAGAGCTTGGTTTTTATTTGCTTTGGAAAAATTGATTCCTCCATGTTTTAATTTCCCTTGTTACCCGAATAACTTCCTTGACCCTGACTTTCATCTCCCCTCTACCTTAGTAGGAAAGTGGTCCTGGTCCAGAACTGGTGTGTGGAAAAAAATCAAGTTAATGAAACACTAGTAGTAGGTTAATCCATATGAAATCACCATTTCTATAGGTCCAGAATTATTCAGTATCAGACATTTTATATGGTTCAAATTGAATAACCTAGTATAAATTCTGAAGAATTGAAACGTCACACACCTCCCTCATAAGCAAAGCCAGCCAGGAACTGGTCCCATTTGGAGTCACTTCCAAAGTAAAGGCTACTGGAAGGATCCAACCATTCATGGCAGTGAAACTGGTCAAGTGTTTGAGGCCTTCTCCTAAGCAAGGCACCTCCAGGGTAAACAGAAGACACTCTTACTTAGAGAGGGGTGATATTGCAAAAGTTAAAGGAACATGCTAACCTTTGTTGAGTGTTTGAAATGAAGTGAAAGTGTTAGTCATTCAGTCGTGTCTGACTCTTTTTGACCCCGTGGACTGTAGCCCACCAGGCTCCTCTGTCTGTGGAATTCTTCAGGCAAGAAAACTGGAGAGGGTTGCCATTCCCTCCTCCAGGGGATCTTCCCGAGCCAGGGATCGAACCTGGGTCTCCTGCATTGCAGGCAGATTCTTTACTGTCTGAATCACCAGGGAAGCCCCACTGGAGTGTTTACCACATGCTATTTCATTCAAAGTTCTTTATGTGCAGTTACCCTATTTCATCTTTACAACAGCCCTGTATGATTACATACGTACATCTTTACAACAGCCCTGCACTATGATTATCTCCACATTAGGTATGAGGAAACTGAAGCCCAGGGAGGGGAAAGAATTTGCTCGAGATCACACAACTAGCCAGTTGTGGAAGCTGAAGCTGAGTTGAGGCTCAGAGGCTTGAGAGCCCACCCTCTGAACCTCCCGAGGAGAGACTGTGAGGAGAGAGATGGATACTGCCTGGCGTGGGGGACAGTGAGGGTTGGCTTTGAGAGAGGGAGAATCTCTCAGGGAGCAGGGCAGGATCTTCTGAGGAGCCAGGTCAAAGCCAGAGGCAAAAGCCAGGACCATGAGAATGGGAGCAAGTTCCCTGATGTGCAGAGCCCAGCCTGGGAGGGCACTTCCTAACACCCCCCCTCAGTCTCCCTAAGAAAGTGGGATGATAATCCAACATCTCCTGAGCCAGGTGAGATGGGGGAAGGTTTAACAGCAGATGGCAGCTTCGTGTGTTGAGGTTTGGTGAAAGTTGCAAAGGATGCCCAGGGTCAAGGGATGGACGGAGGTCCTTAGATGAGAGGAGGGTATGAGAGGGAGGATGACAGCCACAAAATACAGAATTGCAACACAATTACCCTGAGCAGGCACCGCTGAGACACAGCAGCAGCCCAGATATGCCGTTGTCGGTGCATCTCTCGTCTCTGACGGGAAGGACTCCTGGTGGCTCCCATGTTGGCTGGCTCTGGTCTCAGGTAAACCCCCTTCCCACCCTACCCTCTCCAGCCTAATCCTTCAGATGAGAAAGCCCTGTTTCCTTTTTGCTTTGAGCAGGACCAACCCGAGCCAAGGAATCCTCCTCCTGCCTCCTTCTCTCCCCCACCCCCCCTCCCTCTTCCCAGCCTGGCGAGAATAAAGCTCACGGTTCTACCTGCCAAGTAAACCGGGTGGAAGGAGAGGAAGGCCAGGCTGAGGACCAGGGAGGCCCAGGGTGCCAGGTGGAGGCGCTTCATGCCGAGGAGAGAGGCTTCTGTGTGCACTGTCCCTGCAGAGGCGAGCTGAGGACCGCCTGCCATGCGCCCCGTGTGTGTCTCGTCCTGCGGGAGCTTGAAAACAACGCTGGCAGAGGTGAATTTCTGCTCTGTGTTTGGGGGAGAGGGAGGGGGTGGAGCAAAGGGAGCTTGGGCTGTCACACCTGACTTTCACCTCTCTAGGAGGGAAGCTGAGCTGTGTTGGCTGGGGGAGGAAGAGATGGTGACTTTTGCAGTTCTTACTTAGCTTCCATTTTGTCCCTGCTGAGAAAAAAGAGGACAGGGGAGGCAATCTGGGCCCTGCTGTTTCCTTGAAGATGAGTTTGCTATCTCTTTCACTTGCAGGCTTAAGTCCTATATTCCCTAGTCCATCCTGTCCAATATTTTCTGAGCCCCTACCCTCTTGCTAGGGGTTTCCCTGGTGACTCAGACGGTAAAAAATCTGCCTGCAATGCAGGAGACCCGGGTTTAATCCCTGGGTCAGGAAGATCCCCTGGAGAAGGGAATGGCAACCCATTCCAGTATTCTTGCCTGGAGAATCGCTATGGACAGAGGAGCTGGACGGGCTACGGTCCATGGGGTCACAAAGAGTCAGACACAACTAAGCAACTATAACGCACACACACACACACACACACACTCTTGCTAAAGTCTGGAAATACGTGCTTTCCACTTTGCTTCTCAGCAGCAGTGGGCATCACCTGCTGCCGCATAAGGAAGATAGCATTTGGGTTGGGTCTTGACGGATGATTAGGGTTTTGACAGGCAAAGAGGAGAAGGGGGCCTCATAGGCAGAAGGGATGGGTAAGCAAAGGCCTGGAGGTAAGAGATGCTCAGAAGTCCACTGTGGCCAAGAGGCTGAGTATCCCTTGTGTCAGGCTCTGGGGCTGAATTGTCAAGAGACCAAAGGGAAGTTTTGTGAAG
The DNA here is from genome assembly GCF_023699985.2 of Odocoileus virginianus. Lineage (NCBI taxonomy): Eukaryota > Metazoa > Chordata > Mammalia > Artiodactyla > Cervidae > Odocoileus > Odocoileus virginianus. The sequence continues at coordinate 16,010,300 of NC_069674.1, forward strand.
ATTTTGAACTGAGTAGTCATTTGATTGAGGGGGCTTCCCAGGTGGTGCTAGTGGTAAAGAACCCATCTGCCAGTGCAGGAGAGACATAAAAGATCTCCGTTCTCAGAATTGAAAGAGACATGTGTAACCCAATGTTCATCACAGCATTGTTTACAATAGCCAGGACATGGAAGCAACCTAGATGTCCATTGGCTGATGAATGGATAAGAAAGCTGTGGTGCATATACACGATGGACTATTACTCAGCTATTAAAAAGAATGCATTTGAATCAGTTCTAATGAGGTGGATGAAACTGGAGCCTATTATACAGAGTGAAGTAAGTCAGAAAGAAAAACACCAATACAGTATATTAACACATATATATGGAATTTAAAATGATGGTAATGATGATCCTATATGTGAGACAGCAAAAGAGACACAGATGTAAAGAACAGACTTTCAGACTCTGTGGGAGAAGGCAAGGGTGGGATGATTTGAGAGAATAGCATTGAAACATGTATATTATCATATGTGAAATGAATCGCCAGTCCAGGTTCGATGCATGAGACAGGGCGCTCAGGGCTGGTGCACTGGGATGACCCAGAGGGATTGGATGGCGAGGGAGGTGGAAGAGGGGTTCAGGATGGGGAAACACATGTACATCCATGGCTGATTCATGTCAGTGTATGTCAAAACCACTACAATATTATAAAGTAATTAGCCTCCAATTAAATAAATTAATTAAAAAACAAAAAGAGATCTGGGTTGTGTCCCTGGGTCGAGAAGATCCCCTGGAGGAGGGCATGGCAACCCACTTCAGTATTCTTGCCTGGAGAATCCCATGGACAGAGAAGCCTGGTGGTTTAGAGGAGCCTGGTCGGCTATGGTCCATGGGGTCGCAAAGAGTTGGACATGACTGAAGCGACTTAGAAGGCATCCATGCACAGTTATTTGATTGAAACACCATCTTCAGTCCAAGGCATTCATTGAAGGCCCACCATGTATGTGAAAGGCACGATCCAAGGCATTTGAGACCCAAAGATGACTAAGGTTCAATCCCTCCTCTTGATGTCTGCTCACAGTGCAGCCGTGAGGCCAGGCAGTGAGGAAAGAACTGGGAGGCAATATGGCAGGACTCAATGTGGGTCTCTTCCTGGGTGATGGGGATAAAAGAGGGAGCAGGACTTCTACCTGAGAGGAGCAGGGAGAGACTCACAGAGGAACTGACCTTTGGGCTGGGTATTGAATTTCACGTGTGCAAGTGAGAGTAGATGGACCTCTTGCGTGAAGGAATGACACCTACAAAGATGGAAGAACTGTTGTGTGTGCTGGCTGGCCGCCGTGGTTTTGCTATGGGCATTATGTTTCTGTGCAAGCTTGGGTCTGGTTGAGAGAGTGAGGGATGAAGTGTAGCTCATTCAAAGCTCTGTGGCGGCATTACAGGAAAGGGGACCCCTCCCAGGGCTCTAGAGTGGGCTCTTGTCTAACACTCAGAAGTGAATTGTTTGAGGAGATGCAAGTCCTGACAAAGTAAGAGACTTTACTGGAGTGGGGTGCCCAGGCGGAGAGCAGCAAGGTAAGGGAAACCCAGGAGAATGGCTCTGCCACATGGTTCACAGTCTCAGGTTTTATGGCGTTGGGTTTAGTTTCTGGGCTGTCTCTGGCCAATCATTGTGCTTGGCCTGTAGTTGACTCTGGGTCCTTCCTGGGGGCTCAAGCAACTCTCAACCAAGATGGATTCCAGTGCAAGGGCTTCTGGGAGGTTGGCAGGGCACATCCTCTCCTCCCTCCTCCTTTTGCCTCCCCCCACCCCCGAATTCTCCCAGTTGGTTTCAGCACCTGCCTCATGTTCCTTATGAGACCTCCTGTTGTGAGATAACTCATGCAAGTGGTTATCATTGTGCCTGGCCAGGGTGGCTGGTTTTAATCAATGGCTCCATTCCAGGAGGACTTGTAAGCCATGGGTCAAGCCCAGAATAAGGATATCTTATTGTTATATATTGGGCTTCCCTGGTAGCTCAGGTGGTAAAGAATCTGCCTGCAATGCAGGAGACTCCGGTTCAATTCCTGGGTCAGGAAGATTCCCTGGAGAAGGGATAGGCTACCCACTCCAGTATTCTTGGGCTTCCCTGGTAGCTCAGCTGGTAAAGAATCTGCCTGCAATGCAGGAGACTCCGGTTCAATTCCTGGGTCAGGAAGATTCCCTGGAGAAGGGATAGGCTACCCACTCCAGTATTCTTGGGCTTCCCTGGTAGCTCAGCTGGTAAAGAATCTGCCTGCAATGCAGGAGACTCTGGTTCGATTCCTGGGTTGAGAATATCCCCTGGAGGAGGGCATGGCAACCCACTTCAGTATTCTTGCCTGGAGAATCCCCATAGACAGGAGCCTAGTGGCGTCCATGGGATCCCAAAGAGTTGGACAGAACTGAGCGACTAAGCAGAGCACATTGTTATACATGAGCCTGGAGGAGACACTTTTTTCTAATCTACCCAAAGGTACAAATTAACAGTGGCCCTCTGCTCTTGGGTTTGGGAGCTGGGAGCAGAAGTGCTTTAGGAAGGCTTATCTTCAGGCAGTGTACCAAAGTCCAGTTTAGACCTACCACTCGTTTGACTGTTCAGCAATTACCAAGCTGCTGCTGTATCCAGGCCCTTGGGAGTGGGGGTTAGGGGGTGGGGGTCTGATGTGGGTAAGGCCACATAGCCCCTGTCCTCAAGAAGCTCAGGGTCCAATGAGGAAGATGGATGAATAGTGAAAACACAGTGAGATAAGTGTGGTGAGGAGGGTTGGGGCCTTGAGGATTCACAAAACGTTTCACAATGGAAGTGGCACTTTGACCTGAAACTTGAGAGATGTGTAGTTTGCCAGGCACAGGAGAAGGGACCAATGTGTGCTTGGCCTCTGAGGCATGACTATGTGCCTCTTGTTTGGGGAGTAATTACTGTCCTCGGGTATGGGCTGGGTCACTGTGTGTCTGGTTAGACTGAGAACAGATTGTAAGTGGGCCTACATGCCAGACTGAGGAAATTGTCTAACATATATTTGGGGCACCTACAAGGAACTTGTAGACGTGGTCACCTTTGTATTTCAGAAAAATACAGGATAAAGGGTGGGTCTGGGTTCAGAGAGATTATCCAAGAAGCTGTTGCAGAAATCCCAGACAGACATCAAAAGACAGACAGACAGACACACACATATGTGTGTGTATCCCCTTTATGAATAACTAGCTTGTTGTGGCGAAGGGACTTGTATAACTCAATGAAGCTATGAGCCATGCCCTGCAGGGCCACCCAAGAGGGACCGGTCACAGTGCAGAGTTCTGACAAAATGCGATTCACTGGAGGAGGAAATGGCAAGACACTCCAGTATTCTTGCCACGAGAACCCCATGAACAGTATGAATTGGCAAAAAGATGGCACCGGAAGATGAGCCCCCCAGGTTGGAAGTTGTCTGGTATGCTTATTAGGGAAGAGCAGAGGGCAATTACAAACAGTTCCAAGAAGAATGAAGTGGCTGGGCCAAAGCAGACACGATGCTCAGTTGTGGATGTGTCTGGTGGTGAGAGTAAAGTCTGATGCTGTAAAGAACAATATTGCATAGGAACCTGGAATGGTAGGTCCATGAATCAAGGTAAGTTGGATGTGGTCAAGCAGGAGATGGCAAGAGTGAACATCAACATTTTAGGCATCAGTAAAGTAAAATGGACAGGAATGGGTAAATTTAATTCAGATGACCATTATATCTACTATTGTGGGGAAGAATCCCTTAGAAAAAGTGGAGTAGCCCTCATAGTCAACAAAAGAGTCTGAAATGCAGGACTTGGGTACAATCTCAAACCAACAGAATGATCTCAGTTCATTTCCAGAGCAAACCATTTGGTATCACAGTAATCCAAGTCTATGCCCCAACCACTAATGCTGAAGCAGCTGAAGTTGACCAGTTTTATGAAGACCTACAAGACCTTCTAGAACTAACACCAGAAAAAGGGGTCCTTTTCATCGTAGGGGACTGGAATGCAAAGTACTCAAGAGATACCTGGAGTAACAGGTAAGTTTGGCCTTGAAGTACAAAATGAAACAGAGCAAAGACTAACAGAGTTTTTTCAAGAGAACGCACTGGTCACAGCAAACACCTTCTTCCAGCAACACAAGAGACGTCTCTACACACGGACGTCACCAAATGGTCAGTACCAAAATCAGATTGATTATATTCTTTGCAGCTGAAGATGAAGAAGCAAAAACAAGACCTGGAGCCAACTGTGGCTTAGATCATGAACTCCTCATTGCAAAATTCAGACTTAAATTGAAGCAAGTAGGGAAAACCACTAGACCATTCAGGTATGACCTAAATAAAATCCCTTATGATTATACAGTGGAAGTGACAAACAGATTCAAGGGATTAGATCTGATAGAAAGAGTGCCTGAAGAACTATGGATGGAGGTTTGTGACACTGTACAGGAGGCATTGATCAAGACCATCCTCAAGAAAAAGAAATGCAAAAAGGCAAAATGGTTGTCTGAGGAGGCCTCACAAATAGCTGAGAAGAGAAGAGAAGCTAAAGGGAAAAGAAAAAGGGAAAGATACATCCAACTGAATGCAGAGTTCCAGAGAATAGCAAGAAGCGATAAGAAAGTCTTCTTAAATGAACAGTACAATGAATTAGAGGACATCACTTGAATGGGAAAGACTACAGATCTCTTCAAGAAAATTGGAGATATCAAGGGAACATTTCATGCAAGGATGGGCACGATAAAGGACAGAAACAGCAAGGAGCTAACAGAGGGAGAAGAGATTAAAAAGAGGTGGCAAGAATACACAAAACTGTACAAAAATGTCTTAATGACCCAGATAACCACGATGGTGTGGTCACTCACCTAGAGCCAGACATCCTGGAGTGTGAAGTCAAGTGGGCCTTAGGAAGCATTACTACCAACAAAGTTAGTGGAGGTGATGGAATTCCAGCTGAGCTATTTCAAATCGTAAAAGATGATGCTGTTAAAGTGCTGCACTCAATATGCCAGCACATTTGGAAAACTCAGCAGTGGCTTCAGAACTGGAAAAGATGTTTTCATTCCAGTCCCAAAGAAGGGCAATGCCAAAGAATGTTCAAACTACCACACAATTGCACTCATTTCACATGCTAGCAAGATTATGCTCCAAATCCTTCAAGTTAGGCTTCACATAGCAGTATGTGAACTGAGAACTTCCAGATATACAAGCTGGGTTTTGAAAAGGCAAAGGAACCAGGGAGATGCTCTTGATACCGTTTTCCCCTTGGGTCCCCACAGAGATGACATTACTTAATAGATTGAACACTTTCTTAGATTTTTTTCCCCCCATTTTTGATCTCTGTTCTCGACACTTCCCTCACAGTACACCCTGCAGTGAGCTTCACAAACTAGGGCTGGTTTATCTAACAGGCACTGAAGATGACAGCAGTATGTGGGGTCTACGGGATTCTCAAGGGTCCCGAAAATGTTTGAGACCTGAAAAATGTTCTCCGATCCAAAATATGAACAACAGCAGCAACAACCAAATCTTTTCCAGCAAAAATATTTATTTCAGGAATTCCTGGTGATCTAGTGGTTAGGACTCGGTGCTTCCACTTCAGGGGGCAGCTAAGATCCTGAGTGCTGTGGCAAGTATTAAAAAAAAAAAGAAAAAAATTTATTTCAAAAGCAAAGTTATATAATTCATTTCAAACATTTAAATGGAAATAGTTTAATGTAGGATGTTGTGTGCATCCTAATATGTTTAATGTGAGCAGAACACGTCCATCCAAAATGGTCAGAGCTTGGGACATAGATTTGAATCAGCCCTGGATGGGACTGTTGTGATGAGGGTTTGAAAAGCACACACCCATCAACTTAGATGCATCGTATTAGATGCTTCAACTTAGACAGCATTGTATCAAGTCATACAACAGAAAGTAATTCTGGGCAGCAGTGGATGTAAAGGCGATGGCAATGACCCCCCGCCTTTTAAAAACACATTTTTAGTTCATTTGGGCCTGCCTTAGAATAGATATTTGCAAGTCAATTTAAAAACCAAACCAAACATTCTCTTATCAATAGATGAAAAAATTTTATTATCCTAAAATAGGATGGACTTGACTGGTCTCTGATAGCTCATTAATTCCCCAAAGAAGGGCTGTGTGGTCACTGTTTTATAACATTATTAGCTGTCTTTCATTTTAACACATCTATAAATAGTAAATCCATGCAGTTGGTTACCTTGCCTCATCTTTCATTTTACATCAGGTTTGCTTTGGAAACTATACCAGGAAGTTGCATTGCTCAAAGCTAGACATTCTGCAGGAACTTCCTCAAGATTTTTTTTTTTTCTCTCATGGTTGAGATGGGTGTTTGGTTACGCACACTTTTAAGTCCAGACTAATGTGCTTGTGACCAAGTTCCAAATTGGGGTTGGGGTGACCTAGAGGATTGGGTTCCAGGGCCCTCCAGGGCTGCCTCCAATTTTATCTTTTTTCCTTGATACAATTTCCTTTGAAAAAGAGAAGAAGGGGAACAAAGTGTTTCCTGTACTAAATGATTGAAAACCAGGATTCTGTGGCCTGGAATAGACTCTGTGTTTGGGAAGGATATTTTATGTTGAGAGAACTTTCTTTGTGATTATATATATATATATATATATATATATATATATAAAATTTATTTTATTGAAGTATAGTTAATTTCTGCTGTACAGCAAAGTGATTCAGTTGTACATATATACAATCTTTTTCTTATTCTTTTTTTCACTATGGTTTATCATAGGATATTTAATATAGTTCCCTGTGCTATATGGTAGGACCTTATTTATATATTCTATATGTAACAGTTTGCATCTGCTAATCCCAAACTCCCAATGCATCCCTCCCCAGCCCCCCTTGTGATTCTGATTGGCCCCTCTAACTGCCCCTCCATCTCTGGCTTTGAACTTGGGGCTTTCATTTCTGCTTCATCCACTCTGAGAATCATCACTCTGAGAACACTCGTGTCTGCTGTCTCCTAACTTCCCAGCAGAGATGAGGTCTTTGGTTCTTCCTATGTGTGGCTTTGTCAGTATCCCTTTTCACAAAACAAGGTCAGTTGCTAGTTGCTTATGGGACTAGAACACCTAGACCTTCCTCTGAGCAACACTTGGTTTATGGAGGAGCTTCAGTTCAGTCCAGTGGCTCAGTCGTGTCTGACTCTTTGTGACCCCATGGACTGCAGCACGCCAGGCTTCCCTGTCCATGACCAACTCCTGGAGCTTGCTCAAACTCTTGTCCATTGAGTCAGTGATGCCATCCAACCATATCATCCTCTGCTCTTCCCTTCTCCTGCCTTCAGTCTTTCTCAGCATCATGGTCTTTTCCAATGAGTCAGTTCTTTGCATCAGATGGCCACAGTATTGGAACTTCAGCTTCAGCATCAGTCCTTCCAATGAATATTCAGGACTGATTTCCTTTAGGATGGACTGGATTGATCTCCTGGCAGCCCAAGGGACTCTTAAGAGTCTTTTCCTACACCACAGTTCAAAAGCATCGGCTCTTCCGTGCTCAGCTTTCTTTATTGTCCAGCTCTCACATCCATACATGACTACTGGAAAAACCATAACCTTGACTAGATGGACCTATGTTGGCAAAGTAATGTCTGCTTTTTAATATGCTGTCTCAATGGAGGAGCTTAACTTCACCCAGTGTCATTCAGTTATGGGTATATGGTTTGGAGAGAATGAGGAGTACCCTAGTAAGAAAAATGGAGAACTACATAGAGTCCAATTTGAGATCATATGGTAGAGTTGATAAAAGGAACAATGTGACCAAGGCCTGGAGCCCACTATTTGGATCATTTCCAAGCAGTTACTGGGGTGACCCATTCAGCTTGCTCTTAATCCACAGTTGCACTAGAGGTTGGTGATACTGTGGCCAGGACAGAGGTGGGTTTAACAAAAACGAATGTGACTTCTGCTTGGCTAAGTCCATTTTCCTCCTCGGCCCTGGATTTTGTTATTTCCCTTCTTCTCAGAGTATATTTCTGAATTTTCATCCATATGGAAGTTTTCCAGTTATCATTTTGTTTTTGACTTCTAGCTTAATTCAGTTGTAATCTGCAAACATACTTGGATGACTTTAATTTTTTTTATTTGTTAAGAACCTTTATATGGCCATGGAGAAGGAAACGGCAACCCACTCCAGTATTCTTGCCTGGAGAATCCCATGGACAGAGGAGCCTGGCAGGCTACAGTCCATGGGGTCTCAAGTCGACATGACTTAGCGACTAAACCAACCACTATCATATGGCCAACTTTTATGAATGTTTGATGCTACTTGAAAAGTCTGTTTTGTGTAGTTGTGGGGATTTCAGGATTCTGCCTTAAGTTGATTAGATTAAGAAGGCTAATGGAAAAAAAAGAGTGTTAATTGTGAATAGCTCACATCTTCTATCTTAAATATAGCGGTGTGTCCATGTCAGTCCCAAACTGCCGATCTACCCCTCCCCTCCCCTGTAATGGTACGTTCTTTCTCTAAGTTGGTGAGCCTGTTTCTGCTTTGTAAATTTCTAAATAAGTTCATTCGTGTCACTTTTTTTAGATTCCACATATAAGCCATATCATGATATTTGTCTTAGAGTGAATATAATTTAAAAAAAAAATCTGTGTCAGACAACTTCAGTATCTGCTCACTCGATCTATTTCTACTGTCTATTATTTCTGCTGGTTTTCATTCGTGTTGTTGTGTTTCCTTGTGTATTTTTTATTGTATGAAAAATTATAATTGCACATGATTGTTTGTAGAAATAACTTGAGATCTGGGATGACCTAAGATGACACATGATTTTTTTATTTTTTTGGTTGCTTTAATCAGGTGCTTGTGGGTACAACAATATACCCTTACGTCAGTCCATGCTTAGTAATTGTGATGATTTATAGCTGACTTGTAGACTTCGTTCAGGTCAGCTTATTTTGGTCACCTTTCCTTCAATGGGGCAGCTCTTTAGAAATTTTTTTCCTAAAGGAAATAGTCAGAGGTGAGTGTACATACACATGCACAAAATGTATGTCCAAGGTTCTCCATCTCAACATTACAATATTTATGATGATAAAAGTTTAGAAGTGGCTTATAATGGAATAAAATGTTAGACACTTTTTAAAATTGATATCTTTGAATGACATTTATTATTCGGGGAAACACTTGCTATACAATACAAAGCAGAAGAAGCAGGATATAAAACTGTATATTCCGATATCACTCCAGTTTTGTAAGACCTACGTATACAAAGAAAAAAGTTCAAAAAGCACCCTACCAAGATGTTAGCAGTGAAGTGAACGTCGCTCAGTCATGTCTGACTCTTTGTGACCCCAAGGACTATACAGTTCACGAAATTCTCCAGGCCAGAATACAGGAGTGGGTAGCCTTTCCCTTCTCCAGGGGGTCTTCCCAACCCAGGGACTGAATCCAGGTCTCCTGCTTTGCAGGCGGATTCTTTACCAGCTGAGGCACCAGGGAAGCCCAAGATGTTAGCAGTAGTCATATCTAAAATTAAAAGAAAGTTTTTATTTTCCTATTCACATTTTTTATGTTGTTCAAATCCTCTATAAGGAATGTGTATTACTCTTAAATCAGGAAATAAAATCAAGTTATTACATTTTTAAAAATAGTAGTTCACAGGAAAGCAATGCAGTCACACTGGAGCAGATAGACCATAGTTTGCAACATCTGTCTGATTGCCTGGGGAAAATTTCAATGTCAGGAAATCTTTCCCATTTAAAAAATAATCTTATTGAAGTTTCAAGTTGCATATGCTACAGAGAACTGCTTACTGATAGTCTCTGTGCTTGAGGTGCCCAAGGTGTATAACAAGAAGTGCAGACACATCCAAGAAGACTGGAAATAAGACTCAGAAAAGAACAACAGCAACAACATAGAATCTCAGTGTTGGAAAGGCACCCACAGGCCTCCTGGCCCAATCCTTCACCCATAAGAATTCTCTTCTACAAAAAAGTAGTAGGTTACAGTTTTGTATTGCAGTGTTTGACCTCTCAAGGTTATTACTTGGACTTCACTAAAATGTGTCAAGTGACAGGTTTATTACTAACTTTGAAGGCAGCCATTTCCAAGGTGGGGTAGCTCCAGCTGGAAGAAAGTTAGTGAGTTACTAGCCCGGAGCCCAGAAGGGCGTGCTAAGGTGAGGTTAATCAGCGATGGAGGGAGAGCCTCTTTGACTCCCAGCCTCTCCGATTGGCAGTGTCTGGCTCCCTTCAGGTTCCAGTCTGACCATTTGTGCAAAACGCTTCTGTTGGCAAAACAGAACTTGTGGTTGGCTTCAGCCTTTGTTTGATAAACAGAGATGTGTGTTCCCAAAAAGTAATTTTAAGCTAAGGTTTTTGGGAAATAAGCTGCATGTTTGTAATAAACAGCCATTTTTTTTTTCCAGTGTTGTCTACGTGAAACTAAAAAGGACCAGGTAGTATTCAGCTGAGTGAGAGTTTGTTGGCCCTCTCGTTCCAACATCTGACTTCTCTCCTCCATGGCCTTGCAGCCTCTTCTGTGATATTCCATCGCTCTCTTTCTCTCTCATTTTCTCATCTCTCCTGCCCAGGCTGCCCAGAACCTCTTAAGGTCAGCAAAACCAACCCTGAGTCAGGAGTCCTGGATTCCAGTTTTCATGTTGTCACTTCCTGTGGGAACTTGGGGGAGTTACATCACCTTGCTGATGATGTTACCCGAGAGAGATGGTGGGTGTGGGTGTCCGTCTGGGAAGGAAATCCATGAAAATAGAAAATTCAAGCCTGGGGGAAAGTCCAAGGAAATGCTGCCTTCAATCCAATGTGGGAAGACCTTTGTCTGGGGTCCTCGGGACTCCCCAGAGGGAATAGAGGGATTTTGCTCCATATGGTGCCTACACAAGGGATGGCAAGTCCTATGAGAAACAAACTGGGAAGTTGTGGGGCTGAAGCGAAAACCTTGTGTCAGGAACCCTGGCTTCTGCACCCAACTGTGTCCCCGAGTAGCTCTGTGATCTTAAGCAAACCCCTCACCTCCCTGGGCTTGTTTGCTTATCTTTAAAGTAAAGGGATTGGATTAGATCTCTAAGTTTTCTTCCAGCAACATGATTCTATGACTCTGTGCTCAATATTGTATATTAAATAGAGAAAGAGAAATGAGCTAGTACCCTTACTTTTTTTTTTTTTAAAGAAAGTAGAGGTAGAAATTATGCTAGGAAGAAGCTCCCTAAGAGAATTTATTTGTAAAAAAAAGATTTTTCTTTTTAAAAAACTTCTGTTTATTTTTAATTGAAGGATCATTGCTTTACAATACTGTGTTAGTTTCCACCATCTATCAGCATGAATCTGCCACTGGTATACGTATGCCATCTCTCTCTTGGTATGTATTTATTTATTTTTGGCTGCACTGGACCTTCCTTGCTGCACGCAGGCTTCCTCCAGCTGCAGCGAGCAGAGGCTACTCTTCACCATGTTTCAAGGGATTCTCACTGTGCTGGCTTCTCTTGTTGTGGTTCTCGAGCTCTGGAGCGCAGGCTCAGTAGGTGCGTGGATTTATCTGCTCTGCGGAATGTGGGATCTTCTCAGACCAGGGATTGAACCCACGCCCCCTGCACTGACAGACGGATTCTTAACCACTAGACCACCAGGGAAACCCCCTACTAGAATTTAGAGTAAATATTATTACAGAAAAGGTGAGTCACTGGGGAAATGCTCCCCAGTGAAAAAGCTAGAGATGCAACAGGTAAAGTCTGTCCATGACAAACCTAGAGGCAGTATGTTCTCTTTGTGATGAAATTTTATTTTCCTAAATCTCACTCAAGTCAGACTGTGGCTTAAAGACAAGAATGAAAGGGCTGTAAAGTAGCTCTGCTCTGGAGAGAAGGGAAACGGAGTCAAGACCGAGGCATGCTGAGGTGGAGAAAAGGGGAACCAGAGGGTGCCATGATGGAGGGTCTTCTCGGGAACAAGGTGGTCATGGGTTGAGGGTGGGAAAGGCAGTGGGATGGTGTGGAGGGGAAAGAAAAACGTTGCTGTCCCTGAGAGAACCAGGAAGGCTCTTACTCAGGGCATGATCTAGAGGATGGAAAGCTGTAGAACAACAGTGAGGGCTCAGTGGACACTGGATGGCACCAATACATCCTGAGACCCATCACTGGAGCAGGTCCAAGGCCCAGTGGGAGCAGAAATGCTCACGGCAGGGGACGGTCCTGCCTCCAGCCAGCATACATAGTATGGTTATTGGTGTGCTGACAACATAGACTCATGAATGTTGCTGTCAACAGACTGTGCATGTTGTTATGTGTGTGAAGCTGAATGTCATTTCCTCTCTTTTGAACAACTTCGAATCATTCTCTCTCCATCTCCAGCGCTATCTCTGTTAGAACCTGTTGCGAAGACTCCTTGATGGTGGGTTCAGTGCCTGGCCTGAAGCGGACAAGTGCTAGGTAAGTGGATGGTAAAATCAGTTCTTTGAATGAAGGTGATCAGGCCAGGTTTCAGTTCAGAGAGATCAGATATTGTTTTAGAAAAATCAGGTTGCTACTGTTGCAGCTGACCTATTTTTGGAATTTCTGGCATAAATTTCATGCAAGCATTTTGACTTTTCTCCACTTAACCCCTTTTCATTTTTTTAAAGATGTGATTAACATTTTAAAAAAATTATTTATTTTTAATTAAGGGATGATTGCTTTGGTTTCTGCCATACATCAACACCCTTTTCATTTTTCAAATTATGATATCCTGTAAATTGATCTAGTAGAGCTGAACATGTGGTTGTGCCCAGTGTCATCCTAATCCCAGGTCCAGGGCTATGAGAACAAAGGAGGCCCTTTGTTTAAGGTCTGCCTTGAAGGTGTATGAGGTGAATGCTTCCCCCTTCAGCTTCTCAGGAGCTATTTTATAGACAGTCTGTAGGGCATGAAAGTGTCTTGCTAGAAGCCTGCATGGATGAGTATGTAGTGGCTGCAGCTGGCATCGTGCCCCAGACTTTCTAGAGAGGACAGTGGTATTAAACACTCAATCTCAGAAACAATGTTCATTTGGATAGTATAGGGGATTATTTGCTGTAAGTGGTAAAAGATCTACCTGCCAATGCAGGAAACACAAGACATGCAGGTGTGACTCCTGGGTCAGGAAGATCCCCTCATAGGAAATGGCAACCCACTCCAGTGTTCTTGTCTGGTAAATCCCATGGACAGAAGAGTGTGGTGGGCAAGAGTCCATGCGGTCACAAATGCGGACACGACTGAGCACTCATGCCTTTGCCCTTAATAAGGTTCAGTTCAGTTCAGTTCAGTCGCTCAGTTGTGTCCAACTCTTTGCAACCCCATGGAGCACAGCACGCCAGGCCTCCCTGTCCATCACCAACTCCCAGAGTTTACTCAAACTTATGTCCATGGAGTCGGTGATGCCATCCAACCATCTCCTCCTCTGTCGTCCCCTTCTCCTCCCACCTTCAATCTTCCCCATCATCATGGTCTTTTCCAATGAGTCAGTTCTTTGCATCAGGTGGCCAAAGTATTGGAGTTTCAGCTTCAGCATCAGTAAGGAACTACTTAGTAAGGTAGTTTCTCTCAAGACCTAATGCCAAATTTAACTGTTATTTGGGATTTTAAATACATATATATTTAAAATATTAAGCTTCTTTTCTTTTTTTCTTATTTATTTTTATTGTAGTATAGTTGATTTACAATATTGTTCATTCCTGTTATATGGCAAAGTGACTTAGTTATATCCTTTTCTGTAATAGTTTATCATAAAATTTTTTAAATTGGAGGATAAGTGCTTTACAATATTGTCTTGGTTTCTGCTGTACAAAAACGTGAGTCGACTATCAGCATATATATATATATATTTCCTCCCTCTTGAACCTCCAGGCCCATGCCAACTTCCAGCCCTTTATACTCTTAGAAATTACTGAGAGCCCCAAGGAGATCTGACTTATGTGGATTCTACCAACTTGATACTTATCATACTAGAAGTTAAAACTGAGAAAGTATATTAAATTTAAGTATATTAATTTAATATACTTTAAAAGTATATTAAGTCATCTGAAATAATATTGACCTGTTATATGTTGATATAAATATATATTTTAAGGAAAATAACTATATTTCCCAAAGCAAACAATTTATGGAGAAGAGAGGCATTGTTTTATTTTTGCAAATATCTTTAAGGCCTGATGATACAAGACAGTTTTCATCTTTTGCATCTGGTTTTTCATTCAATCTGTTGCTGTTTGTTATTTTTGAGTATATTAAGAAAGTCTGGCCTCACTTAGATTTTGTAGTTTTAAAAAGAGGGTAAATGTTTTACCAGATTTTTCAGAGAGCTGTGGATATTTTTCTTTGATACTACACCAAAACTTAACAAGTAGTAATTTTTAAAAGCTTAGTTGCAATGTGGGATCTGAAACAAAATCAGTGACTTTTTCATTAAAACCTACTGGCTAATCATTCACTTTCGATGAATCATTTGCCTGTTCATGATTTTATAACATCATCCTGTAGTCATTTGGAAAATATTGGTACATTCAGTTACGCAGATCTTCCAATGTTGTCACATTTCATGATATGATACACTAAGAGAAGATCATGTTTATTAATATCCTCACAGAATTAGCCCCATCAGAAAAGTTTTTAGTCTTAGGAAGCTGTCAAATCTTGGTGGCAGCTAAAAGTTTTCTAAAATTGTATCTTCATCATTGGCAACACATACTGTCAGTTGTTTTCCTTTGAAGTGACAGAATCATTTGGATCCTTTTTTGGGAAAATGCCTGCCAAATGCCAAAATCTGTCAGCTGCTCTTTCAAGTAAAAAATGCTGTGAAAATAGCAGCTAATTCAGCCTGCAAGTCAAATAATTGCTTTTCTTCTTTATGCTGTAGAAGTGTTTTTTGTCTACTTTCCATACTGTCATACAGGATATTAAAAATAAAAAACATTTCCTCTTTGGCCTGGACCACGGCTCCAGTCTCATAACTGGTGCACCCAATGCTATTTTTTCCTCCTCTTCGATCCACCCTGTCATTAAAAATGTATTTTCAAAGCTTCACACCTATCTAGGCCTTCTTGTTGCTCTTGGGACAAAGACACCATCTGTTTTTAAATTATTATTTATTTATTTGGCTGCACCAGGTATGCAGGATCTTTGTTCTTCGTTGCAGCATGTGGGGTCTAGTTCCCTGACCAGGGATCAAACCTGGGCCCCTGCACTGGGAGTCTTAGTCCCTGGACTACCAGGGAAGTTCCAAAGACACCATCTTTAACACGGGTCCTGAATTTCCTTGTCCTTCCCACCTCCCCAGCTTCATCTCACAGACTTCCTTCCTTCTCCCTACACTGTGTATTCTGCCTTCTCTCCCCAAGAACGCCTTCCCTGAGCCGAGGCTGGGTCTGGTTATGCAGCTCAGACAGCGTGTACCCTCCTTCAGGGTGTTCATTCCAGTATTTGACACTGTTGGTCCCTGTGGTTATTCGAAGATTTGATGACTGAGGTGAGAGTGTCTCAGCTCTGAAGCCATCATCTGGTTCAAGTCCCTTCTTTGCCATGTACTAGCTGAGTGACCTTGAATAGGCCCCTCTCTCTGCCTCAGTTTCTGAATCTGTAGAACAATCAATCAAGAAACAAGGATCCTAATCTTACCTATGTCTTAGGTTTCTGTCTTAAATTAGCCCATGGGAAGCAACATCTGCGTGTTAGCCATTCACATTAATTAGGATTGTTGTGTCCAACTCTGCCGGGCTCCACAGGAGCAGGAACTGTTTTGCCTGCTTTATTCTAAGCAGTACCTAGTACCCTCCCTGGCACATTTTCTTTTATTGTCATTAAAACTTTGATTTTAATTGTTTAACTGTCTTCAAATTAATAAATGGATGTGAATTTTAAAAATCAAGTAATAGGAAGGATTTATTTTAAAAAATGCTAAAGTCTCCTGCTATTCCATCTAGTTTGTTCTATAGGAAAGACTTCTTTTTTAAGATTTTTTTTAATGTGGACCATTTTTAAAGTCTTTATCAAATCTGTAAAACTATTGCTTCTGCTTTATGTTTTGGTTTTTTGATGGAGAGGCATGTGGGATCTTAACTCTTTGACCAGGGATCAAAGCCACACCTCCTACATTGGAAGGTGGAATCTTAACCACCGGACCACCTGGGAAGTCGCCCTAAGAGCTACTCTTGACTTTTTTCTTCTTGTGTTTACCTTCAACATGTTCAAATAATATGCTCACATTGTTATTCTTGATTTGTCTGTGTTAGGCATCATCTATTGACTTGTATACAGCTGTCCCTCTTAATCCCAGGTTTCCCCTTCTGTGGTTTCAGTTGCCCTCAGTCAACTGTGGTTTGAAAAAATAAATAGTGCACTGTTCTGAGTCGTGTCATAAAATCTTGTGCCATCCTGCCCTCATCCTTCTAGGATATGAATCTTTCCTTTGCCCAGCCTGTCACGTTGCCCAGCACACTTGGTTGGTTATCAGGTTGGCTGTCAGGGTATCAGAGTGCTTATGTTCTTGAAACCCTTACTTTACCGAGTCATGGCCGCAAAGCACAAGAGTAGTGATACTGGCAAGTTCCTCCTTAGTGGGTGGTTATAGGCGAGAAAACAGTATTTGTGAGGAATTGACAGGACAAAGAAACTTAGATTTGGGGTGTCCAGCTAGTGAAGACTCTAAACAGCGTTTGGGCTTGGGGCAGTAAATTAAAGACGTCACAAGGTTTATTCACATGGGCTTCCTGAGTTCCCTGTCTTTGGTGATAAGGGTGTCCTTCTCCAGAGGCAGGGAGAGAGAGCATCTTTCACATAAGAGATTTATTTCCTGCTTTCAGGGAGACTGGGTGGGGGTGTGTGTCAAAGTGTCCCACTTGAGTTGACTTTCTTAAGTAACTTTAATTCACAGAGTGCCAGTTGCTCAGTCATGTTTGACTCTTTTCAACCCTGAGGACTGTAGCCTGCAAGGCTCCTCTGTCCATGGGATTCTCCAGGCAAGAATACTGGAGTGGGTTGCCATTCCCTTCTCCAGGGGATCTTCCTGACCCAGGGATTGAACCCAGGTCTCCTGCGTTGCAGGCAGGTTCTTTACTGTCTGAACCACCAACATGCTATTGAGGCACAACTTGGGGTGACCTACCCTGGGCCCCAGCTGCACCCTGGCTAGGAGGAGCAGGAGTGCTTGGCTGATCAGGTGCTGGCAGAGGTGAACATTCTGATTATCTCATCTGACAGTACCCCAACACAGGTTAACGAGGAATGCCTTGTTACCACAGGTGGGCGGGTAGCCCAGGCGCCCCACTTAGCCTTCTCTGACACTACCCTGGGGATACTGCTTTGGTGTAACTGCGTGAGGGAAGAAGTCTAGGCATGGTGGCCTGTGGCCACATTTTTTTTCTGGGATGTTTGGCTGGGTTAGAGTGATCCTATCTGAAAGTCTTTCTGGCTAGCCTGCCCCCTTCCTGTTCCTTTGGCTAGAGAGAGCAGGCTTTGGAAATTTTTTCTTTTTTTTTTTGTCTGCATATCTTGCTGGATTCTGCAGCACTGCATCTAGAATATATGAAGCAGAATAAAACCCATAGGACACACCCCTGCCTTGTTCCTCAGACCTGGAGGTCCTTAGACAGTCTATCTTCTCTATACCTTTTGGAGCCTTCTAATATTTATTGTATATATATTGTTCAGGGTTTTTACTTTTTCTTCTTAATAAGTAAAACTACTTCTACTCTATCCTTCCAGAAGCAGAAGTCAAAGTAATATTTTAAAACTGTTAATCTAGGAATTTCCCTGGAGGTCCAGTGGTTAAGACTCTTCACTTCTAATGCAGAGAATTTGGGTTTGATCCCTGGTTGGGGAATTAAGATGCCGCATGCCACATAGTGAGGCCAAAAAAAAGAAAAAAAAAAGAATAAAATAATGTCACTTACCTACTTCAAATTTCCCAAAGGGCTTCCCAGTGTGTTTAGAATAAAATCCAACTTTCTTATTGGCCCATCAGCTCTCACATGGGTTGGCCCTTGCCTCCACCTGACACACCTCATATGACCTCTCCCCACCCCTCCCTTGTTCCAGCCACACTGGCCTCCTTTCTGTTTCTTGAATGTGTTGAGCCTTTTCAGACCATAAGACAATATCATGCAGTGGTTGTAAACACAACCACTGTGTCAAATGACCTGCCAAGAGTGACTGTGTGACCTTGGGCAAATGACTTAGTTTCTTTGTGCCTCCATTTCCTCATGTGTAACATGAGAATAAGAACACTGCTGTAGGGTTACTAAGAAAATTAAACGGGCTAATACAGGTAAAGTATCTAATTGTGTTCTACAGTCAAAACAATGGCAAGAACTCAATAGATATACTAGCTATTGTGATGATGTCGCTCCCCAGTGTCACACCCTTGCTCTCACATCCAGGTTCCTGCTGCCTAGAATACCCTTCCAGCAGCTTCTTTTTGCAAAACCAGCCCATTAAAAAATCTTTCACATCTCAGCTCAAATGCTATCTCCTCTCAAATGAGAGAGGTCTTCCCTGACCATCTATCTAAAATAATCTCTCTTCATTTTTCTAAAGCCTAGCTTTCTATAGTTGCACTCTTTGTAATCTGCAATATCTTGCTAACTTATTACTTGTTTACTGTTTGCCTCCTTACATCTGGACATAAGCTTCATGAGGGCAGGGCCTTGTCTCTCATCTACTGCCCTATCCTTGAACCTAGAACAGGATGGCACATAATCTGTACTGTTCCGTCGCTCAGTCGTGTCTGACTCTTTGTGACCCCATGGACTGCAGCATGCCAGGCTTCCCTGTCCATTACCAACTTACGGAGCCTGCTCAAACTCATGTCCATCAAATCAGTGATGCCATCCAACCATCTCATTCTCTGTCATGCCCTTCTCCTGCCTTCAGTCTTTCTCAGCATCAGGGTCTTTTCCAGTGAGTCAGTTCTTCACATCACGTGGCCAAAGTATTGGAGTTTCAGCTTCAGCATCAGTTCTTCCAGTGAATATTGAGGACTGATTTCCTTTAGGATAGACTGGTTGGGTCTCTTTTCAGTCCAAGGGACTCTCAAGAGTCTTCTCCAACACCACAGTTCAAAAGCATCAATTCTTCGGCACTCAGCTTTCTTTATGGTCCAATTCTCACATCCGTATATGACTACTGGAAAAATCATAGCTTTGACTAGATGGTCCTCTGTCAGCACGTAATAGTGAAGTGAAAGTGAAGTTGCTCAGTCGTGTCCAACTCTTTGCAACCCCGTGGACTGTAGCCTACCAGGCTCTTTTGTCCATGGGACTCCAGGCAAGAATACTGGAGTGGGTTACCATTTCCTTCTCCAGGGGATCGTCCCAACCCAGGGATTGAACCCGGGTCTCCCGCATTGGAGGCAGACGCTTTAACCTCTGAGCCACCAGGGAAGCCCCAGCACATAATAGACCCTCAAAAAATATTTATGAATGGATGAAAGAATTTGGGTCTTTTACAAGTACGTACTTACTACAAACAATGCTACAATAGACATGATTGTAATTAAATTTTGATTTGTATCCTTAAATTATTTTTTTAGGATGAACTGAGAGTTCTGAGATTATTGGGTCAAAGGACAAGCATACTCCCATTCAGACAGATTGTGCCAATTTAGAGTCCTGCCAGTGTCATACAGGCATGCTGACCTTCTGCACCTTTGATTTGGGGCTCTAGGAGAAAAAAATAGCAAGTCTGAAAATAACCTCTCCTTCCTATACTTCCACACACTAAAGAAATATCTAAGATCCTGTTCTATTTTATAGATTAGGACACTGAGAGAGAAATGAAAGTGATAGTCACTCAGTTGTGTGACTGATAGTCACACGATAGTGACTCTGTGACCCGATGGGTTATAACTCTCCAGGCTCCTCTATCCAAGGGCTTCTCCGGACAAGAACACTGGAGTGGGTTGCCATGCCCTCCTCCAGGGGATTTTCCCTACCCAGGGATTGTAACTCGTGTTTCTTATGTCTCCTGCGTAGGCAGGTGGGTTCTTTACCACCAGCACCACCTAGGACACTGAGACCCTGGGATTAAATAGCTTCCCCAAGGTCACACGTGGTCACAGGCAGAGATTGGGTCCTGACCCAGGCAGTTTGGATCTCAACTCTGCTCTTAACCATCAAGATGTACTTTTTCTGTATTTGCTTCTCTGTTATACCTGAGCACCAGGACCTTTGAGAGCTACTGTTCCACCCACTGACCAAAAGACACGGCACTCAGAGTTGGGGCGAAGAGCAGAATGGAAGTGGGGAGGAAGGGGGAGAAAGAAGAGGGAGGCACCAGTTGGGGCAGGGGCTTGGTCTGGAGCTCATCTGATGGGAGAGGCAGAGTCAACGCTGGCGATGCCTTTGGTAGTTTTCAGTTCTGAGCTTCCTGCTTTGGTTTGCCAATCCTGAATTCAGCCTTGGAAGCTAGCTTTGCCCAGGTGAGTCTGGACTCTTGAATGGGTCTGCCGGGTTGAAATGGGTGGTGTGGCCAAGTTCTGCTTCTTAAGAAGCCCAAGTGGTACCTTTCCTCCAGGGCTCTCCACTGCCCTAGGTGCAAAACAGCTGCTTCTTAGATGACTGTTTGCAAATTGCATTCACCCTTCTTCTCTGTTTCCTCCCAACTAAAGCTAGATTTTCGCCCTGTGTTCTCAAAGGCAATAGTTCTTATTTGGTCATACACAAAAATCACCTGAGGGGCTTACTAAAAAGGCAAATTTTGGACAACCTGGGAAATTGAACACTGATTGGATATTTGATATTAAGAAATTATTACTTAATTTTTACATGTGACCATAGTATTGTGTGTGTGTGTATAATATATACAGAGAAGAATCCTTATCTTTTGTATCTTTTGAATATTTCGATATGCACGTATTTTGAAAGAAAAATATGATGTATACGATTAGCTTCAAAATGGCCCAGAATGAGTAGGAGAAATGAGTGGGGATTAGAGGATACAAAATTCAACAACTGCTGCTGCTGAGTCGTGCGTACATGGCGGGGCGGACTTCTTTATGCTATTCTCTGTATTTGTGAAGATGCTTTAATTTTTCCATAATAAAGTGTAAAAAAACCAAAAGGTACCCTCCATATTCCAGGGTACATTTTACAGGCACCCAGTGTGGCTGTGGGGGGATCTACTCACCTCACCTGGAGAAAAGACTTTACAAAGGGAGCTCAGGTGGCCTCTGCAGAGAAACAGCCTCACTGACTCACCCTTCACGCCTCTGCCAGATAAACGGGAAAGAGCAGTCCTCAGTAAGGAAACGGTTCATCGCTCAGCTGGCCCTTGTCAACTCACCTGGGCCGCAGGAAAGCTGAATTTTAGCTGTAGTGTATATATTTAGATGGGTTTGTATAGTCTCCTTTTGAAGTGTTTTGTAAATTAATTGTTGGTAGGGTAATGAGTGTGATGTGTTCCCCCCCACTTTGGTTTTCCAAAACTATTTTTTAATGTTATCTCATTTCTCCAGCGAAAAGAAGTGTTTTAATGCTGTGTAATAGACAACGTGGCTCAGCTGGTAAAGAATCCGCCTGCAATGCGGGAGACCTGGGCTCGATCCCCGGGTTGGGAAGATGCCCTGGAGAAGGGAAAGGCTACCCACTCCAGTATTCTGGCCTGGAGAATCCCAGGGACTGTAGAGTCCATGGGGTCGCAGAGTGGGATACGACTGAGTGATTTTCGCTTCACTTCAATAGATATTAAAACGCAGGAGGGTTATCTCTAGGGCTCTTCCCAAACCCTCCCCTCACTGGGGGGTAAGTGTCTTCCTTAGAGAAGGAAGTCTGACCGCCGTGGTGCCCCAAGGTCGTGGCCGAGGGCACGGGTGGGGCGGGGGAGGGAGGGGGCGTGTGAGCAGGGCCGGCCGGCGGGGCAGGTTTGTCCTAGCCTCGGACAGGCCGGTGTTGATACAACACAGCCCGCCTCGGGCTCTGCGAGCGCCGGGGGAGGAGAAGCCGCGGGAGGGGCGCGGCGGTCGCTGGGGGGAGTCGCCTGCGGAGTCCGCGGCCGGGCTGGTCGAGTCCGCGGCCGGGCTGGTCCCGTCCGCCCGCCGCTCGCGAGCCCTGCCCTCCCCTCCCGGCCAAGGAAGCCGCGGGAGTCCCGCGCCCAGGACCCGCTCGGACAAGGCTGGGGTAGGAAGGGAGGGTGCTCTTGGGTCTGCAGGAAGCTCATGTCTTCTTCTGTGTCTTTTCTATGAAAACTTTGTGTTGCTTGCTAGAACCGGCCGTGTGAAAAATACATTCATCTGGGTGTCTGCAGGCAAAAATGGAATACTAGATTCTGCATTCGGGAGGGTCGGAGGAGATTTTTACCTCTACTCAGTAAATCCGGAAATGTGTTTTGAGCCTCTTCTTTGGGATTGAGCTAGACGGGTGATGGAGTGAAAAAGAGTTCTGATCTCGTGGGTTTTTCTGGCTAGTGGGCAGAACAGACAGGAAGCAAGTAATTGCAGATGATTGTATTCGGTTATATTCTAGGAGGGCTTCCCAGGTGGCTCAGTGGTAAACATTCCACCTGCCTGTGCGGGAGACATAGGTTTGATCCCTGGGCTGGGAAGATCCCCTGGAGAAGGAAATGGCAACCCACTCCAGTATTCTTGCCTGGGAAACCCCATGGACAGAGGAGCCTGGTGGGCTACAGACTGTGGGGTGGCAGAGTCGGATCTGACTTAGCCACTAAACAACATATTCTGGGAGCATAAAAAAGGGGGCTTAGCTCGCTCTGAGTGTTGGGGATCGGGAGAGGAGTATGGAAGAAGAGGATTCTTACCCCGAGAGGGGGGAATGACAGGACTATGTGGGGTATGGGGAACACAGGGTGGGGAGGAAGGGGTTGAGGTTCTTAATCTTGGGAAAGCCTGAACAAAGGTCCTGAGGGGGTTCTCAGAGAAATTCGGGGAAACGGGAAGGGAGGGGCGAGGCCAGAGGATGCACACAGCCCTTCCTTGACTACGTCAAGGGTTTTAGATTAACCTGTGGGAAAATGGGACAATGGAAGGATTAAAACAAGGGGGATAAACCCAGTGTTTATACATTATAAAATTATAAGGAAAAGGGACTCCTTCTGGGATGTGTGATGGTTCTTCCAAAGGTTGGGATCTGAGGAAGACAGTTTGGTTTGGCAGCAGTAGAGCAATCTGGAGGGTCTTGGGTGAGAGTGGGTGAGTATCCTTTTTCCTTATAGAGGACATACAGATTTATTTCATTCCTGCTGACTGCACAGAGTTCTGTTGTATCAGTTTAATCTTTCCCCTGTTGATGGATATCTAGGTTAGGTCCATTTATTATAATTAGTAAATACAGTGTTGTCAGAAACATCCTTGTGAGTCTATTTTCCCTTACATCTTTGAGTTTATCTGGGTGAAGAGCAGTGGAAATCTTGTGTCATGGATATGAATAACATAAAGTTTGGTGGATACTGACAAATTGCTCTCTAAAAAAAACTATACCAAAAAAATGCTCTACCAATGTACACTTCAAGTATCAAGTGTCTGAAAATGCCTGCTTCCTCACACTTTCTCCAAATGTGAGTTTATTAATCATATTTTAAAATCTTTTGCCAATCCGATAGGTGGTGAAAAGTAGTACCTTGTTGCTTATGTTTTTAAATTTAGGAGAGATGCCTGTTGCATTTTTTTCTTCTGTTGGATTTTAATATAACTCAGCAACACATTTGTTACCTCAAATATCTTTGTGTCCCACAGACCAAGGTTGAGCCAACATGGCGTCCATATTCCGAAGTGAGGAGATGTGTTTGTCACAGCTCTTCCTCCAGGTGGAGGCTGCATACTGCTGTGTAGCTGAGCTTGGAGAGCTTGGATTGGTTCAGTTCAAAGATGTAAGTACTGCATTCATAGGAGACCAAAAGAAGGTGGAGTTTCCACTTGTTGTTGGTGATTAAGGTCAGGGAGAAGCGCCCTGGGCTGGAGAAATGGAATTCAGTGGTTCTCGTTCTTCTGGCTAGAATTTGTGATAACATTGGGCAACTGACTTGCAAACATTTCTCCCTTCCTCCTTATGTGTCACCTCTATAGAAATGTTTTGAAACTCTAATATAATAAAAAAGATGACATTGTATTTTATTTCCTATGTACCTCTTCAAGACATTTGATATATCCAGTGGGCACATGGATTACCAACTTTATTATGAGGGCAAAAAGCACTGCTTCCTGACCAGTTAGTTTGAGGAAAAAGTATCTTGGGAATCCACAGTCCCTTGAGGCTGATATTCTCCAGCTAGATTGTACTTTTTCCCCTCCCAGTTTTATTGAGATATAATTGACCTATAACACTATGTAAGTTTAAGGTGTTTGGCATAATGACTTGACTTACATCATAAGACTTACAATTTACTCTCTTAACAACTTTTGTATATAATATACAGCAGTGTTCATCATATTTATCATGTACATTATATCCCTAGTACTTATTTGTCTAATAATTTAATTATCTAATAATCTATCTCATAATTAGATAAAATTATTTCTCTAATTATCTAATAATAACTTATTTATCTAACAAAAGGCAGTTTGTACCTTTTGACTGTTTTCAGCCAATTTCTCTGTTACCTCACCCCCCACCTCTGGTAACCACAAATCTGACCTCTTTTTCTATGAGTTTGTTTGACTTTGAAGTATGATTGACCTACAACACTGTTAGTTCCTGGTACACCACAATACCAGCATATCAGTATTTCTACACATTTCAAATGATCACCATAATAAGTCTGTTTACTGTCTGTCACCATAGGACTTTCTTAAGTAAGTCGGGGTATCACTTCCCAGAGGCAATTGAGATCCTCGCCAAAAGCTTTTGAATTCAATTTATAAAATGAGACTCACTAAGTCCATTCATTTTCTCACTAAAGTCCAGTCAAAACTTAGCCCTTCAGAGAAGGATCATGTCTTTGCAGCCCTAGTTCCAACTCAGGACCTGACATGGGGTAGTTCCTTAATAACATTTATTGGGATGAGCTGAGGGGTCACCAGCACAGAAGGATGCTGACTTTTTCTTGAAGACCAGGGTCCATTGCATGGAGCTGAGCTATTTTCAAGGTCCTATTGTATTCATGACTCCATTGAGGAATTCAAAGCAATTGGGATAGTAAATGCAGCTAAAACTTAAGAGAAGTTTACCGAGGCCAGAGCTTGAGGCATTTGGGGAACTGAGGGTAAGAATATCAAGGTTTGTTTTGACTGGAACTCTCCTGTCTTATGCATGGAAGTATCTAGTCCTAAAATGATTCCAGCAACATTCTGCAGCATTAATAATAATAATAGCCAAAGAGAATGTGTTGGCAGCCGTTGCTACTAATGTGTGCCTTGTGGCTTTCCCCTCCCTCTAGTTAAATGTGAAAGAGAGCCGTTTCCAGAGGAAATTTGTGAATGAAGTCAGAAGGTGTGAATCATTGGAGAGAATCCTGCGTAAGCCAGTTTTCTGCTTGCAGTCTGAATGTGCACTGGCAGGGAGGGAAATGGTTTGCAGGGGTGATGTCCTGCAATCTGCCCCTATGTGTGATACTGCTACTCTAGGTGGAGGCAGATCCTGGTTGGGGGTAGAGGGGGCTAGAGATGGGGGCCAGGTTCTGTGGCAGGTCCCAGGGCAATTCAGGCAGCTGAGCTGGGAAACACATCTGTCCTACTTGACCCCATTTCTTAGGTATGAGAAAACACTTTCACCTTGGGCTTTCTGGTGGGGTTTCATCCTTCAGGTTTTCTGGAAGATCAGATGCAAGATGAGATTGAGATTCAGGTGCCTGAGAAGTCTCCGCTGACCCCTTTCCCACGGGAAATGATCATCCTGGAGGTAGGTTCTTTCCGACTTTACAGAGGATGGTATCGAAGTCTGTCTCCTGCAAACCCTGCAGGCCTCTCATGGTCCTCTACACCATTGCTGAAGGCGTGGATGTAGGTTTATGTGTTGGTCCACTTTTCAGTGTTACTCCCCCAGGAAAAGCCCCCTGTGCAATTTTTAAAGTCACTCTTGCATCTGTTGGTGGCCATGTGTGTTGTTTCCATGTCTTGGCTATTGTAAACAATTTTACAATGAACAGGAGGATGCCCATTTCTTTTCCAGATATGATTTCCTTTCCTTTGGATAAATAACCAGAAGTAGAGTTGTGGGATCCAGTGGTTTGCTTCTTAATTGTCTGTCTGATGCATTGGGTCCACTCTGGATTGAGGCCTCTTCTCAGATTGGCTTCTGAGGTCAAGTGGGAGAAGGTAGCAGTTTTCTTTAGCTAAGGCCTGTATGGCTGGAGGACCCCTCCCTTTCTTTCCCTTCTCTGTCAATTTGCTTTTGTAAAACACTGAGTATCGCTGTGCACAAGACACCTTGGTGAAACATGGCCTTGCCTCTAGGAGCTTCTAGAGCAGGCTGTGGGGAGAGGAGAGAGGGTGAGCCAGGGGGAGAGGATGTCAAAAGGTTACTGTTGTTGTTCAGTTGCTAAGTTGTGTCTGACTCTTTGCAGCCCCATGGACTTCAGCATGCCAGGCTTCCCTGTCCTTTACTATCTCCCAGAATTTGCTCAGACTCATGTCCATTGAGTTGGCGATGCCAATCCAATTATCTCATCCTCTGCCACCCTCTTCTTTTGCCTTCAGTCTTTCCTGGAATCCAGGGTCTTTTCCAATGAATTGGCTCTTGGCTTCAGGTAGCCAAAGTATTGAGGCTTTAGCTTCAGCATCAGTCCTTCCAATGGATATTCTTTAGGGTTCTTCAGTCCTTTAGGATTGACTGGTTGGATCTCCTTGCAGTCCAAGGGACTCTCGTATCTGTACATGACTATTGGAAAAACCATAGCTTTTGACTGTATGGACCTTTGTCGGCAAAGTGATGTCTCTGCTTTTTAATATGCTGTCTGGATTTGTCACAGCTTTCCTTCCAAGGAGCAGCATCTTTTAATTTCTTGGCTGTAGCCACCATCCACTCTGATTTTGGAGCCCAAGAAAAGAAAATCATTTACTGCTTCCACATTTCCCCCCTCTATTTGCCTTGAAGGGACCTTGCCTGATGGGACCAGATGCCATGACCTTAATTTTCTGAGTGGTGTTGAATTTTACACCAGGTTTTTTACTTTCTTCCTCTTCACCCTCATCAAGAGGCTCCTTAGTTTCTCTTCACATTCTGCTATTAGAGTGGTATTATTTGCATATCTGAGGTTGTTGATGTTTCTCTGGGCAATCTTGATTTCAGCTTGTGATTCATCCAGCCTGGCATTTCACATGTTGTCAAAAGGTGGGCACATCCAAATCCTGGAAGGCCCTGTTGGTTTTTTTTTTTTTTTTTTAAAAGAACTTTTTATCCTCAAAAGAGAAAGGGCTCACGAAGAGAGGTGAGCAGGTATGGAAAAGCTTCATTGATTGAGCCTTACCTCTGGCTGGATTTTCTCATGTGTTTTTTTTGTTTTCTTTTAAGATAATTTAAAATTCTTGAAATTGTTGAAGCCACCAGTAGTGTAAATCTAGATTCTCTAACAGAAACATGAGACTGGCAAGACTGACAACTCCACTTGAATATATTTTGGATCTTGTCATATTAAAATCTGGATATTTGAGGAGAAAGTTTTAATCCATACAAATAGGATTTCCATAAAATCATCTCCAGTTTCAGTCTTACCACTAGTTTTCTAATACCAGCCTGGTTAGTTACCAGCTCCACTCCTGCTGCCATCCCCCTCACCTTCCCAAACACCTACAGATGTTTTTGTAAACTGTGAGCTGGCTTAATGGCTCATGTTTCCACCATAATCTTTTTATATGTTCTTTTTCAGATTCTTTTCCCTTATAGGTTATTGTGTGCATGCCCGGTCACTCAGTTGTGTCCGACTCTGTGACCTCATGGACTGTATCACTCTACTTTGTCACTTCCCTGCTTGAGAGTGTTGATGGTTTCCTTCTTGCCTGAGTCAGGGCCATCGTGGCCAGCAAAGTCTGCTCTTCTTGGCCCTGTCCTGCCTCTCAGGTCCTACAGGCTCCTTGGGCTGGTTCCTTAATTGTATCCTACTCTTACACATTGCTGAGGATCCCAAAGAGCTTTATTTATTGATATTTACTGCTGGAGAAGACTCTTGAGGGTCCCTTGGACTGCAAGGAGATCAAACTAGTCAATCCTAAGGGAAGTCCACCCTGAATATTCACTGGAAGGACTGGTGCTGAAGCTCCAATACTTTGGCCACCCGATGCGAAAAGCTGACTCATTGGAAAAGACCCTGATGCTAGGAAGGATTGAAGGCAGGAGAAGGGGATGACTCAATGGACATGAGTTTGAGTGAACTCCGGGAAATAGTGAAGGATAGGGAAGCCTGGTGCTGCAGTTCACGGGGTTGCAAAGAGTCGGATACCACTGAGCCACTGAACAACAACAACAACTGCATTAGGAACCAAAACTGAAAAAAGTAAAATATTTCTTAATTCATTAAAAATAATATCTCCAAAAAAAAATAAAAAAAATAAAAATAATATCTCCTTACATGTTAATATTTTTAATGAAAAATAATTATATTTTCAAAGAAAAAACTTTAGTGAAGGGTGATGTTGTTAGCAAATTTATTATGTTTGGCCTAATAGAAGACTGACTTCATGTGCTTTGAATCTGTTGTGATATGTTCTCATTGAAGTATATGAAGAGAATTTAGTCTTGAAAAATAGGTAGTTGGAAAAGGGAGGAGTGTTTTAATAATCTTTTCAAATAATTGTGGATATTCTTTGATATTACATTAAAATTTGACAAGTATGGGGACTTTTGCTTTTGTTTAACAGGTAACAAGTATTTTTGTTTTCAAATTGACATAAGAGATTCAGGTTCAATCCCTGGGTTGGGAAGATCCCCTGGAAAAGGAAATAGCAACCCATTCCAGTGTTCTTGCTTGGAGAATCCCATGGACAGAGGAGCCTAGCTCCTCTGTCCATGGGGTCGCAAAGAGTTGAATGAGCACTAAAATAACCAGTATCATTTGGAAACAAATATACTTGTTACCTGTTTAACAAAAGCAAAAATCTCCATGCTGATACGTGACTTGCCTGAATGCCTTGACTTCTCGTATAGCTCATTTTCCTTCCCCAGAGTGTTTTCTGGTCCTCCCCGTTTGGTAAGGGAACTCCTGAGAGTGTATGACCATGGCTGTACTTGTTGTTCAGTTGCTAAGTCATGTCTGACTCTTCACAACCCCATGGACTGCAGCATCCAGGCTTCCCTGTCCTTCACCATTTCCCAGAGTTTGCTCAAACTCACGTCCATTGAATTGGTGATGCCGTCCAACCATTTAATCCTCTGTTGTCCCCTTCTCCTCCTGCCTTCTATCTTTCCCAGTATCAGAGTCTTTTCCAATGAGTTGGCTCTTCACATCAGGGGCTGAAGTACTGGAGTTTCAGCTTCAGCCTCAGTCCTTCCAATGAATATTCAGGGTTGATTTTCTTTAGGATTGACTGGTTTGATCTCCTTGCAGTCCAAGGGACTCTCAAGAGCCTTCACCAGCACCGCAATTTGAAAGCATCAATTCTTTGGTGCTCAGCCTTCTTTGTGGTCCATCTCTCACATCCATACATGACACTGAAAAAGCCATAGCTTTGACTGTACAGATCTTTGTCAGCAAAGTGACGTCTGTACTTTCAGCTCTACAGTCTTGTTGAGTTTGACTGAACAGGCCTTTCAACTTCAAGCTACATTGTGATGCTCTGCATACTTGATATTATTTGTTGTGGTTAACGTACAGTAAATGTCATGGTGCTTTCTGCCTGGCTTACTTTCTTTTTCCTCCTGCAAAGACTGCTCTGGAAAAACTGGAAGGAGAGCTTCAGGAAGCCAATCAAAACTATCAGGCTTTGAAGAGAAACTTCCTAGAACTGACAGAATTCAAACACCTCCTGAAGAAAACCCAGGACTTCTTTGAGGTTGTAATTTGGGGACTGTGTATTCAAGGGTCCTTTTCTCTAGAACCTCAAATTTCTATTTTGACAACTGGTTGGTTTGGAATAAGAGTAAATTGTGATGTTTCTGTCGTCTGGCTGGGCTTTGGCTAACGAGGGTTAGGGTGGCATGTGGCATTGGTTGAAATGAATGCAAAAATATTAAGGAGCTCAC
Source organism: Odocoileus virginianus (assembly GCF_023699985.2). Lineage (NCBI taxonomy): Eukaryota > Metazoa > Chordata > Mammalia > Artiodactyla > Cervidae > Odocoileus > Odocoileus virginianus. The sequence goes on from NC_069674.1 coordinate 16,040,356, forward strand.
TAATAAAGTACATGGCCCAAATGGCCCAGAGAGAAATGGAAGTCAGAAAAAAGCACAACAGTTAGTTTGAGCAGATTTGGGATTTTGGTAGGAAGAGACCTTGTTTTAAATACAAAGTTAAATCTTTATTTGAAACAGAAAACTAGATTAGGTCTAAGCATCATGTCATCTGAATTCTATTTGTAGAAAATTGAGTAATTATATAAAAGCAGACAAAGCCATGCAATGTGGGTGATTTTAAGATAGTCTAAGTACATTTAAATGAAAATAGTGATTCTTTGATTTTCAGACGGAAGCCAACTTAGCAGATGATTTCTTTGTAGAAGACACTTCTGGTCTCCTGGAGTTAAGACCTACGCCTGCGTACATTAGTGGAAAGCTGGGGTTAGTGAAACTCCTGCTGTAAAAGTGATGTGTAGATGGGTCCCTGGTCTGTATGCTCAGTGCCTGGCGTGTGGTAGATTTCCCTGACTGTTTGAGTGAATGAATGAATGGACAAATAATGACTGACAAGAGGACTATTTCACATGATTATAGGCCTCCATCCAGTAAAAAACCCAAGTCTAACCTGACTTGGTTAGTGGAGTTGTAGGTAGTATTAACCTTTTTGGTGGTGAGACTGACATTCTTGAGTCTGAAGAGTGCAATGTTTGTATTGTCTCCACGTGGGAAGGATGTAGTGATAACTGTTTATATGGAGTTTCTTAACTGTCCCTGTCTTTGGAACAGGGCTGTGGGATACATGTTTTTTTTTTTGCCTTGTCTCTAAAATACTGTTATAGATTTGGAGTGTGAAGTTTGAAGTGTAATTAGCAATGAGGTAGTTGGGCAGTCAAGTCTTCCACAAGTAATAGAGTACAATAATACCTACCAAAATGTGTGATGATTCAAAATGGTGGGATTTCATTTACTGTTGAAGTAAAATTGAAAGTGAGTTTTGGAATTCTAGTTCTTTATTCAACAGATACTTAGGGGCCTGCTATTTGAGGCATTAGACATTGAAATTGGAATGGAAAGGAAACTATGTTTTGAAAATTTTCGATCAGAAGATTATGTTACTGCATAACATACATTTACAATAATGGGCCAATGTAAGTAACCATTTTAAAGTTAATGTGGGGACTTCCCTGGTGGCCCAGTGGCTAAGACTCTGTGCTCCCAAAGCAGGGGGCCCGGGTTCAATCCCTGGTCAGGGAACTAGATCCCACGTGCTGCAACTAAGATCTGGTGCAGCCAAATAAATAATTAGATATAAAGTTAATGTGAAAAGTTCGAGTTAGAAACTTATCTAGATACCTAGATGATTGTATAAGTAGAGATGTGTATAAGTCAATACATATATTTCAGTCTTAGTACATTATTTGTATAAATGCATAGAGACCATTTTGAGCAGATTAAACACTTGCTTCTTTTAGCTACAATGATATAATGAATGGTCTGTCATATTGTTAATTGCAAATAAGTGAATGTATAGTATTGGGATGATTAAGGACATGTGGACATGTCAAAGGAAACAGGAGGTCAGAGGGGAGTTGGGGTACATTGGGACTGGGATCCAAAGTGCTAAGCAGGGCCATGTCCTTCCTTCCTGCTCAGAGGGCAGTGGGCTTCTACCTTCTGGCTGCTTATCTTCACATCCCATGGGGTCTTCTTCCTGTACCCACTTCCTGTGCCTCAGTAACATCTCTTCTTCTGACTGCTCAGGTTCACAGCCGGTGTGATCAACCGGGAGAGGATGGCTTCCTTTGAGAGGCTGCTGTGGCGAATTTGCCGAGGAAACATCTACGTAAAGTTCAGTGAGATGGACACAGTTCTGGAAGATCCCGTTACAGTGGGTATCTCAGGCTGCAGAAAACATTCTCTTAAGTTTCCTGTAGCCCCACCAGAGGGGTTTGCCCTGCCAGGGGGGTTTTGTTCTCTCAAATCCTGAATCTTTAGCTCTATGAAGTTAATATCAATTTCCTTTTTTTTCTCCTTTCTTTTCTTTTTTCTTCCCCATCCCTTCTTTTTCAAAAATACCTATGAAAGTTCAGCTCCAGGACTGAGTCTTGTTAGCACCTCATAAGTGGTCATTCCTCTAAATGACTTAACTGGACCAGTTCCTGGAAACTTGGCTGTACTGGTGCCGTATGGGTCGGCAGCTCTGTCTTCATCACAGAGCACTGATCACTGATGTAGGTCAGTGTGTTCCAAGCTCCAGGGTGCACTCAAGCAGAAGATGTTGTTCAATGGGAATTCTGATTCAGTGGGTCTATGGTGGTGCCCAGGGGCCCACATTGTTAACCAGCTTGCAATTAGTTCCTGGTAGTCAACAGACCATATATTTGGAATGAAGATTTTGAGGGTCTCCTTCACTGACTGCCACATGTTACTGCCACTAATTTTGTAGGATTTGCTTCTTCCACCTCTCTGGTTAGTATTTAAATCCAGTTTTTAATTCCAAGAAGCTTGGTTTATTTCTTAAAAAAATCATAATCTAATCTAGAAAATAAGGGTTAAAAAATGCAATTTTATTTCATGGAAAACAACTTCATAGTTAAATGTGATTTAAAATAAGAAAAAAGTTTGTATTTAAAAAGCACAACACTTCACCATTCTCATGTCTTTATTTTTATTTTTTTCTTGTGTTCTTTTTCTGTAGTCCATAGCTATAGGTAGGTGTGATTTAATATGGTGGTTAAAACATGGAAATCTTTTTTTTTTGTCTTCTGTTGATTTTAGATAATATAAATGCCCTCCTGTATTATAGTAGGTCCTATAAATATTAATATTTTAAAATGTGACATTAAATCATTACTTTTCATAATCATGTTTTGACATTCTGTAGTCCTGGTGGTAAAGAGAGTATTTATAAAGTAAGATGACTTTAGCCTGATGACTTTGAAGGCCACTGAGCAAATGGTGTGTGGTCAGAATGGATTCCTGGGTCTGGTGAATCCAGAGACAAGAAGATCTAAGAGATTCAGCAAAGGACCATGGGTGGGAGTGCACTCCATGAGTGAGGGACCTTTGGAAATAATGTAAAGCAGGCGGCTCCCCGAATCCTAAAATACCCCTTTCCTGCTCCCATGAGCAGCTACCAAACAGAGTTCATTTTGATATTATTTTCAGTTGGTGCCTAATGTTTCCATTGAGTTGATGTGACATTCACTGTTTTTAGACACTTAATTTCCAATTTTTCCCCAGAATATAGACACTATGATAAGCATCTTCATGCATGTGAATTTTTGTTTACTTCTGACCTAGTTCCATGATATGAATTCAAGGAAATAGGATTGCTGGCTTAAAGGGTGTGGGCATGTTCATGACCCTTGATGGGTCCTGACAAATAGCTTTTCAGTGGAGTCATACCTGATTCCAAAGATACCTGAGACGTAAGTCATGTGTGATGAGTGTGTTGGATTTGTTATCACTTTTCCAACAATGGGTTTCATCATTTTACCTTCACTCCCCACCCCAAACTAAATAAGAGTAAAAAAGTGCATTTCTTTGCTTACAGTTAAGGTTGAACATTTCCATATATGCTTGTGAAATACCCATTTTCCTTTTCTTATGAAATGTCAGAATTGGACTTTAAAAATGCGTTTAATCAGTGTTCCTTTGGGCATATACAGTAAGTATGTGAGTCAAACATTAGACCTGGCTCTTCATTGTTATTGTTCAGTTGCTCAGTCGTGTCTGACTCTTTGAGACCCCATGAGCTGCCACACACCAAGCGTCCCTATCCTTCACTGTCTCCCGGAGTTTGCTCAGACTCAGGTCTATTGAGTCACTGATGCCATCTCACCGTCATCCGCTGCTGCCTCCTCCTCCTTTTGCTTTCAATCTTTCCCAGCATCAGGGGGGTCTTTTCCAATGAGTCGGCTCTTCACATCAGGGGGCCAAAGTATTGGAGCTTCAGCATCAGTCCTTCCAATGAATATTCAGGATTGATTTCCCTTAGGATTGACTGGTTTGGTCTTCTTGTTGCCCAAGGGACCCTTAAGAGTCTTCTCCAACACCACAGTTCAAAAGCATCAATTCTTTGGTGCTCAGCCTTCTTTCTGGTCTGGCTCTCACATCCCTATATGTCTGCTGGCTCTGTCTTTGTTAAATGTCAAATACCATTCATCCCTGAAGTATAGATGTTGTTTATGAGTTAACTCTGGTGAGCTAGGTCAGCTACTTTTACTTTAAGCCTCGCATATCCTGAATTCCCTCTCTTCTGCATGTTTATTAACACATCTCTTAAACACAGGGCTCAGAGCTGGATACAAGGTTCAGCTGTGATCCCTCTGGTGTAGCAGACAGTGATGTTGTCCCTCTGAGGCTGTATCAGCCTGCCTGAGGCCCCACCCAGCCTACCTCCATGGCCTTGACCTCAATCATAATATTACGAACTTGAATCAACTGGGAGAAGTTGAAGTTTTCCAATTTTAAATTTAGAAAAAATAAATTCTAAACACACACATTTTACTGTTCTGATTTTCCAGAGAGAAGAAATTAAAAAGAATATATTCATCATATTTTATCAAGGAGAACAGCTCAGGGAGAAAATCAAGAAGGTCTGTGATGGGTAAGCAACTATTAAAGGTTCTTTTCATCAGCTGTTTGGGTCAGGATTAGTTCAGGGTCTGTGCAATAAATCCAAAATAAACTTTCCTGGTGGCTTAGTGGTAATGAATTCTCCTGCCAATGCAGGAGACATGGGTTCAGTTTCTGGATGGGGAAGATCCCCTGGAGAAGGGATTGGCAACCCTCTCTGGTATTCTTGTCTGGGAATTCCCATGGACAGAGAAGCCTGGTAGGCTATAGTCCTTGGGGTGGCAGAGAGTTGGACACAACTTAGCAATTGAACAACAAGGCTCGAGTAGAGCTTCTTTGAGGTTGCTTAAGGTTTAGAATAACTTTCCCACGTTTGATAATAGTGCTAGAAAGGCAACTGCTTTCTAGTAACTGTGGGAATAGGAACAGAGAGATCTTGATGAGTAAAATTTAAAAGGTCGAAAAAGACGTTTCAGTTGATTCCTTCACACCCCCTTTATCATCTGCTAAAGAACAAGCAAACTGCATGCTTAGTTGTTTCTGAGGTTACTGAGTCATCTTATGTGCAGCCCCTTAGAAGCAGAAATTCAGTAGAGAAAAGACACCAACACAGTAAGTTCTGGGGAGAAGAAGAGACTAGTCAAGCTTGCAGTCGTTTTTATATCACAGTTGGTGGGTTTTGTGGTTTGAGTGGAGCCCATTCATATAATAGAACCACAGGTTTAATTCAGATGGTGTGAGCAATGTGTTGGGAACCGTAGGATGAGATCCATTGTCTGGCTGCTCACTAGATGGTTACTGTGGGGGAAGGTGGTCATCTAACCAAAGTGGACAAGGGATGGGTTAGTAGAAAAGGATGTGCCTGTGCTTCTTGGCAGTCACCCACGTGTGTCCTGTGGAATGTTTGAAACACAGGTTTCGAGCCACTGTGTACCCCTGCCCAGAGCTGGCGTCGGAGCGCAAAGAGATGCTGCAGGGTGTCAACATGAGGCTGGAAGATTTATTCACCGTGAGTGAGGCGTTCAGGCGTGTGACATAAACACCTGCCATTTCCTTGCTCCAAGGGCCCTTGCTCCAAGGTTGGCTGGAATGTCTGCTATGCTTGTCTCGCTGTTGCTGCAGAAGGCTTCATAATTAGGAGATGGATGGCATTCACTAAGCTCGTGGTGATTCTGCTTGTCAGGGCTGCTTTGCCTGGGCTTAGAGTTAACCACAGCCCTTGTTAGCCTTCAGTTCCCCACCCAAGGCTGATAAAAGGAACCTTTTGTTGCCAGATTGGCCTAGGCCACCTCTATGATATAACTCACTAGCCAATGAAGGTGAACAGCCAGTCTTGCTGATTTTTTTCTCCATGGAATTGCCTGGTTGTGTGAGCCAAGCAATTAATTCTGTCAAGGCAGTGAGTCAGGTTTCACATATGAACACGCCCCCAGTTCATATCCTCTTAGTGAATCTGTCGTCACTTAGGATGACTCTCAAAACAGGACTTTTCTTCAATAATAGTCATAAGCTTTGTGAGTAATCCCTGAAAGCCACTGGCCTATATCAAATGGTGTATTCCAGATCAGCCCTGTCCAATAGGTGGTGGCAGAAATGTTATATAACGTGCGAATCCAGTATCATAGCCGTGAGCCACATGTCACCCCTGAGAATTTGAAATGTGGTTGGTGCACCTGGGGGAGTGGATTTTATTTGTATTTAATGTGGCTGCTGTATTGGTCAGCACAGTTCAGGTCCTCGATGAGTATCTTTAGAAATTAGATGTGTGTGTGCTCATCTTCCCAGAAAAAGCAGTATTTGATTCTCTAATCCTCTCTCTTCCCTCTTTGTCACTTGTCAGGGAGACTCTTTCCTTGAAGCAATTACCCCTGAAGTCCTTTCCCCTGAATATTTTGCTGGATTTTATGAAAACTGCATGAGGAGGGACTTACCTAGTGGTTCAGGGGTTGGAACTCTGTGCTTCCTCTGCAGGGAATTCGGGTTTGATCCCTGTTAGGGAATGAGATCCTGCGTGCCAGGTGGCACAGCCAAAACAAAGCAAAAGTCTCATGAGGAGGATGAAAGTTAGGCTAGACTTACACTTCGGTTTCAGATGTCTTGGGTAGCCCTGTGTAATGGTTACTGAAAGGGTTATTGGGTTGTATAATCAGAACAAAAACTGGCTCCGTTTAAACAAACCCTATGTGGGCCAGATCACCTATCATTCCTTCATTCATTAATTCTCTTGCCATTTATTGGAGAGGTTTGGTATGTAAGGCATTTCGATAGATGTATTAGTTTCCTTTGGCTGATGTAACAAATTACTGCAAACTGGGTGGCTTAAAATAATGAAATTTATTCTCTCGCGGTTCTGTGGTGAGAAGTCTGAAATCAAGGGGTCAGCAGAGCCAGGCTTCCTCTGAAGGCACTAGGAAAGGATCCTTGCTTGCCTCTTCTGCTACAGTTTGCATGTTTGTATCACCCCAAAATTTGAATGTTAAAAACCCAATGCCTAGGACTTCCCTGGTGGTCCAGTGGTGAAGAATCTGCCTGCCAATGCAGGGGACATGGGTTGAACCCCTGGTCCAGGAACTGAGATGCCGCATGCTGGGGGAAACGAGGCCCATGCAACACAACTCCTGAGCCCCTGCTTCCTCCAACCCATGCTCCCTAACAAGAGAGCAGCCCCTGCTTGCCACAACTAGAGAAAGCGCAAGTGCAGCAATAAAAAGCTTGTGTGCTACAACAAAGGCCCAGTGCTGCAAAAAATAAAAGGCAACAAACCCCCACAAAGACCTAATGACCCGGATGATGGTACTGGGAGATGGGGCCTTTGGGAGGTGATTAGTTCATGAGACTGGGGTTCTCCTGCATGGGATTAATGCCCTTTTAAAAAGACCCTAGAAAGCTGGCTTCCCCCTTGTGCCATGTTGGCTTAGACTTTGAAGTCTGCAGCTGAGACAAGGGCCTTCAACCATGCTAATCTCAGACTTCCACCTTCCAGGACTGGGAAAATTTTTTGTTACGAAGCACCAGTCTATGATATTTTATCATAGCCACTTGAGTGGACTATGAGGCATCTTCCCAGCCGCTGGTGGCTGTCAGCCATCCTTGCGGGTCCTTGCTTTGTTGATGCGTCACTCCAGTCTCTGCCTCCATCTCATCCATCTTCCCTGTGGGCCTCAGTGTCCAAATTTCTTACAAAACACTGGTCATACTGGAATAGTGCCCACCCTACTCCAGCGTGACCTCATTTTAACTTGATCACATCTGCAAAGACCATATTTCCAAGTAAGATCATGTTCCCAGCTACCAGCCTTAGGACTTCAGCATGTCTTTTGCGGGGACACCATTCAACCCATCACAATAGTACTCTAAGGAGTTTAGAAGAAAAGAAAGATACAGTCCTGGCCTCAGGGCTTTAACCTCTAGTGCAGGAGGTCAAGGCCTGGTGAGAACTGGGAGGCAGAGGAGTGCCCAGGAGCCAAGGACGCCTCCAGGTCTGGCTATCCTGCATTTTTGCCATGTTATCTGGCATCTCCCTGAGTGTCCTTTGTTTTGCTGGGTGCTGTTTTTTTGGCCAGGTGTTAACACAGACAGAGTCTCACCGTCAGAGCCTCCTGCAAGAGGCAGCTGCCAACTGGCACTCCTGGGTCATCAAAGTGCAGAAGATGAAGGCCATTTACCACATCCTGAACATGTGCAACATCGACGTCACCCAGCAGTGTGTGATCGCTGAGATCTGGTTCCCGGTGGCAGACACCGTGCGCATCAGGAGGGCGCTGGAGCAAGGCGTGGTGCGTTGTGGGAATGGGGGGGCGGGGAGGGTCATGTCCAGTTGAGTGGGCCCTCTGCCAGGTGTTCAGATTGCTAACCTCCTAAATCATGTGACCCTTACCTGGTAGGATTGTCTCTATCTTTACACCTTCAGTCCTTACCCAGTGTGTGGGCACGTGTCAGAGATGCCTATTCTTCTCAGTGCTTGACCCACAGGCAACATTTCTTTGATCTTAGCAAGAGTGTACTGGGCACTGATGTGCTGTCACTCCGTTAGCTTTGTCGGGCTGGAAAGACAGATAACCAGACACCTGCAACAATAGCCAGAACTCAGGGAGTGGATGGCGCCCCATGCCTGCTGCTGTGCTAAGCACTCACACGCCTTGTGTAACTCCTACCGTGCTCTTGAGTCCCTCTCTCTGCCCGGTGGGGGGGCCTGTCTCATCACCTATTTGCCCCACTGAAATTTGGGAGAGGGTCGAGGCCATTAGGAATATAGAAACAAAATTTGGAAAGTGAACAAACTCTTGAGAGAGTAAGTAGGAAGGAAGGGAGGAAGAGCAGAGGGCTCGGAACTGTGCATAACGTTTGCAGGAGCTTGAGGATGGAGATTGCCAGAGAATCAGGAGGAACTCGACTCTCTTTGACAACTCTCCTTTAAGATAAATTACATAAGTACTAACTTCAGATGAAATCATGAGTCTCAGGTTAAGAAACTGCCCCAAGTTCACCGAGTAAGTGACAGGAGTCAGACTGTGATCCATGTGCTTACACCCAGCCCATGGCTTTCTTCCTAACATCTTCTCATATGTTCTTTTCACAGGAACTAAGTGGCTCCTCCATGGTCCCCATCTTGACAGCAGTGCAGTCTAAAACAGCTCCTCCCACGTTTAACAGGACAAATAAATTCACAGCTGGCTTCCAGAATATTGTAGATGCATATGGCATAGGCAGTTACCGGGAGATGAACCCAGGTAAAGGAATCTGATGTGTTTCTCAACCAGGCAGCTTGAAAGGAAAATTGAATAAGATTTATCACAGCGGTGGCCTTGGCAATTCATTGCTTTGAACTGTGACATTCCTAAAATCTTACTTGGTTTTCTAATGCCCCTGAATTGTCTTTTGAGATGGTGATTAGCGAGATTTGCTGCTTGACAGGATTTCACCTGTTCTCAGGCAGACAAATTCAGTTTTCATTTTCTTACTGATTCAGTGAGGGTCATCTTAGGCATCTTCATAGTCACATAGTGTTGTGTGGGAGAGATGGCAATGGGCACAGATAGGACTTTTAGTCAGAAGACTGGATTCTCAGTGATACTGTATCACTGAGTCTGATTTGTAAAGTAAGGGGGTAGACCAGATGTCCATTAGCCAAGCAGTTCATGGTGCTGCTGTTCCCCAGCCTGAGTCTGAATCTAATTTGTGACCTGTATTGCAAGGTCCTGTGAGTAACTGCTGGAGGTATGTGGTACATGTGAATGGTGGTAGTGGACAGGGTACAGAAAGCACTTAGAGGAAACTGGTTTTAAATCCCATTAAACTTTGTGATCTTGGGGAAAGTCACTTTTGTTGGTGGTGTTCAGTTGCTAGATCATGTCCGACTCTTTGCAACGCCATGGACTGCAGCATGCTAGACTTCCCTGTCCTCCACTATTTCCTGGAGTTTCAAACTTCTGTCCATTGAGTTGGTGATGCTGTCCAACCATCTCATCCTCTGTTGCCCCCTTCTCCTCCTGGCTTCAATATTTTCCAGTGTCAGGGTCTTTTCCAATGAGTCGACTCTTCACGTCAGGTGGCCAAAGTATTGGAGCTTCAGAAGGTCACTTAGCTGCTCCATAACTCAGCTCATCTGTAAAGTGGGGAGTAATAATATTTACCAACTGAGGAGTTAATGTATGTGAGGGCTAAGTGAGTGTCAGGGGCGGGGATGGTGAGGGACGACAGAGTCAGAAAGACGCAAGGGACCAGCTTGTAGGTCATGGAGCCTGGTAGGGAAATCTTTGATGTGGGGCTGAAAGAATGTTGGGAGGACTCAGGCCGCTGTGATCTCACCTCTACAGCTCCCTACACCATCATCACTTTCCCCTTCCTGTTTGCTGTGATGTTTGGAGACTGTGGTCATGGAACTGTGATGTTCCTGGCAGCCCTTTGGATGGTCCTTAACGAGAAACACTTGCTCGCTCAAAAGTCGACCAATGAGGTGGGTGCCCATCAGCTGTCTCACTTGTTTCCTTGCAGGTTATAAGTAGAATATAAAAAATGTGTCTGTTGTTTTCACTGTGGAAATAACATGTTTTGAAAAGTAAGGGAAAGAGGGAAAGTTAAAAAAGGGACTAGAATTCAGCATAAAAATTCCTGGCCAAAGGTAAATCCTTTGGATGGTTTGGTACAGTACCGTCTTTGTTTATTGTATTTTTTCAATGAAGTATTGATCTTTTCCTTTACTTTTCTTTCCAACATTGATTTTTTCCCCCTTTGATTAGAAAAGCGATACATGTTTCTTGTAAAAATTGGGAAAATACAATAATCTAACTACCTAGAGAAAATTACAATTAATGCTTTTTTTCTGTGCTTATACACAAGTATATAATTTTCTAAAATTGAGATGAAATAGTCCATGTTAATTTGTAGCTTGCTTTTTTTTTTCACTCAAAATATCACAACTATTTTTTCATGGCAGAGCCCTTCTACAATCAGCCCATTCTCAGCATCTTTATGTAACACTGAGAAATCCTGAATATCATGTCTTCACATCAGTTCACACTTGAAATTTCCATATTTTCCATGAAGTCCCTTCACAGTATTGTGAAGATTGAGATAACTCAAGCCTGCATTGTGTCAATTTAATCAGTTCAGTTCAGTCGTGTCTGACTCATTGTGACCTCATGGACTACAGCACACCAGGCCTCTCTGTCCATCACCAACTCCCAGAGCTTGCTCAAACTCATGTCCATTGAGTCGGTGATGCCATCCAACCATCTTCTCCTCTGTCGTCCCCTTCTCCTCCTGCCTTCAATCTTTCCCAGCATCAAGGTCTTTTCAAATGAGTCAGTTCTTCACATCAGGTGGCCAGAGTATTGGAGCTTCAGCTTCAGCATCAGTCCTTCCAGTGAATATTCAGGACTAATTTCCTTTAGGATTGGCTGGTTGGATCTCCTTGCAGTCCAAGGGACTCTCAAATCTTCTCCAGCACCACAGTTCAAAAGCATCAACTCTTTGGTGCTCAGCTTTCTTTGTGGTTAATCAGTTAGTATCAATTTGTGTCCATTGTAGTACAATTTATAAACTGGATGCATACCTTTTAACTCTATCCTGAATTTTAAGAATACCTGCCATCTTTAATACTAGTTGACTTAAGTCAAGCTAGTTCAATGATGTCATAGCTAGTCAATCATAAACAGGGTTAGTGGGAGAATCAACCTATGTCCAATAGTGTTTTCCATGACAAGCATCTTGACAGATATGCTTTCCTATAATTAATATTGGAAGTCTCATACTTAAGCAGTTTTGAGAATGACTGATGTATATCAACCAGTCTTATAGAAAGTGCTTTCCTTTTCTTAGTGGATGTGCTTAGAGACTCAGCATTTTCAGTAAAAGTGAAGTGTTAGTCCTTAGTCGTGTCTGACTCTTTGCAACCCCATGGACTGTAGCTCGCCAGGCTCCTCTGTCCATGGGATTCTCTAGGCAAGAATACTGGAGTGGGTTGCCATTCCCTTTTCCAGGGGCTCCTCCTGACTCGGATCGACGCGAGGTCTACTGTATTGCCAGCAGATTCTTTACTGTCTGAGCCACCAGAGAAGCCCCCTCAATGTCACAAGTGTAGGTGTGACTTGCATACAATTTAGCAGCGTAAGTGGCAGCTCTGTTCTTGTCTCCTGGAAGGAGTGAGACAGCAGCTGCTCACTTTCAAGCGCATCTGTTACAGCTGACACTTTTCTTCAGTTACATTTTCTAACCAAGGCTGAATTAAAGGCTGTGAGGCTATGTGGTTTGTTTCCGCAATAACTGCCATTTCAGGACTTTTCTGGATCAGCTCTAGAAGCTCAGGAAGACCCGGGTGGGTGTGCCCTTTCTGTCTGGATCACTTTGACCCCCACCTGGCGGCCGACACGGCCCCTCTGTGCAGGACGCCTGTGTCTTGGCTGCAGCTGTCCGGTGGTGCTGGGGCCTCCTTAAAACTCGTCCCTGGGGTCTGGTTCAGAGCCCACTGACGGTTGTCCTCTGACTTCCTGGGGCCAGATTTGGAACACCTTCTTCCATGGGCGCTACCTCATCCTCCTCATGGGCATCTTCTCCATCTACACGGGCTTGATCTACAACGACTGCTTCTCCAAGTCTTTGAACATCTTCGGCTCTTCCTGGAGTGTCCAACCCATGTTCAGAAATGGCACATGGAGGTAAGTTGGGACAGAGGTGGGTCACTCACTGGTCATCCAGGTGGACTCAGTTCGCATGCCCGGGGCCTTCTGTGCCTGGTTCTGTTCAGAGGTGCGCCCACCAATTGAACAAATACTTCAGCGTTATCTATGGAGTGTGAGACCTTGTATCACTTCCTCAGTTAACTGTGCTGGTTACTGTAATGCATGGAAAGTTTTTTCAAAACTTCAGTCAAATTATGTAGGTATCCTGGAATGCATCCCACTCCCAGGCAGTGTTGTGTAAACAAGGGTGGGTCAGGTGTAAACTGGGCATCAGAGTAGCAGTCATGAAAGCAAGAAGACTTTGGGAGAAGAAGGTGGCATTGAAACTTTCTTGCTTGACCTGGAATTGGAAAGAGAGTGAAATTATGCATCTACATGCTTAGGAGGCTTTGCTTGAAGAGAGACTGATGCAGGTGTTGAGCTGTATAAATGATTGGTTTCCAGTGTTCAAAGCCCCAGGCTTAGCAGAAGGGCATTATCTTTGACTGCTCAGAGCAGCTTGACTGGTTAAAAGCAAATAAAGAGGTTTTGCACTGCTCGTCCCCTGTATTTGCCTTGCGGGTGACAGGGTGAGGAAGGCAGGGGATATTGTGGGCTGGCTGGCAGGGAGAAGTCTTGGCTTTAGGAAAGAGAGACCTGGAAACTCTCCGCATCCCCTCGCCTGAAGCGCACTTCCCACAGGCATCCCTGGTTATTGTGCTGTTAATCAGACACACAGTCATCAGAATGGAAACAGCACTTCCGGAGTGGAGATTGGGGAAAGGGAGAAAGATTTTCGAATCTGAGGAGTGGGTCAGTGTGACGAATTGAGGGAGGAGGACAGTGGAGGAGAGGGAGCTTCGAGGGAAACCCACGGGAATGTTGACGGCTTTGTGGTCTTTGGGGGGCCCCGGGCTGCCGGCATCACGTGAGATAACCAGGGAGCTTCCAGGTTCCTTTCCTGTTGTTGTAGTAGCTCAGTCGTGTCTGACTCCTGCGGCCATGTGGACTACAGCCCACCAGGCTCCTCTGTGCATGGGATTCTCCAGGCAAGAGTACTGGAGTGGATTGCCATTTCCTTCTCCAGGGAATCTTCCCGACCCAGGGATCGAACCTGTGTCTCCTGCATTGACAGGCAGGTCTTTACCACTGAGCCACCAGGAAATAGGGGCTACATACCAAGGCTGGAAAGCCTCAGGTGATGTTGCCCACGTCTGCCCCACAGATGCTTCAGGTCAGTTTCAGGTTTCCCTGTCTTGCCCTGGAGCATCCGGGGAAGTGACAGGAGAGCACTGCGAGAAAGGAGAGGCAGATGCCTGACCGGATGCACAGTCCTTCCTCCATGTTTTCTCTCTCAAGCACAGTAGGACTTTCTATTGAAGGCATGTCAAGGGTCTTATTTGCTTGCTAAATCTGCGCTGCATATTGTAAGTGGGGAGAGAGAAAACACCATCCATCTCATCCCAGGATTTCTTAGGAATGATTCAGCGCAGGGTTCCTTTTGATGTGGAGTGTCCTAAGTGCATGTGAGGTCTTGCTGCTGACTGAAGGGGGCTCAGAGGGGCTACGGTAGTGCTGGGGGGTGTGTCACTGAGGCTCCGTGAATCTCCTTTTAGTCCCTCTGCTGGGTCCAAGTGCCCTGTAGTAGAGGACAGGAATGTTAATAAATAAATAAAAATGAAGAAGAAAACATTTTGCAAGATTCCAATTACAGATGGCCATGTCTATGGTTTTTTTTTTTTTTTTTGCAATTAGTATCCTGGAGAGATGCCTGGAAGAACAAAACTTTCATCCATTTGAAGACAGCTTGCTTACTGCTGCTCTTCAGGTTTGCACTCATAAGCATAGTGATGGACTCAGAAACGTGTTAAATTGGCAAAACTTGATCAAATCATGCACGCAGATTTTCATTTGCTCTGGAGTGTGCCTGGGAAATGTCGGAGTCCGATGTTTGGCTGTCACTCTGCAAACGTGGGTCAGAATATTGTTCTTTTGTGTACAGGCAAATGACCTCTGCCCCCAATTCTAGGCTTTTGAGGCCATGACTGGACTAAGGCCCCAGGCTGGGTCCCACATCCACACATGGATGGGCTTCAGCAAGGAGGCGAAGGGAAGCCACAGGCATCCATCAGAGTGGCAGAGGGCACAGCAGAGGGTTTTGGTTACTGGCTGCAAGCTAAGTCTTGGGCCTGCTTACCCTGACAGTGGGCTAGAGACACTGTCACAACCTCCTTCACTGGGGACCGTGCACCACTCTCAGTAAGAGGCTATTAGGAGGGCTTCGAGGATTTGGCCTCAGGGAGGATAAGGGGAAGGTTAGGTCATTTTTGTGGTTTGGACAGCATCCTTATCTTGAAATGTCCATGTTTTGACATTAGATATGATTGTGGAATGGTCTTGTTTTTGTCTTGGTCCACCATGGTCACACTGTGGCCTTATCTGATGTTCTGTGAAATTGCTTATGTTCAACGGCAGATACTATGGCTTGGCTGTGGGCACCAGGCCAATTTCCTCTTTTTATTTTGTCACACAAACACATCTCTGATAGTGAAATCCAGGCATTTGCACTGAGGCATGCCTTTTGGACGGGTCTGGGTGTGAGATGGCCAGTCAGGCCCAGCTGCCTCCACTGTTGCTGAGGGCCTGGTCAGCGTACCCAGGCTTCCTGAACTCCCCGCACTGGGCTACAAATACCACCACCACACTAGCTGCAGGAGGGAGGGGATGTGTTTCTAGGCAGCCTAAATTACCAATGTTCTGTTCTTCATCCTTTCAAATACTCAATCTTGGGTCCCTCCATAGATATGTGCTCTTAAAAACAAACAAACAAAATTAAGCCCTAATGTTCTTAACCCCGTCAGGTTTGCACAGACAGTAAGAAGTTCCTGCTCTTTGACATTTGTACTTCTGAGTGAGAAAGGGACACAGATTTAAAGGCAGTCAGTGGACCATAATTTTAGTTCCCGGAGGTCAGGGACCACGTGTAAAAGCCAGTTCACTCCTCCAGGATCAGCTCTTGTGCCCCCAGGGGAGATTCCCCAGGCTGGTCCCAAGGCTGGATTTTATTTTTTCTATGCTTCCCTGGTTGTTCAGCTGGAAGAACCTGCCTACCAGTGCAGGAGACACTGGAGATGTGGGTTCAATCCCTAGGCCAGGAAGATCCTCTGGAGAAGGACATGGCAACCCACTCTAGCATTCTTGCCTGGGAAATGCCGTGGACAGAGGAGCCTGGTAGGCTACACTCCATAGGGTCGCAAAGAGTCAGACACAACTGAGTGTGCATGTACGTATGCTCCTGTCATCCCTTCCCCTGCCTCTTTTTTGATGTAGGATAGTTTTTTCTTTACCTCATCAGGCTGAGAGCCCTTGGGAAACTCAGACTGTGACCTCCTTGGGAGCCAGAGGGTAATTTCTGTAGCTTAGCACATAGTGCTTATTCAGTGAGTAAAAGTCAGTTTCTTTGTGACCCCATGGATTGTAGCCTCCAGGCTTCTCTGTTCATGGGATTTTCCAGGCAAGAATACTGGACTGGGTTGCCATTTCCTCCTTCAGGGAATCTTCCCAACCCAAGGATCGAACCCTGGTCTCCTAGCATTGCAGACAGTGTCTTTACTCCCTGGGCCGCCAGGAAAGCATGGTTATTTCTTAATTGGATGAACCAGTTGGTGAGTCACACCAACAGATAGGCTTTGATTGGCTGCTTGCAACTGGATGACTGATGTTCCTGTAGTGTTTTTCCTACCTCTGGTTGACCACTGGCTTTGTTTTTGTTTTTCCTTTCGCTCTCAATAGTATGCAGGTATTGAAAACGAATCCACTGTTGCAGCTGGACCCAGCCATTCCAGGAGTGTACTCTGGAAATCCATACCCGTTTGGAATTGATCCGGTAATAATGTCTTCTGAAGTTAAATATTATGTAAAATGTCTTGCTGAGGAGATTTCTTCCCCTCCTCTGTGTGGAGGGGAAGAAAGCGCTAGAACCTATGAAATCCACAAACATGTGTTGAGATAGAAGAGCAGGTCATGGAGGTGTTTGTGATATACTACCCCAGATTTGAGTCCACATCCTACCTGAACCCTATATCCAGCCACTGGGCCATTTTCCCTGCAGTTTCCCAAACATCTGCCTCTTTCTTCTCAATCATACCCTTGGTGGTTAACAATTGCTTCTTTAAAAGGCACTTGTTTACCTGGAAAATATGCTTATTAGATAAGCAATTTAGCATCCTAGCCAGGTTCCCAACTTTGGCATTTTCTTCCAATGATTAACATCTTAACTTTTTCCTAGAGAAGTATGGATTTGCTTTTATATTTGCTTTATTTTACTGCATAGAATTAGAGTTTTAAAAAATGTATTAACTCTGATTGGTTTGTTATATCTACCTCAGTTGGATTTGAGCCAAACAAAGGTGTTCCTTTGCCCAAACTTCAGGTGCAAAGCGATTTCGAGGTCACGCACGCATGTTAGTGCAAAGCCACTGGTACTGTGGCTTTAGCACATATCACCACCAGATGGCAGACTTGTGCTCCAAATGAGCACAAGCATCTGGACCTGAACTTGGCAGATACGGTTCGTTAACGTTTTCTCTATGCTCTTTTTGTTGAAAGAGAACCTGAGAACACAGTTTTACTTGCTGACAGTTGAGAGGAATAATGTTGCTGTTGTTCAGTCACAAAGTCATGTCTGACTCTGCAATCCCATGCACTGCAGCATGCCAGGCTTCCCTGTCTATCACCAACTCTCAGAGCTTGCTCAAACTCATGTCCATTGAGTCGGTGATGCCATCCCTCTGTCGTCCCCTTCTCCTCCTGCCATCAATCTTTCCCAGCATCAGGGTCTTTTCCAGTGAGTCAGCTCTTTGCATCAGGTGGCCAAAGGATTGGAGCTTCAGCTTTAGCATCAGTCCTTCCAATGAATATTCAGGGTTGATTTCCTTTAGGATTGACTGGTTTGATCTTGAAGTCCAAGAGACTCGCAAGAGTCTTCTCCAACACTGCAGTTTGAAAGCATCAATTCTTCGATGTTCATCCTTCTTTATGGTCCAATTTTCACATCCATACATGACTACTGGAAAAATCATAGCTTTAACTATACAGACTTTTGCTGGCAAAGTGATGTCTGCTTTTTAATATGCTAAGTTTGTCACAGCTTTCCTTGCAAGAACAAGTGTCTTTTAGTTGAGGGATCATACTGGCCCTAAAATTGGTTCTCTGATCTCTCCTCTCTTGGGGTTCACCCTCTCTTCAGTTTTGAGTTCTCCCACTTTCTGCCTGCCTCCCCTCTCTTATAAAAACAGCAAGCATCACCCAGGATTGGTTTTTACTTGACACTTGCATTTTATCAAAAGAGGTTAAGTCCTTGAAGGCTTGTTTGTAAGCTGCAAGGTGCTAAAAATAAATGCAAGTTGTTATTTTTGTAGACTGGAAGGCTTTATCTTTGGTTCTAGGAGTTTCACGAGTAGCAGGCAGGCAGAGGAGGAGTATAGATGGGTGTGATTTTTAAGGTCTGATTGACCTTCCTTTCCTTTGAATATCATTGCTTCTACCGTCCTGTCTGTTCCCTTCACAGCCCCCATCTGATGAATCAGCAAATCCTATCTGCCCAATTTTGCTCCTCACAGACAAAGGGAGAATAGTGTACTTAACCTTTCAAAACTGAGTAATCCAGTCTCTGCGTGCATGCTCAGTTGTGTCCAGCTCTTTTGCGACCCTATGGCCTCTAGCCTGCCAGGCTCCTCTGTCCATGGGCTTTTCCAGGCAGGAATACTGGAGTGGCTTGCCATTTCTTCCTCCTGGGGATCTTTCCAACCTAGGGATCAAACCTGCATCTCCTGTGTCTCCTGCATGGGCAGTGGCTTCTTTACCACTAAGCTACCTGGGAAATGGTTTAGTCTCTGCTCTGCATTCAATTTTGTCATCTGCCCACTAGTTAGAAAGAAAAATGTGAGGGTGAAAGGCAAGGCGGGTGTTGAAAATAATAAATTTTTCCCTAGTGACATTTAGATTTTTAAAATGTTTTAGTCTTTTTATTATAAAGAAAAATAATACATCTTCAACACAATGAACATGAGTTTGAGCAAACTCCAGGAGATGGTAAAGGACAGGGAAGCCTGGTATGCTCCAGTCCATTGGGTGGCAAGGAGTAGAATGTGACTGAACAACAACAATACATGTGTTTAAAACTCCATATAATGCAAAAATTATTAAAAAATGGGTTGGCTTTCTTGCCTTTCCTGTTCCTACAACCTGATTCCCCAGAGAGAATCTCTTTAATAGAACATTTCTGTGCTTATATTATTAATAGCACTTATATATATTAATGAAGGGTTTGATTTTTACATAATGTAAATTTCTACAGCTGCATTGATTAACTGTTGAGCGTCTATTTGTGAATCAAAGTGCAAAATATTTGAGCATCAGAGCTGAGGGGACTGTCTAAAAGTGTTTGTAAATATTTTATAATAAATGAACATTACACAGTGGTTAAAAGCCTGTGATTTAGAATCAGAAAGCCTGTGTTTAAATCTTGGCTTTTCTGTTACTTGTTATGTGGTTTTGAGCAAATTATCATCTCTGTGTCTCTGTTTCCTCGTCTGTAAAATGGGTATAATAATAGTCCTTATAGAGTTTCTCAGATGAGGAAATGGATTTTATAGGTAAAACACCCAGAAGAGTCTGGTGCATACAGAATAAATGCCCCATTTGCTGTTATATTACTTCTCCCTGAATGTGTAAATAACTTAGTCTCCCTGATATTTTGTAAATATGCTTATCTGTCAAATGGAATCACTTAAAACTATCTCATAGAGTTTTTATTAGAATTGAATGAGATAAATACACTTAAAGGGCTTAGTATGTACCTGGTACTTACCCGTGAACATTTTTAGCTTTTCCAGGCTGGGTCTAAAGTGTACAGGTAACCCTGCCGTCACCGTGTTGAGTGATCCTGTGGGTTTTGGCCAGCCAGGCAGGCGAAGGGATGAGCAGAGGGTGCAGGACAAGCCTGGTGCAGCTTCGATGCCAAGGTGGTTGATCAGGGTAGTAGAAGTGCTTTCCTGAATAGCTTTCTGAGGGCAAACATAGCTCTAGCGCCTTCTAGACTCTGGTCTCATGTTTTTCTTTCTTTAATTTTGGGGAAAATTGCTTTACAAGCTCGTATTGGTTTCTGCCACACAACAATGCAGATCAGCCGTACTCACCCACACACTGCCTCCCTCCCCCTCCCCATCCCCGCTTCTAGGTCGTCACAGGGCCCCAGGCTGGGCTTCCTATATCAGAGAGCAGCCTCGCAGCAGCGGTCTGCTTTGCACATGGTAGTGTGTGCATGTCAGTGCAGCTTCCGCCGTTTGGTCTCTGTGCTTCTTGTCTTGTTTCCCTTCCAGATTTGGAACTTGGCTTCAAACAAGCTGACGTTTTTGAACTCCTATAAGATGAAGATGTCAGTTATCCTGGGAATTGTCCAGATGGTTTTTGGTGTTATTCTCAGCCTTTTCAATTACAGGTAGGTTTTGTGATGAGCTTTCTGCCTGTTGGTCTGACCACGTCAGTGATGAGTGGTGGCAGAGCCACCAGTTTGGTCCTGTGTCCTTCTGTAAGTTTCCTTCCTAAAGTATGTGAAAGTGTAATTGCTCAGTCTTGTCCAGCTCTTTGCGACCTTATGGCCTGTAGCCCACTAGGCTCCTCTGTCCATGGGATTTCCCAGACAAGAATACTGGAGTGGGGGAGCCATTTCCTCCTCCAGGGGATCTTCCTGATCCAGGGATCGAACCTGGCTCTCCTGCATTGCAGGCAGATTCTTTACCATCCTGGGTCTCTTGGCTTGAGCTTGGACAAGCTGACTTGCCAGAAATGATACCTCTGTTTCTCCTGAGCTGAGTGCACCTTTCACCTCAGAAATATTTGAGAGTTCAGAAAGAGACTGCAAGCCTGCAGTGCTATCGTTGTTGCTGTTTCGCCTCATAGTTGTATCTGGCTCTTCACAACCCCATGGGCTGCAGCCACAGTGTTTTGTGTGTGCAACCCGCCAGGCCTCAGGTGATGCTATGTCTGGGCTTAGCCCCACTGCATTCGGGCCAGAGTGCCCTCAGATTCTGAATTCCACTTGGTATCATTTCTTCATACTGGCAGCAGCCTCTCTTTCACTTCTTTGGTGGTTAATTTCTCCATCTATCCTTTCCATTTTGCTCTATTTCTACCAAAGCTTCTCAAACTTGTATATTTGTGCTAAAGTAGTAAATGCTTGAAAACAGCCTATTTAGAAACCCTTCGTGGACATGGCAGCTTGTTGGTATCCCCAAAACCCATCTGCCAGAAGGTCAGTAGTGTACTGCAGAAATGATGCAGGGTTTAGAATCAGAGATTTGACATCCAGCATGGCAACCCACTCAGGTATTCTTGCTTGGAGAATCCCGTGGACAGAGGAGCCTGGCAGGCCACAGTGCTTAGGTCGCAAAGAGTCGGACACGACTGAAGTGGCTGAGCACGCACACAGCACACGTCCGCTGTGTGGTCATAGATATGTTGCTGGACGTGTCTGTGATCCACCAAAACCCACCTGCAGGAGGTCAGCACCGTACTGCAGGAGTGATTCAGGGTTTAGAATCAGAGATTTGACACACTTGTAGCTGTGTGATCGTAGATGTGTTGCTGGACGTGTCTGTGATCCACCAAAACCCACCTGCAGGAGGTCAGCACTGTACTGCAGGAGTGATGCAGGGTTTAGAATCAGAGATTTGACACGCTTGTAGCTGTGTGATTGTAGACGTGTTGCTGGACGTGTCTGTGACCCACCAAAACCCACCTGCAGGAGGTCAGCACCGTACTGCAGGAGTGATGCAGGGTTTAGAATCAGAGATTTGACATGCTTGTAGCTGTGTGATCGTAGACGTGTTGCTGGACGTGTCTATGATCGTTTTCTTCCGCAGAGTGGCAACAGAGGCGTCAGAATGGGTCAGTTATTGTAACAAACAGCTCCGAACTCTCAGCGCCTCCAGACCAGGACACATGTCATGGTGGGCCACTAGGGGTGCTGCTCATCTTATCCTCACACTGGGACCAGGGCTGATGGGCGGCCACCACCTTGAAGTTGCCGGTTGCTGTGGCAGGAGAGAGTGGTCAGTTACACACTGACTCTTAAGCTTCCACCCAGAGTAACACATGCCACCTCCGTTCCCGTTTCATTGACCAGAACCAGTCATGTGATGACCCATGTCTATTGGAAAACCAATAGACTAGACACATGATTCTACTTGAAAAATAAGAACTATTTAGTGAATAAGTGAATGACAGTGCCTTGGTACTACTGCCTGCCTGAAAGTGCTGTGAGAATTACACGGAGGTAAAACCAGGATAAAACCAGGAAGGACTTTCTGGGTGGACTATGATTAGCATCACGTGTCAGGCCAGCCTCAACTATCTCTCTCAATCCTGCTTTATCATAGGGTCTCCATTTTCCCTGCAATAGCTCTTATAATTAAAATGTCTTTCTGATGTTTTACCTGGGAGTCCCCCAGCTTAGTCTCATGGGACTCTCTCTGTGTCTGAGAGCAGGAGCTGACAAATATTCTGTGTAAAGAGCCAGGTAGTAACTATTCTAGGCTTTGCAGGGTAGGTGGTCTCTGTCCCTGCTACTCAATTCCAGTGTTGTAGTGTGAATGAACACTGCCACAGACAGCACGTAAACAAATGAGTGTGACTGTGTTCCAGTCAAACTTAATTAAAACTGAAATTTGGATTTCCTATAGTTTTCATGTGTCATAAAATATTATTCTTTTGCTTTTCCCCAAAACATTAAAAAATACAAAAACCAGGCTGTACAAAACTAGGTAATGGGCGCAGTTTGGCTCATGGGCTGTTGTTGGCCAACACCTGTCTTAGAGCATTCTTTTGAGAATAGCTGTCAAGCCTTGCGTCTGTATCCTTCTGCCCTTGACTGTGTAGATATGAATTGGGTCTGCACAGGAAGCTGTGGCCAGGTCACCAGCTGTCTGTGTGAGCCTGTCCTTTGCCTCATGACTTTACCTTCTAGACCCTGGTTCTCTCTGACCCTTTTGTACAAAAGCACCTTTCTTTCTCATTTTTCCATCCATGCATCATTACTACTTGCTTGGAGAGAGGATGCAGGGCTTCAAAAAAAAAAAAACAAACAAACAACTTGGTACTTTGAAGAGAATGGTGAGTGATTGGCATTCCTTCAATGTTCTGTCTTGTATGTGTGTTTTCCACCCCCAGGTTCTTCAGAAACACTCTGAACATCATTCTGCAGTTCATCCCTGAGATGATTTTTATCCTGAGTCTTTTTGGATACCTGGTCTTCATGATCATCTTCAAGTGGTGCTCCTTCAACGTCTTTGTGTCCCGACGAGCCCCGAGCATCCTTATCCACTTCATCAACATGTTCCTATTTAACTATAAGGACCCTTCGAATGTACCTCTGTACCAACATCAGGTACTTCTGGGCTTTCTTTTTCTTTTAAGCATTTCGATTATGTCAAATCTCTCCTGCTCTTGGGTTTTACAGAGAGTAAATTATCTGTAAGACTGAGCCATCTCAGCACCCAACGTGTTCGGTTCTTCAGATTTCAGAAGGCCCTGATTGAATGACTGTCCACATGCTGAGGGCAGTGCTCTGAAGCAGCTCCAGTGGTTTCTGTTTGGGTAATGCACCTGAGGGGTTATAGCCATGGGGTTGAAAATTGGCTTGTACGTTGTCTGCGAAGAAAGAGAAAAGTAATCTTTCAAATTGATTGGCTTGAAACTGTAAGTGGTCTAAATAGTACCTTAAAATGGAATAATCTTTTATTATAAAGGTAAACTCTAGTTGTTGTTTAGTTGCTAAGTTGTGTTCAATTCTTTGAGACCCCATGGACCATAGCACGCCAAGCTCCTCTGTCCATGGGATTTCCCTGGTGGTCCAAAGGCTGGGTCTTTGCACTCCTGGTGCAGGAGGGCCCGGGTTCGATCCCTGGTCAGGGAGCTGGATCCCACATGCCACAGTCAAATAAATAAATATTTGGTGGGCTTCCCAGGTAGTTCAGTGATAAAACAAAATCCTGCCAATGCAGGAGATGCGTTTGATCCCTGTGCCTGCCTTGAGTGGACACACCACACCACCGGACTGACAGGTCTCTCTCTGCAGTGGGAATAGCCCACGATGGGAAGGCTAATGGGTCTACTGAAACGTTTCTCATCTCTCCAAATGAAGTGTGGTTGATCGTGTGTATTGATTATGTGTAGTTGATCCATATATTGATCATTTGTATCATATAAAGTATGCTGTACAGTCACCTTAAAATGGTAAGAGCTTTCCATTTCGGTCTTACAGCAAGAAGTCCAGAGTTTCTTTGTTATCATGGCTTTGATCTCTGTGCCGTGGATGCTTCTGATTAAGCCATTTATCCTTAGAGCCAACCATCGGAAATCCCAGGTAAGCACCATCTACTTCAGTTCCCTCACTGTGGGTAGGAATACGGGTTCCCTGGAAATTTAAGCCAGGGGTTTATAGAGAATGCTGGGTTTACCAGGGCCTGAAGGGCCTGCTGAGGTGAGGGTGGTGAGGTAAGGAACTGGCCCACCCCAGGTATGCTTCCTTCTGCAGAGCTCAGCTTTTCTTTGGGGTCATCTTATTTCCAACATAATTATTGTTCAGTTGCTAAGTTCTGTCCGACTCTGCGATCTCATGGACTGCAGCACGCCAGGCCTCCCTGTCCCTCACTGTCTCCCAGAGTTTGCTCACACTCATGTCTATTGAGTCGATGATGCCATCCAACCATCTCCTCTGCCAGTCTCTTCTTCTGCCTTCAGTCTTTTCCATTGAATCGGCTCTTTGCATCACATGGCCAAAGTATTGAAGGTTTCAGCATCAGTCCTTCTAATGAATATTCAGGGTTGATTTCCTTTAGGATTGTCTGGTTTGATCTCCTTGCTGTCCCTGGAACTTTCAAGAGTCTTCTCCAGCACCATAGTTAGAAAACATCAACTCTTAGGCACTTTGCCTTCCTTATGGTCCAGCCTAATGGTCACATTTAAATCTTATGTGTTGTGAGCTGTGCTTGGGGTGTGTGTGCTGAGTCTATGGTTGGTTAATAATCTCTAGGTGTCAGAACATGGTTTTCTTTTCAGTTAAAAATAAGTCTTATACTACAGGTTTGGTGTGTACTGAACATTGTTTTTCATAAAGCTGTGGGCTTTTACTATGTTATGTTGGGCTTCCCAGGTGGTGCTAGTGGTAAAGAACCCGCCTGTCAATGCAGGAAACATAATATGACAAGGGTTCGATCTGGGTCAGGAAGATCCCGGGAAGGAGGGCATGGCAACCCACTCCAGTATTTTTGCCTGGAGAATCCCATGGACAGAGGAGCCTGGTGGGCTGCAGTTCATAGCGTCGCAAAAGTCGGACATGACTGAATCGACTTAGCATGCATGCACTATATTATGTTACAGATCGTGTGAGGAAACTAGAGGAGTAAACAAATTCAAATAAGTCCGTTCTTGTTTATTTGTGATTTTCACTCTATTTCTCAAACATCAGTTTCAGCCCACTTCATCCTTTTGTTTAAATTTCTCCCAAGCCTCAGGTTTATTCAGGGGGTGATAAAGAATTTACTGTTGGCCTAAATCAAGTAGGAATAAGGAAGATCAACTGTCTAGGGAGTTTTGAGTCTAGAAATGACACACAGATGCTGTTTGAAATGATCAGTCTCTGCTTCCCTCTGATAGTGCAGAAGATTAAATGGGCTGTTCTGAGATCACATGTATTTTAAGTGGTTGTGAATATATTTAGATAAACCTTTTTTTCTAAACTCTGACCTGGCTGACCTTTGTGTCAGGGATCTAGATCGGATGAGGCTGAAGTTCAGGAGGTTCGTCCCTAGGTGGCGCCCTCTTTCTAAATCACATGCCCCTCCCACTCTTTCCTGCCAGCCTTGACTAGATCTAAAGCCTGTCTGAAATATAATTTATGTGGGATATAAACATATAGGAAGGCAAAGCAAAGAGTACTTGCTTATTGTTTGGTTAATTGGTGAGAGACCAAAATGATGAAGGACATCTGAGGTGGACCAGTGTCCAAATAGGTGATTGGTGTTTGAAAGGAAGGTGGCAAATATCTTTTTTGCAGACATAGATGCAGCTGTTTTTCCTAGAAGCTCCACCTGCCCGTAATCCGAGGGCTGGGTTCCTGCTGGCTGTCCAGAGCCCCGGGAATCTCAAACCATAGCTTATCTTATTCTTTGCTCAGCAAAACTATTTAAATAGTGGTGGAACTTAAAGTGATGGATTTCTCCCTTCTCCCCATGGATGACTGGTACAATGGGGAAGGAAGTAGAGGTGTTTCTGTGGTCTGCCATCTTGGATGGTACCTCCTAGACTGGCTCGGGGGAACAGGAGCTCCCAAGGACTGCTTGGAGGTTTGTCTCCTTGGCCCTTGGAGTGTAGGGCTGCTGGTTGATTCCTTAGGCTGATTAGGTGGTCCTTTCTCATGTTAGAAACATTTCCTCCCACCTCCATTCATGAGATGATTCCATAATGGAATTATTTGGCCTCTTCCCAGTTCGCTCTATGAAACCTTAAAGAGGCCCAATACATAGACATTGTAAACAGATTTGTTCTGATGGTCCTCAGGGGATGTGAGCAGAGGTCCCATTTCCTCAGGCTCCTTTGTAATACTACTATGCTGGGTCCCTGCAGAAAGCTAAGAAGAAACTATGGCAGAAAGTGAAGAAGTACTAAAGAGCCTTTTGAAAGTGAAAGAGGAGAGTGAAAAAGTTGGCTTAAAACTCAACATTCAGAAAACTGAGATCATGGCATCTGGTCCCATCACTTCATGGCAAATAGATGGGGAAACAGTGGAAAAAGTGACAGACTTTATTTATTTTGGGGGCTCCAAAATCACTGCAGATGGTTACTGCAGCCATGAAATTAAAAGACTTTTGCTCCTTGGAAGAAAAGTTATGACCAACCTAGACAGCATATTAAAAAGCAGAGACATTACTTTGCCAACAAAGGTCTGTCTAGTCAAAGCTATGGTTTTTCCAGTGGTCATGTATGGATGTGAGATTTGGACTATAAAGAAAGCTGAGCACCAAAGAATTGATGCTTTTGAACTGTGGTGTTGGAGAAGACTCTTAAGAGTCCCTTGGACTGCAAGGATATCCAACCAGTCTATCCTAAAGGAAATCAGTCCTGAATATTCATTGGAAGACTGATGCTGAAGCTGAAACTTCAATACTTTGGCCACCTGATGTGAAGAACTGACTCATTGGAAAAGACCCTGATGCTGGGAAAGATTGAAGGCAGGAGGAGAAGAGGGTGACAGAGGATGAGATGGTTGGATGGCATCACCGACTCAATGGACATGAGTTTGAATAAACTCTGGGAGTTGGTGATGGACAGGGAGGCCTGGCATGCTGCAGTCCATGGGGTTGCAAAGAATCAGACATGACTGAGCGACTGAACTGACTGACTACACACATACAAGTACACAACTGATAAGGGCACGTATTAGTGATGTATCACAACATGAACACACTTGTGTGACCAGCACTCAGGTGGAGACTCGGAGCATCATCAGGCCCCGAAGCCCCTTTGTGCCTGCTTCCTGCCCCTCTTGCCCCAAGGTTGATCATCATCCTGATTTCTAACACTGGAGGTTAGTTTTCCCTGTTCTTGAACTTCATGTAAATGGAATCATGCACTGTGCCTTCTTTTGGATCTGGCTTCCTTCATTCGATATTATATTTGAGAGATTATATGTATATGATTGGCATATAGTATTCCCTTGCATGGATGTACCACAATTTAGTTATCTATTCATGTATTGATAGTTGTTTTTCAGTTGCTCAGTAGTGTCCGACTCTTGCCACCCCATGGGCTGAAGCCCGCTAGGCTTCCCCTGTCCTTTCACCATCTCCCAGAGCTTGCTCAAACTCATGTCCATTGAGTTGGTGATGCCATCCAACCATCTCATCCTCTGTTGTCCCCTTCTCCTCCTGCCTTCAATCTTTCCCAGCATCAGGGTCTTTTCCAGTGAGTCGGCTCTTCACATCAGGTGACCAAAGTATTGGAGCTTCAACTTTAGCATCAGTCCTTCCAATGAATATTCAGGATTGATATCCCTTAGGATTGACTGGTTTGATCTCCTTGCTGTCCAAGGGACTCGCAAGAGTCTTCTCCAGCACCACAATTTGAAAGCATCAAAGTATTGGTAGTTTTTTTTTTGCTTTTTTCCAGTGTTAGTAATTAATAGATAGTGCTGCTGTACACAATTTGTCTCTGTCTTTTTGCACCCGTGTTTTATGTGTTTTTAGAAAGGTGCAAGTAGCTAATTTAAAATTAATTACTATTTTATTTCAGACAGCATCCAGCTCAGACATTGTGAGATATTTATTAGGGGGTGTAGAACAGTATATTTTGAATGGGAAAAAGAGTCAGTGAGATTTATCAAGTCCCCCAGATCACACTTCTACACAATTGTTTATGCTTACTTGAAACAATTTCAGGATATGTCCAGAGAAGGCTAGCATTTAGGGGATGGAAATGGAAAAAATTTTCTTCTGTTTCTTCTTTGATATTTTCTTCTTTAAGTTGACAGAGAGAGAAAACAGGATTTCAAGAAGACAAAGTAATGTTAACTTGAGTTCTTTTCCTCACCATGGGGCAAGGAACCACAGGCCAAGGGAAAAGGCTGACCCAGAGCCCCCTCTTGTTACCCGGCACCCTGGAATTCCTGTCCAGAGGGGCTCAAGCCCACTTATGGGTCATACAAAGGGCCAGCCACACCACTGGGTACCGCTGACCCTGGTGTGGTCAAGGAGCAGCAGTTTGTGGGGGAGTGTGGGTGGGACGTAGACGTCTTGGGTGGGAGTGCCCACACATGTGCCCACAAGGCCACGGTCCCTGTGCTGTGAGATGAAATCAGAGGTGAGAAGGGAAGGGCGACATGCTATGGGCAGGGCCGGCTCTCCTGTGTGCCCTGGTCCTGGTGTGGGACGCTGAATTTGCACCTGGCTCTCCAAGCTCTTGTGAGAATTTATTTGCCAAGATAGAGGCCAGAATATACTTTGTTTGGGACTTTGTTGGCTTGATTTATACCTAAAAATAGTTAAACATGTGTCATGTGGACTTTCATTTGTACCCTGGCCTAAAGGTCTGCAAATATTAGGTGCAGATGTGCTGAAGACAGAAAGCTAAAGATGCTTTCATGCCTAATTTGCAATACCCTACCTGTGAAGCCATTCTAGGAACAACTTTGGCCATGGGACATTAAGTTTCAGGGTGACTTGAGTTCAATATTCTTTTCAGACTCAAGGATAAAATCAGGCCAAATTGAATGGCAACTATGCCTAGATTTTTTTCCCCTTGAATTCTTTTCTTAGCTATTAAAAAAAATTATTATTATAAGTTTTTATTTTTATTTATTTTGGGCTGTCCTGGGTTTTCATTGCTGCACGGGCTTTACTCTAGTTGTGGAGAGCAGGCGTTACTCTCTAGTTGCAGTGCTTGGGCTCCTAATTATGGTGGCTTCTCGTGTGGAGACCAGGCTCTAGGCACACGGGCTTCAGTAGTTGCAACTCATGGTCTCAGTTGTAGCTCCTGGGCTCTAGAGCACAGGCTCAGTAGTTGTGGCACATGGGTTTAGTTGCTTCCCAGTAGGATCTTTCCGAATCAAACCCATATTTCCTGCATTGGCGGATGGATTCTTTACCACTGAGTCACCAGGGAAGCCTCTTAGCTCTTTTTATAAAGTAATGCTTTTATTTTAAAAAGTGTGTCTGTGCTGGAAAAGTCATTGTCTAGTCCACCTGGGCTGTGTAACAAAATACCACATCCTGGGTGGCTAAAACAATAGATACCTATTGCTCACAGTTCTGAAGGCTGTATGTTCACGACCAGGGTGTCAGTATCGTCACCTTCTTGTGAGACCACTTTCCTGGTTCACTGCTGGCGTCGTCTCTGTGTGCTCTTACCAGATGGAGCTAGGGGGCTCTCTGAAGCCTCTTTTATAAGGGCACTAATTCCATTCACGGGGATTCCACCCTCATGACCTAAGTGCCTTCCAAAGTTTCCACTTTCTAATATTTTCATTTTTGGGGGTTATGATTTTAACATCAACTTTGTGGGGGTCACAAGCATTCAGACAGTAGCACTCATTAATCCCTCCTGGTTAGTTTTGCTTGTAGAAATCTGGCTGTTTGGGTCACAAGACTGTTGGTTTATTGTAAAGAGCATGATTAATCTGGCACCTTCTGGAACACCATGGAGAAAAGTACATGCCCCGGATCAGACTGCCTGCTGATTCTACTCTGCCACTAACTAGCCTTAACTAGCTGTCTAATCCTGTGGGTTCATTTCTTAACCTTTCTGTACCATAGTGTACTTTTCTGTACAATGGGGGGATAATTGTGTTTACATAAAAAACATTGTTACAAAGCCTAAATGAGATAATGGAGAGTTTAGCACAGTATCTGGAACATAGCTAATAGTAAGTGAGAGCCTTTATTTTATAGAGAATGTTGGCAATCCTAAAAGTGAATCTGAGATTTCATGTTCTTGTTTGCTGACAGCTGCAGGCCTCCAGGATCCCGGAAGACACCACGGAGGACTCTGAAGGTGACAGCTCTGGTCACAGTGCTTCTGCAGGTGTCCCCGGGGCTCAGGATGAGCACGATCAAGAGGTATTTAAGGGAGTTCCCTGGTGGCCTAGTGGTTAAGGTTTGGCGCCGTCTCTTCCATGACCTGGGTTTGATCCCTTGTCAGGGGACTGAGAGCCCAGAAGCTGTACAGTCAAAATATTATTGAAAAAATGGCTTATTTAAAGAAAAGGTATTTTTGGACTAGACACCCTATGAAGGCTTGCAGTTTGTACAAATTCTAAAGGTCAGTTGTAGCCAGGGAGGATGCTCACGTATTTAACAGCCAGTAGTGTGTGGGCACCAGCCCATTAGATTGGCCTTAAGCAGTAGAGCTGGGAGGGCTGGGAGGACCCTGCTGGTGGTGGCCCTGTCATCCCTAAGTCATGGGAAGTTGGGGAGGTCCCAGGGAAGTGGGAGCACTTGAGTTTACAGCTACCTACCAACCAGTCAGGGGGCATTTTTAAATTTTGCCCAGGTACTGCTCTGAGTACGAGGTGCATATCAACTTCAAGTTTAGTAACATAGAAGCTCCTAAATGTTACCAAGGACCCCTTGGCTCAGAACTGTGCTGCTGGGAATCTGCTGGTTTATTTTCCCCATCAGTGCCCTCACTTAACAACAGCAGAGCCCAAATCTGGTCCCTTATCTTGAAGCAAGAGGTGGGTTATTAATTGCCGGTCCTCTGCCCCAATGTAAGCCAGAGCAGCTGCCATCGCCTGCTCCTGCCTCAACCTTGGCTTTCTTGACTTTGTTCACTTATCTTTGTGACATTGCCTCGCACATGAATTCCCAAATTGTGTTCTTCTCTCATGCCTCCCTGTCCCTTTCTGTCCAAGGGCAGCCTCTCCCCTCCTTGGGAATGTGCCATGTTTCCCCAGAGAAGGCGGCTGACTGTTTTTATCCCATGACTGAAGTCACCCACAGCCCTGAACCCTGGGTTGGGGGTTTTAACTGGAGCTGTCTTCTAATTCTGGAGTGGAAAGAGGGTTCCTGTGAGGCCTGAGAGATGCTATAAGTAGCTCCATTTGTGGTATTAATTACTTTTTAAAAAAGTATTCATTTGTACCAATGGATAGTCAGAATTACTGAAAAATTGGATCATGGAAAGTTTTCCCAACAAGATTCCAGATATAGAGAGTAACCCTTGTTAGTGGTGATTGATACTAGCAGGTCTTTGAGACCTGCTGGCATGTTTTAGAATCCAGCCCACACATCTTCTGACTCATCAAGCCCCAGCCTGTCTTGTACAACCTCCCTCAGCCATCTTCCTCGTTCGCCTAAGGATATATCTGGTCGGTGTGCCCCTGCCAGCTCCTCCATGAACTGGCTGCCCTTGTGGGGGCAGCTCCAGGCTCTGCTGGACGGCTCTTTCCCCCAGTACAGTCATACCTGGGTCTCCCAGGGCAAAGCACATACGGGCTCGACACGACTCAGCCACACCTCTCTCTGACTAAGGTTCATTCTTCACCAGACGTTCCTATGTTACTGTGACCCCTCTCCAGGTCTCCCCCCATGTCTGTCCTCACCAGCGTTTAGCCCAGCTCCAGGTTAACATCTCCAGCACACTCCTCCAGACTCCCAAGTCCACCCAACACATCTGACACCAGCCACAAGTCTGGGGGTGGGGAGCCCTCAGATTCCCACGGGTTGAGTCATTTGTAGACAGTTCACAGGGCTCAGGAGAATGCTATACTTTCAATTGCAGTATTATTTACAGCCGAAGTCTGCACAATCCTCCGAAGAGGCACGTCAGTGGAACCTGGCCCTGGAAGGTTCCGGATGCAGGGCTCCCGTGTCCTTAGGGTGCACAGCTCTCTCGGCGTTGACCTTGACATGAGGCTGTGTTACTGTGTTGCTTACTCAGGAAGCTCACACTGCTTCTGTGTTTCATGTTTAATTGGGGTGTCATTACGTAGGCGCGACTGACCCAAGTGCAGTCCAGGTGGTTGCACTCAATCTCCAGCTCCCTCCCTGGAGTTGGGTTTGGGTCGATAACATGTGGCTCAAAGTCTCAAGTCTCTAACCACATGGTTGGTCTTTCAGGTGAGGCCAGCTCCCACTTCGACTACCAAGGGCCTCTGTATAGATACCTCATTAGCAAAGATGATGAGGTGTGGTCCCAGGGGCCAGTGCAGCTTGAAGATAGACTTTTCTTTCACTTGGGAAATCTCAAGGGTTTTGAGACTGCCTCCCAGGAGCCAGGACTGAGCGAGACCTGTCTTTGGCTAAGGTTCATTTTTCACCAGACATTCCCATGTTACTGTGACTCTCTCCACCTATTTCCCCCTCATTCAACTAGAAATGTCTTCACAGCAGAGCCCAGGCCTTCTCCATGTATCATTTGTAACATGTTCGCGTAGAAAGTACTTGATAGAGTAACATCAGAAATTCTGTCTTTCAGTTCAACTTTGGAGACGTCTTTGTGCACCAGGCCATCCACACGATCGAGTACTGCCTGGGCTGCATTTCCAACACAGCCTCCTACCTCCGGCTTTGGGCCCTCAGTCTGGCACATGCGCGTGAGTGAGTGGGCTGCCCAGCAGGGTGACCATCCCACGTCCCTTCCGAAACAGATGCAATGTACTTGGAGGCGAAAGTGCCTTCTGGGTTGTTTCTGGTGTGCTTGCCAGCAGAGTGGCTCTTCTTTCAAAGTGTTGCTAGAAGTGACTTTTTTTCAGTAGGTCTGGCTTTGTGTTGCTGAAATGGTTACCCTCTGTATCAGCTTCCTATTGCTGCTGTAACAAATTATCACGAATGTAGCAGACGTGACTGGGTGACTAAGCACAGCACACAGCAGCTTCCAACACTGTGAAATGGACTATCTTACAGTTCTGGAGGGTGGAAGGCTTCAAAACAAGGTGTTGGCAACTCTGTCTTTTCTGGAAGCTCTTGGGAAGAATCTATTTCCTTGCCTTTCCTAGTTTCTACAGGCCGCTTGTATTTATTGGTAATGAGTCAAGCCCCAAGAATGACTTAAATCTGGAATCTTGACTCACGGACTTACTTTGTAAAATCGCTCTTGATTTCTGCCCGCATCTCCAGTCTTGACTATTGGTGTTTACCTCCGTGCCCCCACTGGCTCTCTGTTATGCCACCCCCCTTCCCATTTCCTGTGCAGTGGCCTCGAGGAACTGCCCTGAGGCTCCTGAAGATACCACCCATCTGGGCCCCCTGTGTGTTTGCCCTGCAGCTCCCTCGCTGTAATACTCTTCCCCAGCCTGATGTCCCATTCCTCCTTCAGAACTCAGCGTGGTTGGCACCTTTGCTCGTGGTCCTCCTCCCTGGCCCCCAGTCTGGAAGGTGCCCTTCCCTAGGTTCTGGGGGTGCTCTGACCCAGTACAGACTGTAACCCTGCCTTGTTAGCCTGTCTCCCTACTAGATTGGGAGCTCCTGAAAAGTAAGGACCCTGGCTTTTAACTCTGCATTCCCAGCCCTGGGCATCATGCCAAGAACAGAGAAGCCAGGCCAAAGTGTGTGCTAAGTAAATAGAAACCAAAGCAGTGAAAATGAGCCTGGTTATTGATTTACAGCAGAAAAGCAGGTGCTCAGAGTTAGTGTGCTCTTGACTGCTTTGGCTGCTTATTTGCTTGTACACACCCCTGTGATGATAGTGTCTCCCTGGAAGAGGGAGTGAGAGGACTCTTTGGTGTCTCTTCTTATAAGGGGCACTGATACCATCATGAGGACCCTACCTTTGTGACCCCATCTAACCCTAATTATTTCTTTTTTTTTTTAAGGTTTTTTTGATGTTGACCATTTTTAAAGTCTTTATTGAATTTGTTACAACATTGCTTGTTTTATGTTTTGGTATTTTGGCTGCAAGGCATGTGGGCTCTTAGTTCCTCAACCAGGGATTGAACCTTTGGCCCTGGCTTTGGGAGGCAAAGTCTTAACCACTGGACAACCAGAGAGGTCCCCTATTCACTTCTTAAAGGCCCCATCTCCCAAGTACCATCACTTGGGGGTTAGGGCTTTAATATATGAATTTGAATTCAGTACATATTAAATCATACTACATGTATTCTTTTGTGTTTCACTTCTTTGGCATTAGATGTTCCTTCATGTTGCTGCTAGTAGCTATGATTTGCTCACTTTCACTGGTGAGTAGTGTGCCATCATATACTTGTCCTCTTGATGGAAACTCCTCCAAAACTGCTGTAGATGACCGTAGGCAAGTAACCTAGGGTGCAGATGCCCACGTTCTCCACTATGAGTGGAGTTGCTGAATTATAGGGTGTGCAGATCCAGGATTACTGTATGAGAGTAATCTGCATTTGCCCAATAAACCACATGGTTGAGAATGTTTCTCTTGTGTCTGGCAGAACTGTCTGAGGTGCTCTGGACAATGGTGATGAACATTGGCCTTCACATACGAGGCTGGGGAGGACTCGTTGGGGTCTTCATCATTTTTGCTGTGTTCGCTGTTCTGACGGTAGCCATCCTTCTGATCATGGAGGGCCTCTCCGCTTTCCTGCATGCCCTGCGGCTGCACTGGTATGAACTGCTTGTAGCGTAGATATGCTCTCAGGAAAGAGGGTGGGTGGGAGGGAAGGCTAGCTGACTGGGTTCAAATCCTGACCTGTTGTGTGATGTTAGCAACTCCTGTGCCTTTTTGGAACCTTAATTTAGTCCCTTCTTGGTGTAATATTAAATGATGTCTTATACACACACACACACACACACACACACACACACACAGACTGCTCTAGAAGACATGTTAGTTCCCATTCACTCCTTTTAAATGTTCATTTGTTATTATAATTGGCTTCAAAATAAGGGACACCCCAACTATTGGTAAGATGACGGATTGGAAAGGCTCACAGAGGGAGATGCTGAGTGAATCTGAGCTCTCTGGCCCTTGTTGCTGAGTGTGGGAATTATACTAACAGAACAGGCAAATAGTTCTCGGAAAAGGGAAACTCAAGGAGGGTACCCCCCAGGAGGAAGGCTCTCACTGGAGGTCCTTGACATTCATAGATGTGTCCAGAGATGATTGGCCATCACTGGACTGACGAATATGCAAACATTTGCTTAGGGTTCTGTTTCTTTCCCGGGTCTCTTTTCAGCCAAGAATTTTGGGTATGTCGTCTCTACTAAAGCATCAGGTTTCCCATATGTCCTGACCAGCCTCTCCTTAGCTTCACTGAGGCTTCCTCCCTCTATCTTTGGCCATTGTTCATAAGGAAAAGGTTTTCCATCTCACCCGTTGATTTGAGAGAATCATAGCCTTCCCTGCCTGAGGCTATACTATTATTTCTACCCATGTCATTAGAGAAATGCCCTCTGCAACATAATAACACAGAAATGACCATTTATGGTATCTGTTCTGTAAGTTATAAAAGTATAAGTCAAGGCTCTGTTGGTTCTGCAGTTATGTAAGCTCCACAGTTTAAGATCAGGATGGAAGCAAACCACCTTGTACAGCCTGGTGATGCGTTGTCTTGTGACCGTCTCCTCAGACAGTGCTGCCCAGAAAGGACTTCCCTGGTGGTTGGGGGTCTAGGGGAGGTTATGCTGTGGTCCCTGAGGTCACTAGTGAAAGCCTGGAGAAAATGGGGCGCGGAGAAGAAGGTGTCAGGGGGAGGCAAGAGAAGGATTTGAAAATAACCCCCCCCAAACCTCAGGATTCCTATGGTGACTGCCAGGGGTGCCTTCGTCACCTGGTGCTTGATTTTACACTCTCTCCGCTTCTCCCTTCCGGCTGCCAGCCTCTCATTTCTGTGTTCAATTCCCCTTCTCCTTGTCCTCAACAACAGGGTGGAGTTCCAAAACAAGTTCTACACCGGGGCTGGTTACAAGTTCTCTCCATTCTCCTTCAAGCAAATCCTGGATGGGACAGCTGAGGAGTAGCTTCACGTCTGGGGGCTGTGGCCACCTCGTCTGCTGGCCACCGCCTTCCTGTTCCAGTGTCCGTGCCAGTGAAAGAAGTTTCGTCTTGTCTTTAAAGTCAGCCTGCGCACGGCCATCAATGGAATGATTGTTCTCACTGACTGGAGGCAGGAAGCCCTGTATTATTTATCTGTAAGCCCTGGGATTTGATATGACTTCACCATGTCATAGAAAAACTACATGGGCAAGTCATTTCAACCTGGGGCCTTATTGTCAAATACAAAAATGATTGCGATGAGGGGAGTGGGAGTGCCAAACTCATGTTTTCATGTGATTAAATTTGGGGGCCATTCACTCTTTCTTTAAGATTTTTTTTAAAGAAAAGTATTCTGTAAAATTTAGTACTGATAAAATGATAGGCCAAAGCTAAACAATAGAGTTATACAAACAAATCCTAGGGAAGGATTATGTTTTTTTTTTATTCCTCATTTCCTCCTTCCTCAAACACCTTCTTTCCCTTGTCTGGGGTTAAGCTTTACAGGATTAGGAACTTTCTCATGAATTTTCACTCCAGGTGAGGAAGAACAGATAATATTCTCTGCTGAGAGGGAGGGCTGGCCCCAGTGTG
Source organism: Odocoileus virginianus (assembly GCF_023699985.2). Taxonomy (NCBI): domain Eukaryota; kingdom Metazoa; phylum Chordata; class Mammalia; order Artiodactyla; family Cervidae; genus Odocoileus; species Odocoileus virginianus. Next base: position 16,077,126 of record NC_069674.1, read on the forward strand.
GCTCTCTGAATCATTAAATCCTGTGGAATGAAGTGTGACAACCTTCAACAGTGATTTTGTTTATTCTCAATGCACATTATGCTGGGGTAACTGGGGAAAGGGATCATAGGCTTCAGCAGGTTCTAGAAAATGGCTTGCAGGGAAGGAGATGGCCGGACAGCCTATCCTGATGCTTTCTGGGTCAGTCAGCCCCAGAGTCATTTCTTAGGCACCCACATTGGCAAACTTCCAAGAGCCAGGTGTAGAATAATATGTGTTTTGTCAACTAGTCTGAAGGGCCTTTATCCAGGTTCATTACCATCTTTATGGTTAACTATGGGGTTCTCAGGTAACTCAGTGGTAAAGAATCCACCTGTGAATACAGCAGATAACAGGAGATGTGGGTTTGACCCCTCGATTGGGAAGATCTACTGGAGAAAATGCCAACCCACTCCAGTCTTCTCGCTCAGAGAATCCCATGGACAGAGGAGCCTTGAGGGCTACAGTGCACGGGGTCACAAAGAGTCAGAAATGACCGAGCACGTGGTAACTCTATGGGTAGAATTAAGTGTCATTAACACTGGTGTCATGCTTTATAGTTTACAGAGCACTTTTATGTAGCATCTAACTCGTAATCGGATTTCAGAGGATCTGACCAAATGCAAAATGGTCTTTTGGACAGATCTTTTTTTAATCTCCCATCGGCCTCTCTGCACTGTGGGGTTGACTGGTGCTCATGGAAGTGTCCGTTACCTTCCATGTCAAGTGTCATGGCTTGTCCAGCACAATTTAAGGCACAGTTAGGTGCTCCACAAGTATTACTTTAGTGATTAAAACAGGCTGAGTCCAGAAATAATAGTTGGAGTCAGAAGATGTATATCTGAGTTCCCACTCTGGTACTTCATCAGGTGTGCGCTCGGGCAGGAAATGGAGGTGTTCCTGTCATTGCCAAACTGTGAATGGCACTCTCCACCCCTGTGGGTTGGGGAGGGTGGTGCAGTCATAGAGCACCAGGTATGCAAGGTGTTCGGCCAGTGGCACTGGTGGGAGGAAAGGACAGACTAAAGCTGGGTGTGGTGGCAAATTAAGTTCATAAATGCCCATGCTGCCAAGGTCACCAGATGGTTTCAGACTTCTCAGTTCATCACTGCCCTTCTCAATGGCTATCTAAAAATATGTGATGCTTAGGTGAATCGCAGTGTTTTGCCCTGTAATTCTAAACAGTGATGACTGTGAGAACAGGCGTGAAGGAGCAAAGCTGTCCCTTCTGCCCCTTGCCTGGACCCCTGCTCTTTCAGAAATTCCCAGTCTCCCTGCGATTGACATAGCAGTTTCCTCCAAGGATTGGCAGTCTCTCTTTCTCAATGAGAGATGTAATTTCACCTTTAAAAAGGGATTGGGTGAAGGGCTGCTGAGAAGAGGGTGTGACCTGAATGTCATTCATTAGCCCAGGACGCTGCGTTGTTCTTCAAAGAATCTGTTCACAGAACTGAGCCGAAAGGAGGAGAGAAGATCTGAGAGCCGGGTTTCTTGGAAAGGGAAGTCCAGAAGCCCACAAGAGGCCCTGCATGGTCCAGCCTCTGTGTAAGACTTGGCTGCAGTAAGGTAGAGAAAGAGCTTGAAATAAGCAAGTTTTCCAGGAAGTATACAGAGGTAAGAAACTGTGACGGGCAACATAGTTCTGGGTTTTTTCTGCTCTGGGGGGCTTAGGGCATTTGACCATTAGTGCTTGGCTGAATACAGATGAAGTATAAAAATTTCACTCTTCTTACTGATGATATTGCAAAACAAATTACATCACACACTCAAATTCAGTTTTTAAAAGCTTTACATGGCCCAATCATCTCTGGCTAAAAAATTAAGCACAGCAAAATGCAATAGAATAAAATGTCCATCAGTCTCTTTGAAATTGTTTTAATGAAACCTGAACTCCTTCTGAGTCCTGGAGTTTCACAGTGAATCCTCAATGTGTGAGTTCTTTGAAGGTGGGCAATGGTTACTTTCCATTGAAATTTTTCAGGAGTGATAGTGAAGGATGTGAAGCGTTCTTCCCCATGTTAATCCATATTCTTTTGAATTGGTCTGATGGGTTGTCCATCCACCATGCATCCACCAGTCCCTCCATCCGTCACTCCATCTCTCCCTCCATCTGTCTGTCCTCTTCCTAGGCTAGAAGGGATTTAGAATGACTTAGGGAGCCGAGGAACAGAAAATGCTAACTCAGCTCTTCCAGAGTTCCATTTCAGCATTAAGATTGCAAGCTCTATCTCTCAGTAACATTCCTCAGTCATATCCATCCCTGAAACATTTTGTCCTGTTTATGAAAACATTTTATGAAACTTTGGCTGAAATGCAAGAAAACAGAATACTTTCCTTATCTGTTAACTTCAAGTTAGTATTTGAGTGTCCTCTTAATTTCTTTGAATGTAAGCCCCTTTATAATTCACAAATGTGAATACCAAAATCCTAAAAATATCCTACCCCTGCGGGCCAACCCCCGCCCCCAGCATGCCCCCACCAAAGGAAACTTGCTGTTGAAGGCCCTCTATAACTTACTAGGGCATGAATGAGGAGTTTTTCTGTTGCAGGTAGTTGGAATATTTGTTTTTTTCCCCCCCACCCTTTAGTAACCTGCACTGACATAGAGAATACATCTGAGCCTTGACCGTCTTTAAGGGCTGGTCTTGCATTTGAGCCAAGACGTCTTCAAGACAGATTGATATTACAGTCGGTGAAATTGAGCAGATTCACTCCTTTGAGAGAGTCACACATGACTGCCAGCTTTTTTGTCCAGCTTCTCACCCTTGCACCAACTAGGCTTTTCCACTTTCAAAAGGTCTTTCTTTCTGTAAAATATGCTGATTTTACAACTGAAAGCAATGTACAGCAAGAGCATTTTTAGTGAAAATTAATCCATTTTGTTTTGCCCTTCGTAAGTGTAAGGTGATTGAATGGGGTGGGTGTTACTGTTAAATATCCGATGGGAGTTTTTTTGGTCTTATTTTCCACTAGGCATGTGGCACATGCGAGGTCTTCCTAACACCACTTAAGTTGACTCTTCAAGTGTAACCAGTCTATTTTGGGAAGCAAGCTACCTTCCTCTCCCCCCCACCCCCCAATTTGGATAGTTTTTCATTTGAGTCCTAGGTGTTCTCATGTTGGCTGAATATTAGTAATAATTGCCTTTGGAGAAATACGTATTTGATAACTCTGTAGATGCTTAACTTACCCTGAGTGCATTTGACTTGTGACTGTGGTGAAATTTTGTTAATACTTTAATGAGAAACAGTAGCATCATGAGTGCTTGTGTTGCAGTGTGCACTGTGTCATATTACACAAGCATCGTTTCGTTTAATCCTCAATCCACTTAAGAAAGTTTATCGGCTAAAAACACACATACCTGGCTAGTCTGAGTATAGTGGTGTTTACAGTTAATCATAGCTAGTTACAGGCTTCTTTATTCCTTCTATACTCCCATTGCTTCACTTGACAAGCCTAAAGAAAATACAGAGACACACACACAAGAGAGAGCTTTTTTTTTTATCTCCATGGAAAACGTGTCTGGTGGTGAACAGATCAAAGCTGTAGAAGAGTTCCACATCATGGTCGTCAGGTCCCAGGCTCTGTTCTAGCTTATGCTCAGACTTAGCTGAGAGTTTCCATCTTTCCAACTTCATATTTGTATCACCACCCAAAATGGCTGCTGAAGCACCAGCCATCGTGTCTCCATGATCCAGGCAGGAGACAGAGGGGGCAAAAGAGGACTTTCTCAGAAGCATTCCCCAGCAACCTCAACCTGTATCTCAGTGGTCACCCAATCAGCAAGGTTCAAGGGAAGACTTGTTACTGGGAGGGCAGCAAGCTGCTTCTCCTGAAGGCAGATGGTATTATTTTTATTTTCAGATGAGGGAACAGAAAAGTTTCAGTTGCTATCTCACCATGGCTACTACCAGCTTCCGTTTCTCCCTCCCTGCTTCCTCTTTCCCTTCCTTCTTCCTTCTTACCTCCTTGTCACCCCTAATTTCTCTTCTCTCCTTTTCTTCCTTCTCTCCATCCCTTTCCCCCTTCCCTTTTCTTCCCTCCTTTATCCTGCCTTTTCTTTCCTCCTTCCCCCTTCTCTCCTTCTTCCCTCTCTCCCTCTTCTCTTCTTCCTTCTTTCCTTCCTACATTTAATTTATGGCTCACATGGTAAAGAATCCCCCTGTGATGTGGGAGACATGGGTTCGATCCCTGGATTTGGAAGATCCCTGGAGGAGGGCATGGCAACACACTCCAATATTCTTGTCTGGAGAATCCCCATGGACAGAGGAGTCTGGTGGGCTACAGTCCATGGGGTCGCAAAGAGTCGGACACGACTGAGTGACTAAGCATGCACACACACACACAGAGGATACCTAAAGATTTTAATTTCTATAACTTTGTCAGTTATTATAGAAATGAACAATTTTCCAGTTTTATTTGCAATTTCTTTATCCTCTTGGGAATTGCCTGGTTATAGTCATATAATGTGCTCGTTATTCCACTAGTGTCTTAACATTTTTTTTCTTGAATTTATGGTTTATATCAACTACAGACATCTACTACCTATATAATGGCTCTTCTTGTTCTTTTAATTTTTGAAATTGTGCTAAAAAATACACATAAAATTTACCTTTGCAGCAATTATGAAGTGAACAGTTCAGTGGCATTTAGTTTTATAATTTAGTTACACAATTTTGTGCAACCATCAGCACTAGCAATGGGGGCTTTCTGTGCCAGGCCACCTTGTAGACTTGTGGCCAGTCAATGACTTGATTGTTTCCAGGTCAAGAGCCTATCCTGACCCAGGAGGTCAAGGCCAGTGATGGAGGGCAGGTGGGGCTCATGGCACAGGGGACAGTGACTTAGGGAGCCCTATGACACATCAACTGTGCATCTTCATTGGTTCATTTCTTCCAGAATTTTCATGGTAACAGACATAACCTTTCTAAAAATTAAATAATGCAGAAAAGTGTAAAAGGAAGAAAGAAAAAGCCACCCTAAATTCTACCAGCCAGATAATTCTTTCCTCACCTTTTTCTCTTGGCCAAATCCTCGTCCTTCAGGACTGGCTGTCCTAGGTCCCAGGACTGGGCAGACCAGGGCCTCCCTTATGTTGCCAGAGCAACCTCTGTCTACTACCCCTGGACCACGTGGCTCCCACCTCAATACTTGACTTTATCTACCGTTTGTATGTGCTTTGGGGACAGGAACCCTTTTCACTATATTTTATTGTCTGATACATGGTGGTGTTCCATAAATATTTGTTGAAAGACAAAACACCATTTCAGACCTATCTCTGGAAATTTCTATGTAATTATATATTTAAATGAAATTTTATGAACTGGGATCATTGTATATATGCTTTAGGTACATACATTTTGGGAAATGCTTTTTAGCACCAAATAGACTTTCACCTAAGAGCTTTTAAGTGGCATTTTGTTATAGGAGTGTATTGTATTATAATTTGTTTGGTCACTCCTTGACAATCATCGTTGTTAATATAACAGTGTGTTGAGCTTTCATACACTTTATCTTCATCTACCATTTTGATTATTGCCTTAGGATGAATCCGAGAAGTGAAACTGCTTAGTCAATATTCTTTCATCTTTGCCCAGCTGCCTTCTGAAACGGCTGTAGCCATGTACTCTCCTATCAATATCAGTGCCTGTTTCACTTACACTGGGTGTTATTTTTTTGTTGTTGTTCTGGTTGCACTGTGCAGCATGTGGGATCTTAGCTCCCAACCAGAGATGGAACCTGTGCCCCCCCTGTGTTGGAAGCACAGAGTCATAACCAGTGGACCACCAGGGGAGTTTCTACATTGGGTATAATTGATCTTTTATATTTTTTCAAATTCAATAGAGGAAAATGGTAACTTGTTTTAATTTGAGGGCATAGTTCTTGTCATATCATGGAAAGCAAGTAGTATGATTCTCTTCTTCAGTCAAGAAATAGATGAGGACTTGCCTGGTCATCCAGTGGCCAAGACTCTGTGCTCCCAATGCAGGGGGTTCGGCTTTGATCCCTGGTCAGAGAACTAGATCCTACATGCCACAACTAAAGATCCCGCATGTTGCAATGAAGGTTGAAGATCCAGTGTGCTGCAACTAAGATCTGGTGCAGCCAAATACATTAAAAAAAAAAAAAAAAAAAAGAAACATGAAATCACAAATGTGAATCTCCTTTCCTGCAATCAGCTTTAATTTAAGAGATACTGTGAAGCAATTATCTTGGACCTGACAGCTTTTGCCAGGCCCTCTGTGATGAATCACTTTGCTGATAAGAGAAGGGAAGTTTGTAGTATGTTTATGACCCACGGAGCTACCTAATTGGTTAAAACAAACACGTTAAATTAAAACTCGTCTACTTGGTAGTAAGTGGCAGATTTCCTGGGTTTCTCCTCCTGCCACTCAATACTTTAGTGAGCAGACTCGCTGGAAGACCGCTTTATTACTCTTCTAAAATGTAAGCCTTTATGATTGTTAAAATTGTAAAACATGTTTAGATTGTTATGAGAAGTCATAAAACTTGACTGGTAGAGATTAAATGTTGATTGACGATTGAACTTACTGTTAAGCATTTTAGTTGTAACTGAACTTAAGATGAACTTACTAGGATTTTCAAAAATTATTTTCTCACCAGACTAAATTGTTTTATTCTCTAACACTGTGCTGTGCTTAGTCAGTCATGTCCGACTCTTTGCAACCCTATGTATTGTAGCCTGCCAGACTCCTCTGTCCTTGGGGATTCTCCAAGCAAGAATACTGGAGTGGGTTGCCATCCCCTCCGCCAGGGGTTCGTCCCAACCCAGGGATTGAACCCAGGTCTCCCACGTTGCAGGTAGATTCCTTACTGTCTGATCCACTCTAGCACTGTAGATGGCCATACTCACTTTTGGTTTTTAAGTCTGCTGTCATGATATGCATGGCTGTTCTTTAGGGGAAAAAAATTGGATATAATTGACATATAAAAAAATTCACCATTTTAGAGCATATATAATTCAGTGATTTTTAGTATAGTCACAAGTTTGTACAGCCATCACCACCATCTAATTCTCACTGAGTAATCTCATTGTCATATTTTGGTTAAGTTAGTACTTCATCTCATCTGGAAACATGATATTCAGTCAGAGCTAATTTTTAATGTGTACTGAAGTCCTGTTGATAATTAACCAAAGGTGATTTTTCTCATAAATATTTTAAAAGTTACCAGGCAAAGAACACCCCTCCAAAAGGTGTTTGGACAACAGTTGGAAAGAGAGCATTAGGTATTTCTGGAACATTCCATCTTTGTAAATTTCAATCTCTCATATGGTCCAAGAGACCAATTATTTTTACTTTTTCCACTCTGTGAAAATAACGGCCTTTTGTACTTTTCATGATCTCCTTTGGGAGAGAGCATTTCACGAACTCATTTCTGAGCATTATTGATTTCTCTTCCATCTGGAATATTTCTGTGTCTGTGACAGAGTTTTAAGGAAACAAATAATATCTACTTTATAGTGTTGTTGCTTTTGTGTGTATCTTTGGTGTCCCCAGCTAGATTAAGAGCTCCTTAGGGCAGGGGATGTGTCAGAGGCTCCTACAAACCCTCCACAGGAGCCCACACAAAGACACAGAGATGGCACTTGGCAAACATTGATGACCTTGACTTGCTTCTTGGCAACTGCTCTGCAGATATTTATGTTCTGGGAAAAGGGGATCTTTGAGTTCTGCTTCTGCTACTTACTAGTGGTCTGATATTGGGAAAGTTACATACAAATCTCAGAACCTCCTTTTTGGAACTATTTATTTTGAAAAATGTTACACATCTGCAACAGTGGAGGACAGTCAAACCCCAATGTACCCACTACCCTCCTTAAATAATTTTTACTATAAGGCCATTCTTTTTTCATCTACACACCCACCCCTTCTGCACTCTATTCCTAACCCACCATTGAATTATTTTAAAACAAATCCCAAACATTGTTGTATCTGTAAACATTTCAGCATATATCTCTAAAATATAAGGATTTTTTCTACCATAGCCATAATGTCATTGTCACACCTAATGATGTCATCACTAATTCTTTAATATCATCAAACTTCCAAACTTTCTTAAATTTCCCTGATTTTCTGTCATCTTTGTCATCTCATTCTCTTGTTGTTTTATAATTGACTTGTTTGACTGAAGATCCGGGCAAATTAACTCATTTATTTGGTTGGTTTGTCTCTTTTCTGTTAGTCAATCCGTTCTCCTCTCCTCTTTTTTTCTTTCCATTTATTTATCTAAGAAGTTGAGTCATTAACCTGTAGATCTTCTCACATTTTGGATTTTTCTTTTTGTATCCATGTTGTGTAGTTTGCAGCAATGAAATTAAAAGACACTTACTCCTTGGAAGGAAAGTTATGACCAACCTAGACAGCATATTAAAAAGCAGAGACATTAGTTTGCCAACAAAGTCTGTCTAGTCAAGGCTATGGTTTTTCCAGTGGTCATGTATGGATGTGAGAGTTGGACTATAAAGAAAGCTGAGTGCCGAAGAATTTATGCTTTGAATTGTGGTGTTGGAGAAGACTCTTGAGAGTCCCTTGGACTGCAAGGAGATCTAACCAGTCCATCCTAAAGGAAATCAGTCCTGGGTGTTCATTGGAAGCACTGATGTTGAAGCTGAAACTCCAATACTTTGGCCACCTGATGTGAAGAGCTGACTCATTGGAAAAGACCCTGATGCTGGGAAAGATTGAGGGAAGGAGGAGAAGGGGACGACAGGGGATGAGATTGTTGGATGGCATCTTCGACACGATGGACATGGGTTTGGGTGGAGCTCGAGATGACAGGTGGACAGGGTTTTGGTGGACTTTGGTGATGGACAGGGAGGCCTGGCGTGCTGCAGCTCATGGGGTTGCAAAGAGTTGGACACGACTGAGCGACTGAACTGAACTGTGTAGTTTAGCGTTGTTTCTTCATCCTTTGTATGAAATGATGTATGTGTGTTAGTTGCTCAGTTGTGTCCGACTCCTTGTGACCCCGCTGACTGTAGCCTGCCAGGCTCCTCTGTCCATGGACTTGTCCAGACAAGAATACTGGAGTGGATTGCCATTCCCTTCTCCAGGGGATCTTCCAAACCAGGGATCAAACTCTGCTCTCCTGTATCACAGGCAGCTTCCTGACCATTCGAGCTACAGGAAGTATAAAATGGTAGGTAGAGCTAGAGGCTCAGTCAGACCCACGTTCAGTTTCTTTTCATGAGACTACATCACAGGTGATGTTGTATATCCTTCCTCTTGTATCTCATCAGGAGCCATGTTGCATCTGATCATCTTTAGTGGCATGAGGGGCCAGCATCAATGGGGTCAGGGGTGTTATTAGTCTTATCTGTTTGAATAAAGTTCTCTATCAGCTTTTTACCTAGTTTATCAGCCATTGATGATCATTACTTGGATCCTTTATTTTGTTAGGAGTTGCAAAATCATGAACTTTAATTCCATCCTTTCTGTATGTTTTAGCTGAAATGAAAGAATACTTTTGTTTCACAGACTGGTTACTCTAAAATACAATCTGTACAAGAAAGGCAAGATACTTACTAGTTTTCAGAATGAGTTGTTTTCTTAGTATTCTCCAAAGATGATCAGTGAGATTACCATTTTAGCAATCCTATGAACAATGGATTTTGATATCTCTGGGCTTTAATTCTTTGCAGCGATTTTTCTTCTTTAAATATATACGTGTGTGTATGTATATATATATGTATCTATAATACATAATGAATTCATTGATATTTCCAATTCAAAATTAGAATGTAAAGTGTTCACATAACTTTTGATTTTTTGTATATTCTTTCTCTTACACTGAAATCTTGGTTCCTAATAAGAGTAACATAACTGCTTTATCCTACAATATGTACTTGTATCAAAATAATGATACCAATATTATTGCTAACAGTATAATTAGTGAGAATAGATTAGGGAATCTGTTTATCCTACCAGGGGTGTAGAATGAAATTACCATTATAAACCTATTTAAAATTTTTTTCCGCTAATTTCAGCTTTCCTTGTTTTATTCTTGTTTTGATGTTTAGGGTTAAGTTTTTTTTTTTTTTTTTTTTTTTTAAGGATTAAATACCCAAGGTGAAAATTAGTTAAGTCGCTCAGTCGTGTCTGACTCTGTGACCCCGTGGACTGTAGCCCACCAGGCTCCTCCATCCATGGGATTCTCCAGGCAAGAATACTGGAGTGGGTTGCCATTTCCTTCTCCAGGGGATCTTCCCGACCCAGGGATCGAACCCACGTCTCCTGCATTGCAGGCAGACGCTTACCCAAGGTAGAAGGGATAAAAAGAAAATCTATGGGTTTCTGTCAGAATTAAATGAAAATAAGGTGAGAAAGAACACTATAATATCTGATCATACTGTAAACCATAGCATTTATGGAGCAGTAAAGCATTGGCTATTGTGATTATTTCTCTGCCCACCCTCATTCCCAGTCAGAGAACACTATTGGTTAAACTGTCAAGAGCTCACCTGGCCCCCGATCCGGGTTGGTTACTAGCTTCTAGGACTCTTCTTTCATTTGGCCATTCAACCTCTTCATGATTTAACTTCTCCATGTTGCAGGTTTTTCACTTGTAAAATGGTGATAAATTACAATACCTACTGCACTGGTTTTTGATGAAGATTAAAGGAGAATATGCACTCGATTTTATTTCTTTCCTTCTTCCTTCCCCAGTTTCCTGCATCTTCCCTCTCCTGTCTCCTGTAGGAAAGCTGTGTGGGGAATCCAAACCGTTTGAAAGATGTCAGCCAAGCAGACAGAGCCAGTCACTGTCATTAGCCTTCGGGAGCTGAACCTAGGGACCTCAGAGCCACAGTCGAGAGGTAAGGGGACCACAGAAGCCTCTGGTCCTCAAGTTACTGTTGAATCCCTCCTCTTCTCTGTATTTACTATTTTTATAGCAACAAATTGGTTTTCCAACATTCTCCAGAGTGAATGATGATCCATACACCTTGCCTCCCCACAGAGGCTGTTCCTTTCACTCTGTTTTTCCTTGTTAGAGTCAAAGACGTTCACTGTGGAAGAAGCAGTGGAGACCATCGGATTCGGACGCTTCCACATTGCCCTGTTTCTGATCATGGGCAGCACGGGGGTGAGTGCTTAGAGCTGATTTATAGTTGGATATAGGAGTGTGTATCTGTTAATCCCAGACTTCTAATTTATCCCTCCCCTGCCCTTTCCCTTCTGGTAACCCTAAGTTTATTTTGTATGTCATGAGTCTATTTCTGTTTTGTAAATAAGTTCATTTGTCAATGCTCATTTTTTAAAAAAGGTTTAAATTGAAACACTGGGAAGAGTTTGACTAATTCTAAGTCAAATTAGACACATGGTTAACAGTTTACGCGTAACTATCACCTGGATACCTGTTGTAGTTACAGATTCACTGACCCCGCAGCTGGTACCCCTGCAGGCGTGTGGTGCCACTGAAGGTAGCCGAGTCCAGGCCCCACGTGTCTGGGCTGTGTGTGTAACTGCATCACGGGAGTCGCAGTCCGTGACAAGGACTCCGAGGCCTCAGACGCCTCCAAGGTCTTCAGCGGTCTTTTGCAGAGCTGCTCCTCCACGACTGCCCCTAGCTTCTGGCTGGTCCTTCTCCCATAAGGCTGTTAAATCAGAGTGGGACAGAGCCTTATCCCTAATTGACTTATTTCCTTCTAAGACTCTTGAGAGGAGTGGAGTCCAGATTAATACTGACCTAACTGCTCTAGATGAGTTTAACATATAAGTATTCTTCTGAGATCATCAGGTCACTTCTTACACATGATATTTTTTGGACTAAAAAGTACCAACTATTTGAATTCTAAACATGACTATAATACTCTCCAAGGAGAAATGAGCCATTATGATATATTTCAAATTCCCACATAGTAGCTAACATTAGCCATGACTGTTTCATCCCAGACCGTCAAGTTACACAAATACAAGAAGTACCATAATAAACACCCCATACAAATATTCTGTGATTATTCATAGAATGTGTCTCAAACAAATGCACCTTTCCCTCCCTTTAATTTCCCCTTTTTCTTTTAATGTCCTTCAGACCCTGTCAATGATATCATTATTCATCTGTTCCTCCAGGCAGAAAACCACAGAATGATCTTGGAATCTTCCTTGTTCATTATTGCGTTGAATTTCTATCATCTAATATTTACTTCTTCCTTTCCCTGGGAGATAAACTCATCCTGCAATGAATTACAAGATATGGACAGAGGAGGATATTTCTTTCAATAGAAAATATAAATATTTAGTGGTACATCTTACACTAATTTTACTTAACAGTCATTCTTTCCTGATGATGAGCTCTTATTATTTTGTATTCATTGCTTATTTTCTAACTTTCATGAATCTTGCCTCCCCATTGCAGCCTCTTGAAATCAGGGACTATTTCAACAATCCATTTGCAAAGGATACACCCTGAGATCTTGAGGATGACAAGTATAGGACAGCAGTGTTGGGCTGATGTAGATGCTGGTGAATAACTTGGGTCATCTGCCAAATAAGCGACCCCCACATAACATCCTCGTAGTGTTAAATGCAAAAACATGAAACATCACAAGGGAATACATGTCATAAATCTTGAGGGACCCTCTCAAAATTGTTCAAACCATAAATGTTACATCCATGAAAACCAAAGTTGTTCTGTGCTTCTTTATCCAACTAGCAGGACTGAGTGGGTATGTAACAGGTAGATCCTCCTTAAGTGGGGGGCAGGAAGGAGGAGGTTAGGACTGGAAGGATGACAGGCAGACCTGGGAAGCAGGGACAACAGGCCCGCACTTGGACACCGTGTTTTCCTTCCTTCTTTTTGAGGTTGCCGAGGCCATGGAGATCATGTTAATAGCGGTTGTGTCTCCTGTCATCCGCTGTGAATGGCAGCTGGAGAACTGGCAGGTGGCATTAGTGACCACGGTGAGTGCCCGCTTTCTGTGCCGAGAATGAAGCAGCTGAGGCCCCAGGGTTTCCGCTCCCCTCCCTCGTTCCCCTGGCGGAGGGCCACGGAATCCCTCTCCACCTGCTGTTTTGGTTCTCAAACTAGCATTTGAGGCCATTCTTCCTTTTCTCTTTTCCTCTAGGGAGATAACCTTGAACTGCTCATTTTCCAGACCCTAGCAGGAGCCCAGAAGAGACATAAATCAGAGAAAGTGAGCCTTGGCCAAATTTGGGGATTCACAAACTGATAAGAGTTTAAAAAAAAATCAAGTGGCTGACCTAGAGTTGACATTGAAAGAGATACATATTTGACAAGGAAGGCCGTTAGAAGAAGAGTAAAAGGAAGCAGGGGGCTTCCCTGGTGGCTCAGATGCTAAAGAATCTGCCTGCCCATGAAGGAGACATGGGTTTGATCCCTGGGCTGGGAAGATTACCTGGAGAAGGGAATGTCTACCTACTTTAGTATTTTTGTCTGGGAAAACCGTTGGACAGAGGAGCCTGGCAGGCTACAGCCCATAAAGTCGCAGAAGTGTGGACATGACATCACAACTGAATAACAACAACCAAAAGGGAGCACAATGTGTGACCCCAAAGTACACCGCTTTGGCATGTGGATTATTTTGAGCTGAAGGCACTTGAGACCAAGCAGACTCAAGAGAAACTTTTACATTTCCCTTAACTACATAAAGAATTTAGATAGGGGGCCTGGCTCTCAGAGACAGAGAGTTATTGCCAGAGATAACTTTCATCTGAATGACCTATCCATGTGGCAGTGCAGACATCTAATTACCAGACATCTGTTCTTCTCATTGTCCTGTGAATGACTTTCCTCCCCTTTGAAGTCCCAGGCGCCCTCCTGTCCCTCAGCTCAAAGTGGCATATAAGCCTCAACTGTCCAATGTGCCCTTGGGTCTTCTATTTTTGTGGGATTCTTTTATGTACAAAATTAAACTTGCTTTTCTCCTCTCAATCTGCCTTGCATGCTAAGTCGCTTCAGTTGTGTCCGACTCTTTGCCACCCTATGGACTATAGCCCACCAGGCTCCTCTGTCCACTTGATTCTCCAGGCAAGAATATTGGAGTAGGGAAGAAAAAAAAAAGAACCCTGGAATGGTTTTCCATGCCCTCCCCCAGGGGATCTTCCCAACTCAGGGATCGAACCTGTGTCTCTTACATCTCCTGCATTGACAAGTGGGTTCCTTACCACTAGCGCCACCTGGGAAGCCCCTCATTGTGTCAATTTATCTTAAATCAATTTAATTATTGGACCAGTCAAAGAGTATAGAAGGGTAGAGGGAAAATTTTAATCCCCCAACAAGAGGCAGAAAATCTTGCCATCAACTATCATCATCTTTCATAAAAAGAAAGGCCATGTGAATACCAATTATCAGAAAGAAAATTATTCCAGAACAAGAGCCCTTCATAGTTAATAAATTTGGATTTATGCAAAATGTGTCACATTGTTTTCATTTCTACCGTTTTGCTGAGGATTAGGTTTCGTTATGGTATGGCATCCGTCCCAGGCTTGGCGTTGAAAACATTGGCTTTTCCCTCCTTCAGTCATGTCCTAGAAAGAACAGTGCACAGAAGAAAAGGATGGCTTTTGTGGTTCAAGTATAAATATGATTTTTTTTTTTTAATTAGTTCCCTGTGGAAGAAATGCTCCTTTTTTCTAGGACCCCTGCTTCTACCTGGTGTCAGCGATTTCAGGGGTGGAAATCATCAACCTCTGACATCTTAAAAAGGAGTCAGGGGAGAGTTTTGTGAAAGCCTATTTTTCAACTTCCAACCCCACCCACATTTCCAGTCTTCTTTGTTTAGACGGATGAATGCTTAATGTGGTAAATTAGCATATTGTAAAAATGCTGCTTAGAGGATAACTTCTTCTCAACCCACCTCCAGATGGTGTTTTTTGGCTACATGGTATTCAGCATCCTCTTTGGCCTCTTGGCTGACAGATACGGCCGCTGGAAGGTAGGCTGGCTTTAAGGGTGATCTGGAATGTTCTTTTGTGTGTTCTTTTGTGGTGATGTGACCACTGTTTTTCTTGTGGGTTTTTTTTTTTTTTTTTTTTGTATTTATTTATTTGGCTGCAGCAGGTCTTAGTTGGGGCACACAGAATCTTTGATCTTCATTGTGGTGTGTAGGATCTTTAGTTGCAGTGTGTGAACTCTTAGTGGCAGCGTATGGGATCTAGTTCCCCGACCCAGAATGAAACCAGGGCCCCCTGCATTGGGAGCTTGAAGTCTTAAATCACTAGACGTCCAGGGAAGTCCTACCACAGCTTTTCCTTCATGGACATTTTTCTATCAATACCCTAGTGAGAGAATATGGAAATGTCCTTCTTTGACACCTTGTCTTTTAGCTTTGTCATCTTTCCCCGAGACTCTTGTCCCTGTAGCTGATCCTTGTACTCCAGGTGCAGCTGATGGATGTGCATAGTTAGAACACAGCAGACAGAATGTGGGGACTGCATGTATAAACATGTGTAAACATAAGCAGTTTCGCATTAGTTAACTTGGGTATAGCTTTGAAACTAACCCACTTGCTTGATGTCACACATACTGAGATTCAACATTGAGACACAGAACTATGTTTTCTGATGATAAACCCAGATCTACCTATCTTGTCTGATGTTTGGTGGGGAAGACCTCTCTAGGTGTAAATACAAATGAAGACAGACCTAGGCTTGGATGTGTGTTTCAAAGTGCACAAAATATCAGATTTTGACAAGTGAATATGAAAACACAAGTTTTGCAAAAAAAAAAAAAAAATGTAGAGAGCACAAAAAGGCATTTTACAAAAGGAGACATACAAATTGTCAAGAAACCTTGAAAAGAGTTCAGTCACAGGAGTTATCAGAAGCAAAATTACATAGCGAGATAGTTTTTTCATTGTCAAAGCCATAAGGTTTGACCAAATCGTCAGGTTCATAAGGAATTTTTCTTTTTCTTGAAGAACACTGCAAGTGTCCAGACACCCTCATGTACAATTGATATAATTTTTCTGACCATCAATTTGGCAGCATAAACCAGGAACCTTGAGAATACCCAGTCTCCCTGTCTGACAGTTTGCCTTCCAGAAATCTATTTTATTTAGATCATCAGAGAACCCCAAAGATTTATGCACAGTGTTTCTCAGCTGATTTTAATAGAAAATATAAAACCATTTCAACAGTCAATGTAGGGGAAAGGTTTATGCATTTCATTATATTATGTGTGTTATGGTATGTCTTTTCACTGGAGTATTTTGCAACTATTAAGGATATATTTTCCCTTAGAAGCAGTGAAAAGAGGATAAAACTATGTTAATAGTATTTTCTCTGGATTGGAGAAGCAAAAGTGATTTAAGTATTTTTATATCTTTTCTTTTTTCCATATCTTCTGCTATAAACTTGTATTATTCTTATAATTACAAAAGAAGCAAATCCCTTAAAATTTCTCCCTATACTCATTCTGCTTATATTCTCATACTCATGTTTAGCCCTGGTCCTGCCATCCCTGTTTGCTGGGAGGGTGAGTTTTGCGTCCTGGTTTACACGTTCAGTTTCCACCTATGAGGGTGGACACCTTGAACGAGTTTTGACGAGTGGTCTAAACTTAAAACGTTGGGGCTTTCAGACAATAAAATGATATGGATTATATTTTCTGATGATTATGAGAGATTAGCGAGTTCTCTAAAGATTAGCTCCACAGAGAAGCAAACATCTGATGAAATTAAAAATCACCTTCAGAAGTTAAGTTTCTTCCTGCCCTTCCATGGGAGCAGATCCCATTAATGTCTCCTTTTGTTGCTTCAGATTTTGTTCATCTCGTTCCTGTGGGGAGCTTACTTCTCCTTGCTGACTTCATTCTCTCCATCGTACATCTGGTTTGTCTTCCTGCGGACCATGGTGGGCTGTGGCGTGTCTGGCCATTCACAAGGGTAAAGATTTTAACTAAAGGCCCCCCGAGGGAGATATTATGAAAACCCATAGTCACATTCACTGTGGTTAAGAGACTAAGAGCATCAGTAGGTTGCAAATGTATAGACTTCACTTGTACTAATCTTTTTTGAGTTTTTTTCCCCTCTGGTGATGGCTGCTTATCCCACTGGAAATTCTTTGCCCTTGAAAATGATGTTTGATGGTGAGGCTAGCAGGGTGTTAGATCGAGGATGTGTTAATTTCCTTGTTCCTAAGGCTGATAAGCATTTTTTTTAGATAAATAATATTTTGTGAGACTAACTGCGAAGAAAAAGGGCCATACAAAGTAGGTAGTAAAAATGGTGTCAACCCAAACACAGTTTCACTTCCTTTCGACCCAAACACAATTTCTTGGGAATTTCTGAGAGACTTTAGTTTGACCATAAGCCGCTGTAACACTCAGGAATAACCATTTTAAAGTGCCTGTAACTGAAGACCATTGCGAAGTGAGTTTGCAAAGCAGGTGAGACATATTGAAACAGCTGGGCTGCTGCTGGCTTTTTCTCTGCCCTCGGTTAGTTGCGTAATGTCTCATCATACAGGGTGTGAAAGTTGTTAAACAAAATGTTCAACAACTTGGAAGCCTCCATTTAATTAAGGCTCCTCCAGCTATTCTCTCCTGCGTGCCTTGCAGCAAGTTGCCCTTAGAATATATTAGGAGAAGTCAAAGCACCTAATTATTACCCTAATGGTTTAGAGAAAGAATTGTTCTTCCCTAGAGGATAAGTTAAACATCACTCTGAGCTCTGGCACCCTAATGGAGTAGAAGTAGAATTTGAAAACATCCCTTAGGAAGCAGCTCAATAAATATGTTGAAACTCCATACCCTGGTTAATAACGGCAACAGAGAAGAACAATTAGAAAATGGATGGGTTGGAAGTCCGTTTATTCTGCTGTTCAAAAAATTAATATGGACTTAATTAGAAACCTGTGCTTTGACTGTCATCATTCGTTGGAAAAACTATTTACCTTCTCTTGGGTGTATTTTAATTTCCCACATATGTTTTGGTAAAGGGAATTGGGCTTGACAAAACATTTTGCTAGTGTGTCTTTCTCTTGGTGAAAGAAATAGGGCTAATATCTCTTAAATGGTAGAAGGCTTCAAATAACTTTGGGAATAAAAAATGTAAACAGAAGAGCACTTAGAAGTTTATTTTTTATTGTTTTCTTTTATGGGTTAATGATTATATTTTAGTGTATGATTGCATAGGGAAAGCTTCTGTTTCTCTTTACATACTCAATACTTAAATACAATACTGCTGACACCAAATGTGTGGATTTTTTTTTACACACCAGCAAATCCTGCAACATCAGCTGGGTGTCCTCCAACATCAGAACATCAACATTCAGTTCTGACCCTCACTGAGGTTAGTGTGGACCTGACAGGTTTAGGGCTCAGTCCCAAAACACTCCTTATTTGACTTATATTCAGAGTACACAGTGCGAAATGCCCGGCTGGATGAAGCTCAAGCTGGAATCAAGATTGCCAGGAGAAATAGTGATAACCTCAGATAGACAGATGACAACATCCTAATGGCAGAAAGTGAAGAGGAACTAAAGAGCCACTTGATGAAGGTGAAAGAGGAGAGTGAAAAAGCTAGCTTAAAACTCAATATTCAAGAAATGAAGATCATGGCATCTGGTCCCATCACTTCATGGCAAATAGATGGGGAAACAATGGAAACAGTGACAGACTTAATTTTCTTAGCTTTCTTTATAGTCCAACTTTCACATCCATACATGACTACTGGAAAAACCATAGCTTTGACTAGACTTTGTTGGCAAGGTAATGTCTCTGCTTTTTAATATGCTGTCTAGGTTGGTCATAACTTTTCTTCCAAGGAGTAAGCGTCTTTTAATTTCATGGCTGCAGTCACCATCTGCAGTGATTTTGGAGCCCCGCCTCCCTCACCCCCCCCAAATAAAGTCTGACACTGTTTGCACTGTTTCCCATCTATTTGCCATGAAGTGATGGGACCAGATGCCATGATCTTAGTTTTCTGAATGTTGAGCTTTAAGCCAACTTTTTCACTCTCCTCTTTCACTTTCATCAAGAGGCTTTTTAGTTCTTCACTTTCTGCCGTAAGGGTGGTGTCATCTGCATATCTGAGGTTATCGATATTTATTCCAGCAGTCTTGATTCCAGCTTGTGCTTCATCCAGCCCAGCATTTCTCATGATGTACTCTGCATATAAGTTAAATAAACAGGGTGACAATATACAGCCTTGGCACACTCCTTTTCCTATTTGGAACCAGTCTGTTGGTCCATGTCCAGTTCTAACTGTTGCTTCCTGACCCACATGCAGATATCTCAGGAGGCAGGTAAGGTGGTCTGGTATTCCTATCTTTTGGATAATTTTACAAAGTTTGTTGTGATCCACACAGTCGAAGGCTTTGGCGTTATCAATAAAGCAGAAGTAGATGTTTTTCTGAAACTCTCTTGCTTTTTCAATGATCCAGCAGATGTTGGCAATTTGATCTCTGGTTCCTTTTCCTTTTGTAAAACCAGCTTGAACATCTGGAAGTTCATGGTTCATGTACTGTTGAAGCGTGGCTTGGAGAATTTTGAGCATTACTTTGCTGGCATGTGAGATGAGTGCAATTATGCAGTAGTTTGAGCATCCTTTGGCATTTCCTTTTTTAGGGATTGGAATGAAAACTGACCTTTTCCAGTCCTGTGGCCACTGCTGAGTTTTCCAAATTTGCTAGCATATTGAGTTCAGCACTTTCACAACATCGTCTTTCAGGATTTGAAATAGCTCCACTGGAATTCCATCACCTCCACTAGCTTTGTTCGTAGTGATGCTTCCTAAGGCCCACTTGACTTCACATTCCAGGATGTCTGGCTCTAAGTGAGTGATCATACCATTGTGATTATCTGGGTCATGAAGATCTTTTTTGTACCGTTCTGCTGTATATTCTTGCCACCTCTTCTTAGCATTTTCTGCTTTGTTAGGTCCATACCACTTCTATCCTTTATTGTGCCCATCTTTGCATGAAAATTTCTCTTGGTATCTCTAATTTTCTTGAAGAGATCTCTAGTCTTTCCCATTCTATTGTTTTCCTCTATTTCTTTGTACTGATCATTGAAGAAGGCTTTCTTATCTCTCCTTGCTATTCTTTGGAACTCTGCATTCACATGGGTATATCTTTCCTTTTCTCCTTTGTTTCTCATTTCTCTTCTTTTCACAGATATTTGTAAGGCCTCCTCTGACAGCTATATTGCTTTTTTGCATTTCTTTTTCTTGGGGATGATCTTGATCCCTGTGTCCATACAATGTCATGAACCTCTGTCCATAGTTCATCAGGTATCTGTTTATCAGATCTAGTCCCTTAAATCTATTTCTCATTTCCACTGTATAATTGTAAGGCATTTGATTTAGGTCATACCTGAATGGCCTAGTGGTTTTCCCTAATTTCTTCAATTTAAGTCTGAATTTGGCAATAAGGAGTTCATGATCTGAGCCACAGTCAGCTCCTGGTCTTGTTTTTGCTGACTGTATAGAACTTCTCCATCTTTGCTGGCAATGAATATAATCAATGTGATTTCGGTTTTGAGCACTGGTGATGTCCATGTGTAGAGTCTTCTCTTGTGATGGTTAGATAGCGTCATCAAATCAATGGACATGAATCTGAGAGAATTCTGTGAGACAGTAAAGGAAACAGAAGTCTGGCGTGCTACATTTCGTTCGGTCGCAAAGAGTTGAATACAACTTAGCAACTGGACAACGCTCCTAGGACATAGCTGTGTTCACCAGCCTGGAAGCTCTCTGAACCTTATTTGTTAACGGATTTTTATGGAGGCTTCCTCATGTAGGCGTGATTGATTATTAATTTGTTTTCCAGCCCCTCTCTTCTCTCCAGAGGAGGGGGGATAGGGCTGAAAGTTCCAAAATTCTAATTATGGCTTAGTGTTTGAAGACCAGCCATCATCCAGGATGCATCAAGCATCACCTCCTTAGAATAAATGATGCTCCTATCATCCAGGAAATCCCAAGGTTTTCAGGAACTCTGTGTCAGGGACTGGTGTCAAAGACCAAATATTAGCAGGAACCAGGGCTTCCCAGGGGCTTCCCTTGTAGTTCAGTTGCTAAAGAATCTGCCTGCATTGCAGGAGACCTGGGTTCCATTGCTGAGTCCGGAAGATCCCCTGGAGGAGGAAATGGTGACCCACTCCAGTATTCTTGCCTGGAGAATCCCATGGAAAGAGGAGCCTGGTGGGCTACAGTTCCTGGGGTTGCAAGGGTTGGACACGACTTAGTGACTAAACCGCCACCAGGGCTTCCCTGGTGGCTCAGACAGTAAAGAATCTGCCTGCATCTCAGAAGGCCTGGGTTCAATCCCTGGCCTCAGAAGGCCTGGGTCAGGAAGATCCCCTGGAGGAGGGCATGGCAACCCATTCCAGCATTCTTGCCTGAGAACCCCACAGACAGAGGAGACTGGCGGGCTACCACCCATGGGGTCGCAAAGAGTTGGACATGACTGAGCATCTTTCACTTTCAGGGACAGAGACCAACATATGTATTTCTTATCATTTTACAGTGATGAATTTTTTTTTCTGAATTCTTTATCAAAGAAACAAGAAAAATTATGTTTTTTTTTTTTTAGAAAAGTTTATTTATTTTTGGCTGTGCTGGGTCTTCATTGCTTTGTGCAGGCTTTCTCTAGTTGTGAGCAGGGACCACTGTTTGTTGCGGTGCTTGGGCTTCTCACTGTGGTGGCTTCTTGAGTTGCAGAGCATGGGCTCTAGGAACACAGTAGTTGTGGCACGTGGGCATAGTCGCTCCATGGCATGTGGAATCTTCCTGGACCAGGGATCGAACCTGTGTCCCCTGCATTGGCAGGCGGATTCTCATCCACTGTGCCACCAGGGAAGTCCAATGACTGTTTTATAAGAAGAGTTATTTGGTTTTATAAAAGCATAATTGTGTTTTCCCCCTTCCTGTTTAGGCTAATCATAAAGACTGAATTCTTGCCTACAAAATATCGAGGCTACATGCTCCCCTTGTCTCAGGTGAGTTAAGACAAATTCTACCGAGTCTTTGGATCCTGTACAGTATGGTGTAGATGGTTTTTCTCCTGGTCAGTTAATGGTCCTTTGATCAGCACACTCCTGTTACTTGGTACCAGCCAAAGAGCATTAGGGATGCTTGACCATAGAAGTCAATTCCAAGGCGTTCTGAGCTAGGACGTCTATCATCCAGCAGCAGCATTTAGAGCACGGTAACCCCTTCCTCAGGATACAGTCCACTGGCTGGTTTCACTAGAATGACAGTCGCTCAGGAATGCATCTGCGATGAACATTCTCTCCCCATTGAGTCTTCAGTGGAGGCACATAGAGTCTCCCTGTGGACAGTAGTGTCCATAACTGGCCTGTGCCTGTGAGCACTTTTGTAATAGCCTCCTCCCAGCTGAGCCATTTCTCTAGGTGAGAAGATGAGGATGCTTCCCACCCCGCCTCAGACCCCTGCTGGCTACTGACTAGAGGTTTTGCATCTGAAGCTCCATCAGTCTAGGTGCCCTTGTACCATCTTTGATGTCATCATCATCCCAAAGCCCTGACTTTCAAAGGACCCTGGAAGGTGATGACACTTCCCGCCGAAGAATATATTAATATATTTGGCAATGAATAAAAGAGTAGGAGAATATTTAAAATTGTATTTTTAATTTTTCTGACACTAAATTTAGACAACAACAAAAAAAGTAGGCAACCAAATGCTGTCTTTATATCCCTCCCAGTTTTCTTCTTATCTTTGTCAAGATAAATGCCCACACTTTCAATAGTTAGGGGTAGGGTTTTACACTTAATGATATTTAATAGACATGATCTGGTTCAGGCTCATCTGTGAACATTTTCTCTTCCATCTGCAACTCGCTTTTGTCATGATCCCATGTCATGGCATGGTTTTATCTTCTCATTGCTGGTTTTATTTTTCAGGTCTTCTGGGGTCATCTAATTGATGAATCCAATGATTTTAGGTGGCTAATGGGTTGGCCAAAAAGTTCTTTTGGGTTTTCCATACATCTCAAGGGGAAAACCACACTTTCTGGGCAACCCAATATGTTTCTTTCCACAGCGCCCCCCCCCCCCCCCCCCCCCCCAAATATTTATCTACACCAAGAGCATCTTCTTGAACTTCAGACCCATGTAGTCAGTTACCTGATAGTCTCTTGAATATCCTGCAGGCTCCTCAAATATATACAACATTCATAGACCTAATCTTTGCTCCTCCTCTGGAGTCTTTTATGTCTGTATTTCCACTGCCAGCAAACACTGTCCCCTCAGTTGTCTGAGCCACACACTCAAGAGCTGACCTGAACCCCTCCCTTCCCCTCGCCTCCATTCAATCAATCACAAAGCCCCACTGATTCATCTCCTATTAGGGTACCTCCAACTGTAGTGTGTTTGTGCTTAGTCACCCAGTTGTGTCTTGTTCTTTGCAACCCCATGGACTGTGGCCCACTAGGGTCCTCTGTCCATGGAATTTTCCAGGCAAGATTACTGGAATGGGTTGCCATTTCCTACTCCAGGGTATCTTCCTGACCCAGGGATTGAACCTGCATCTACTGTATCAGCAGGCAGATTCTTTACCGCTGAGCCACTATGGAAGCCCTGGTGCAGTGTCTAACAGCAAATCCTATTGCCTTTACCTCCAAAATATGTGCCAAATCCATCAAACAGAAAAAAAAATTTTCTTCTTATCATTTCACTACTAAAATCCTTTTTAGTGCCACATATCCTGTTACCCGGTCTGCTACAGTGGCTTCTTACTGGCCTTCTTACAATTGCTTCTTCAGAAAGATCATCCCAGATCACGCAAGTCACTTCTTTTTCTCATAGCTCTTTCCACTTTCTGAAATATTCTTGTTGTTTTAAAAATAAACTTCCTTGGTGATGAAATAGTCACCCTGTAAGTAGCCCCGCAAAGGGTCTTTTAAAATATTATCTTCTCTCCATCTCTGTAAGGTGGAACGGAATTATCATCTATTCTTCATCTTCCACTGGGAAAATAATGCTCACGATAACACTTGGAATTGTTTTAATTCCCAACTCATGAGGGTGGCTGCCATGTTCTTTGTTGATATAATCTCAAGATAAATTTTTCAGGACAGAAAGCAGTATTGAGAAATATTTATACTACGTTACCATTTTAAGCAAGGAACAAAACATATCCTCATTAGCTTGTGTACATTTAGAACAGCTTCGGAAGGATGGAAGAAACTGGTGATACTGGTTTCTTCTGAGAAGAGGTACTGGATGGAAGGAAGCTGAGAGAAAAGAGCAATCCATTCACAGTGCTCTCCTTTGCACCTTGAGTTATGAGCCAGTGGCTATATTTTTTATTCAAGAAAAGAAAGTTTATGTCTTGGGCCCGAGGTGTTTTTAAACTTTGATGGCATTGCTGTCCCCTGTCTTGCCGAGCCTCCCACCTGTAGACAAGAAAATGGGGTCATGGAGAAGTGAAGTGGGGTCATGGAGAAGTGAATAGCTTCTCCAGCTCATCCAGGCCTGGAGGTGGGGCGGCTCCTCAGTCAACGACTCTGCCCCGTCTCACCCTCTTACAACGCAGGACGGGGCGCTCCTGGAGTAGGGGTGTGGAGTGCATTCAGTCAGTTCAGTTCAGTCGCTCAGTTGTGTCTGACTCTTTGTGACCCCACGGACTGCAGCGCACCAGGCCTCCCTGTCCATCACCAACTCCCAAAGTCCACCCAAACCCGTATCCATTGAGTCAGTGATGCCATCCAACCATCTCATCCTCTCTCATCCCCTCTCCTCCTGCCCTCAATCTTTCCCAGCATCAGGGTCTTTTCCAATGAGTCAGTTCTTCGCATTAGGTGGCCAAAGTATTGGAGTTTCAGCATCAGTCCTTCCAGTGAATATTCAGGACTGATCTCCTTTAGGATGGACTGGTTGGCTCTCCTTGCTGTCCAAGGGACTCTCAAGAGTCTTCTCCAACACCATAGTTCAAAAGCTTCTATTCTTTGGTGCTCAGGTTTCTTTATAGTCCAACTCTTACATCCACATGTGACTATCGGAAAATAGGAGGGCTTTAACCTTCCTTCTCTCCCCCAGGTTTTCTGGTTGGCCGGCTCCCTGCTCATCATTGGCCTGGCCTCTGTGGTCGTCCCCACCATCGGGTGGCGCTGGCTTATCCGCATTGCCTCCATCCCTGGCATCATCCTCATCATGGCCTTCAAGGTGACCAAGCTCATGGGCTCCCTCTTGACCTCCCCTCTGCTTGGCAATGTGGCCTTCTTGGCCCACAGATATCTTTCTCATGTCCAGGACCTTTCTCCTTTATTTAAGTATCTGTCTCCGTCAGTTTACATGAAAAGGGTATTTTGGCAGATTTAATGCACAAGCCATCATGAAGCTGTAAATGCAGGATATGTTTGGGGGAGAGCAGGCAGGCAGGGAATTCTAGAGTTAGGGGTGCTGGGGGGAGGCCAGCTGGAAAGACAGGCCTGTGTCCAGGTTACAAATAGCCTGGAGGATCAGGGGCCCTGGCTGTGTGGAAGGGGTGGTGTGCTGGGGAACAGGTACATGGGTATGTGGAGGCTTGGTGGGAGGGAAGATGGAAAAGGTCAGAAAAGCAGTTAGATTCGATTAATCAGATTAATCCTGGTGGGTGATGAGGATGACATGAACTGCCCTCTGGCTGGGGAATGGGGAAGAGGATACTGCTGGGGGAGATGCTTTGCTGAGAAAGAACCCACTGGTCTTCACTGGGGGGAGGCATCAAGGGCAGGGGGCCCTTCCAGTTGATTCTCAAGGTCCTCATGTCAGTGGAAGGCTGTGCTGTTTTCTGAGTGTGGTGTTCAGAGTATGCCACCATCAGTGGGTCGAAGGCCTCTACATTCAGGATGGTTCCTCCACCTGTGGTTCCTGCACTGTGAGAGTTATGGGGTTCCTGGGGAGGGCCTGGGTGATGGAGCAGCAGAAAGGCACCAGGGAGCCCTGGGCAGCAGCTCCAGATTGAGCGTAAGAGTTTCATTGTATTAAGTAGGTTGGGCCAAACTGCGTGAAGCTCGGCATCCATCCACTGTCATCCTAGATAGGACTATGAGAAGGAGAAGGCGACTTTTTGTTCTACCACGACTGCGCTGGTATACCTGCCGCATTGTTGCCGTGAAGCTTGCTACACCCTTCCCCATCTCCGGAAACTGGGATGGTGCAGTATATGGAACTGTGATAGCCGTATCTCTGGGGTCCACAGCAGCTGCAGCTCTGATGTTCTTTGTCACCTATGCCCAGTTTATTCCTGAGTCTGCTCGGTTCAATGTCTCCACTGGGAACACGCCGGCTGCCCTGGCTACGCTGGAACGCATTGCCAAGATGAACCGCTCAGTCATGCCAGAGGGGAAGCTGGTGGAGCCCATCCTGGTGAGTTCCTCTCCAATCAGGGGTCGCCAGAAATCCCCTTAGTGGTGGAAGGTGAGAGGGAAGGCGACCTGAGCCCTCCAAGGGCAGGATTAGGAAAAGAATGGAGGAAATTGAGACTAAATCCAGCTCCACCTTAAGCCTGGTGGAGCCAAGTTATGCAACTTCACTTTCTTTTTCCAAATTTTATATAGTTGATTTTACAATGTTGTGTTTAATTTCTGCTGTATAGCAAAGTGACTCAGTTATACATATATATTTTGTTCATAATTCCTTTCCATTTATGGTTTATCATAGGATATTGAATACAATTCCATGTGCTATACAGATAAAATAGTCCACATCTGCTAATCCAGGATTCCCAATCCTCCTTGCCCCTCTACCCCTCAACAACCACAAGTCTGTTCTTTATACTTGTGAGTCTGTTTTTGTTTCATAGATAAGTTCATTTATGTCATATTTTAGATTCCACATATAAGTGATATGATATTTGTCTTTGACTTACTTCACTTAGCATGATAATCTCGAGGTCCATCCATGCTCCTGCAAACAATGCTATTACTTTCTTTTTAATGGCTGAGTAGTAATCCACTGTGTTGTGTATATGTATACACACACACATATACACACACACACATATATATTATATATATACACCATATCTTCTTTATCTATCAATGGACATTTAGGCTGTTTCCATGTCTTGGCAATTGTAAATAGTGTTGCAATAGGTGCATGTATCTTTTTGATTTATAGTTTTGTCTGGATATATGCCCAGGAATGGATTGCTGGATCATATGGTAATTCTATTTTTAAAGGACTTTAAGGATTCTCCATACTAATTTCCTTAGTGGCCACACCAATTTACATTCCCACAAACAGTGTAAGAGGGTTCTTTTTTTCCCACATCCTTTCTGGCATTTATTAATTGTAGACTTTTTATTGATGGCTATTCTGCCTGCCTGCCTGCCACCACTTTCCTCATCAACAAAATGGAAATAATAGCACCTGTCTTACAGAGCTAGTCACATGATATTGCCACACTGTTTATAGCTGAGAGATTGTTCTATAATTTTATTTTCCTTGTGTTGGCCTTGTCTTACTGATATCAAATGTATAAACCTCATTAAATGAATTTTTAAAAGCAAAATTTGTCATTTAAATCTATTTTTAGGGTCATTACCTATTGAGAGTTATCGATGTTTTTTACTTTTTTATTGTTGTCAAACTCAATTTTTACAGTTCCTTTTTTGTCTCCCTCCACTTTGTGTTGGGTTAATTTGGTTTCTTATTTAATATGTAAATGATGGATCTGTGTGTGTTTAATTGGATATAATAAGCATGGAATAGATCTAGCTTTGCCATATCCAAATAGCTAACCAGTGGCACTGATGTATTTTTGAATAATCCATCCCCTATGTGTTTGAATTTATTGCTGAATATTATGTTCTAAATGAGCTTCCCACATGGTGCTACTGGTAAAGAACCCACTTGCCAATGCAGGAGACTCAAGAGATGTGGGTTTGATCCCTGCGTCAGGAAGATCACCTGGAGAAGGCAATGGCAACCCACTCCAGTATTCTTTCCTCGAGAATCCCATGAACAGAAGACCCTAGTGGGCTATGGTCCATAGCGTCGCAAAGAGTTGGACACGACTGAAGCAACTTAGCAGGCATGTTCTAAATATTAGGTTTGTTCAAATATATATGGGATTTATTATATACTAGAACATTAATTGTTGGTCTCATATAACAATTATAGTATTTTATAATAAGTTTTCATACTTATAAAGTATGTACTCATTATCAAAGTTCTTTTTCAGAATTTTCCACACCATTTTCTCAGGCTTATTTTTTTCTGTTGTTGCTATTGTTGTTCAGTCACTAAGTTGTGTCCGACTCTTTGTGACCCCATGTATTGCTGCACACCAGGCTCCCCTGTCCTTCACTGTCTCCTGTAGTTTGCTCAAATTCATGTTCATTGAGTCAGGGATGCTATCTAACTATCTCATCCTCTTCAGCCTCCTTCTCCTTTTGCCTTCAATCTTTCCCAGCATCAGGGTCTTTTCCAATGAGTCAGTTCTTCACATCAGGTGCCCAAAATATTGGAGCTTCAGCATCAGTCCTTCCGATGACTATTCAGGGTTGATTACCTTTACAATTGACTGGTTTGATCTTGCAGTCCAATGGACTCTCAAGAGTCTTCTCCAGTACCACATTTTGAAAACATCAATTATTTGGCGTTCAGGCTTCTTTATGGTCCAATTCTCTACCATACTTGACTACTGGAAAACCATAGCTTTGACAGAACAGACCTTTGTTGGCAAAGTAATGTCTCTGCTTTTTGATATGCTGTCTAGGTTTGTCATAGCTTTCCTTCCAAGGAACAAGCATCTTTTAATTTCATGGCTGCAGTCATCATCTGCAGTGATTTGGGAGCCCAAGAAAATAAAACCTGTCACTGCTTTCACTTTTTCGTGTTCTGTTTGCTGTGAAGTGATTGGACCAGATGCCATGATCTTATTTTTTTGAATATTGAGTTTTAAGTCATCTTTTTCACTTTCCTCTTTCACCTTCATCAAGAGGGTCTTTAGTTCCTCTTCACTTTCTTCCATGAGAGTGGTATCATCTGCATATCTGAGGTTGTTGATACATCTCCTGGCAGTCTTGATTCAAGTTTGTGATTTAACCAGCTCAATATTTCACATGATGTTCTGTGTATATAAATTAAATAAGCTGGGTGACAATATACTGCCTCGATGTATTCCTTCCCCAATTCTGAACCAGTCAGTTGTTCCATGTCTGGTTCTTAACTGTTGCTTCTTGACTCGCATATAGGTTTCTCAGGAGACAGATAAGCTGGTCTGGTATTCAATTCTTTTGAAGAATTTTCTACAGTTTTTTGTGATCCACACAGTAAAAGACTTTAATGTAGTCAATGAAGTATGCTGTAATTAGTAATATAATGTAGTAATGTAGTCTGTAGTAAGTAATTAGTAAGTAATGTAGTCTGCTTTAATGAAGCAGAAGTAGATGTTTTTCTGGAATTCCCTGCTTTCTTTATGATCCAACAAATGTTGGCAATTTGAACTCTGCCTTTCTAAACCCAGCTTGTACATCTGGGATTTCTCAGTTCATATACTGCTGAAACCAAGCATGAAGGATTTTGAACATAACCTTGCTAGCATGTGAAATGAGCACAGCTGTACAGTAATTTGAACATTCTTTGGCATTGCCTGTTTTTGGAATTGGAATGAAAACTGACCTTTTTCAGTTCTGTGGCCACTGCTAAGTTTTCCAAATTTGCTGACATATTGAGTGCAGCACTTTCACAGCATCATCTTTTAGGATTTTAAATAGCTCAGCTGATATTCCATCACCTCCACTAGCTTTGTTTATAGTGATGCTTCCTAAGGCCTACTTGGCTGTACACTCTAGGGTATTTGATTCTAGGTGAGTGGCCACATCATTGTGGTTATCCGAGTCATTAAGATCTTTTCTGTATAGTTCTTTGTATTCTTGCCACCTTTTCTTAATCTCTTCTGCTTCTGTTATGTCCTTACCATTCCTGTCCTTTATCATGCCCATCCTTGCATGAAATACTCCCTTGATATCTCCAGTTTTCTTGAAGAGATGTCTAGTCTTTCCCATTCTGTTGTCTCCCTCTATTTCTTTGCATTGTTTGTTGAAGTAGGCTTTCTTCTCTCTCCTTCCTGTTTTCTGGAACTCTGCATTCAGTTGGGTGTATCTTCCCCTTCCTCCCTTGCACTTCACGTCTCTTCTTTTCTCAGCTATTTGTAAAGCCACCTCAGACAACCACTTTGCCTTCTTGCATTTCTTTTTCTTTGGGATGGTTTTGGTCACTGCCTCCTGTAATTGTTACAAACCTCCATCCATAGTTCTTCAGGAACTGTCTACCAGATCGAATCCCTTGAATCTATTCATCCCCTCCACTGTATAATCATAAGGGATTTGCTTTAGGTCATATCTGAAAGGCCTTGCAGTTTTCTGTACTTTCTCTAGTTTAAGCCTGAATTTTGCAATAAGGAGTTCATGATCTGAGCCATAGTCAGCTCCTGGTCTTGTCTTTGCTGACTGTATAAAGCTTTTCCATCATCAGCTGCAAAGAATATCATCAATCTGATTTCAGTATTGGCTATTTGATGATGTCCATGCGTATAGTCGTCCCTTGTGTTGTTAGAAAAGGGTGTTTGCTGTGACATGTGTTTTCTTGACAAAACTCTGTTAGCCTTTGCCTTGCTTCATTTTGTACACCAAGGCCAAACTTACCTTACTCCAGGTATCTCTTGACTTCCTACTTTTGCATTCCAATCCCCTAAGGTGTTAATTTGGTTATTTTTTTGGTGTTAGGTCTGGAAGGTCTTGTAGGTCTTCATAGAACCGTTCAACTTTGGCTTCTTCTGCATTAGTGGTTGGGGCATAGACTTGGATTACTGTGATGTTGAATGGTTTGCCTTGGAAATGAACCAAGTGAACCAACCAAGATTGAATGATTTTTTTTTTTTTAGAAGAACTTTAAAGTGGAGTGGGAGTGAGATCTATTTAAGCCCCTGTTTTCATTTCCTTTGGATATATACCCAGAGGTGGGGTTGCTGAATCATATGGCAGTTCTGTTTTTAATCTTCTGAGGACTGTCCATATCACTTTCCACTTTCCACAGTGGCTACACCAGTCTATGGCAGAGCCTGATCTTGACCCAACTCTTCCTCCATGCCTCAGATGGGTCCAGGGCAGCAACAGCTCTCCCCACTCACCTCCCCACATCTTACTCCCTCAGGCATCATATGACCACAACAGGAAGGTGATGTCAAGGGTACCGGTCTTCTGTGTCCTGCACACAAGTCAGAGGTGGGCTTTTCTGGGTGTTCCTGACTTCCCAGGACATCACTGATGACAAAAGCATTGTAATCCCACTGCCACCTGACCTGGTGCTGGATGTGTTGTGAGATAGAATGTGCTTGATAATAATGCAAAAATGAGAATTAAATGCCCCAAACTTCCTCACATTCAGTTTTTGTTTGATAAGGTGTTCTCACTTTGCTTTGTGGAGTGTTTCCCCTAATTATTCCACATGCCTCAAAACCCACTTGTGAAACAGGAACCTTGAACTTTCTTCCAAGAACTAAGGATGCTTCTGTTATTCTAATTTATTTTCTGGATTCTGGAAATAAAAGTTTGTGGTTCAGAGGTCAGGACCCTACTATTAGGCAGTATCAGCTCTCTCCTACCTTTCTACTAAGATACTGACAATTCCATTTTATCATGCAAAGCACAGTGGGAAGACTAGTTGCCAGGCAACAGGGATTAAATGAAAGAAGCTATTATGCTTTGTAGAAACTGGCACATAATGTCTAACTGGCTGTGAAATTTTGATTGTCAATAGCATAAAAAATAAAATTGGATTCAGAGAGAGAAAAAAATTTAGAGACAAAACCATGGACACTGAACGATCATAAGAGTCTGATTGTAGAGTTTTTTGATGTGGACCAGTTTTTTAAAGTCTTTATTGAATTTGTTGCAGTATTGCTTTTGTTTTGTGTTTTGTTTTTTTGGCCAAGAGGCCATGTGGCATGTTAGTTCTCCAACCAGGGATCAAACCTGCACCTTCTGCATTGAAAGGTGAAGCCTTACACTGGACCATCAGGGAAGTCTCTGATGTGTATTTTTTTTTTTTTTACCCAGTAGTTGTTCCAGGACTGTGGAGCACTGAGGTGCACTTCTTTCCTCTTTCCCTTTTGCCTCCTCCCTCTTCCACCCCTCCTCCTTCCGTCTCCTATCCCACTGGGTATTAGTTCATTTGGGCTGCCATAATAAAACAGCATAGACTGGGTGTCTTAAACAACAAATATAATTTTCTCACAATTCTGGAGGCTAGATGTCCAACGTCAAGGTGCTGCAGAGCTGGTTTCTTCTGAGGCTCCTTTCCCTGGCTCTTAGATGTCCGTCTTCTCCCTGTGTCTTCTCGTCATTTTCCCAGTGTGTGTGTATTCTGATCTCTTTTTATAATGACATCGGTCATATTGGATTACAGTCCACCCTGATGACCTCATTTTAGCTCATTTAACTCTTTAAAGACCCCATCTCTGTTCTCAGTCATCTCTACAACCACCCCCTTCCCTCCTTCCTCTTACATCCTTCTCTTTCCTCCCCCTTTCTTCTTTCTCCCCCTTTGTTTCTCTTGACTTCATCTTGCTGCCTCCATCCCTCAAGCCCATTAAATGATTCTTCTCCACGGTGGTCTATTGAGCAAGGCCTTGTGAATACAGAGCTGTAAGCGATGGACCCTGCCTTAAGTCTCCTAGATCTGGTTAGAGTGGTGAGACTCACACAGGAGAGTATCAATAGCATAACAGAACCCAGATGCCTGGAACCGGGTGAGTGGCCCAGGCAGCAGGGTGTGGAGGATCAGAGCAGAGAGGTGACCGTGAGCCAGGTTGGCAGAACCACCTGCGGAGAGGTGGGGACTGAGAGGAGAGGCAGCCTTGGGGAGGAAAAAGGCCAGGCAGGAGGAATGGTGTGAGCTGAGACCAAAGGTAGGGATGAGCAGTGAATTCGGTCACATAGCTGCTTGTTAGGATGCTGTGTGGAGGAGGCCGGGCAAGATGCTGTGGGCGGTGGAG
Organism: Odocoileus virginianus; assembly: GCF_023699985.2. Classification (NCBI taxonomy): domain Eukaryota; kingdom Metazoa; phylum Chordata; class Mammalia; order Artiodactyla; family Cervidae; genus Odocoileus; species Odocoileus virginianus. The sequence continues at coordinate 16,110,073 of NC_069674.1, forward strand.
CCTCTGCAGCTTCACTCCCGAGATGCTTTGGGGTCTGTCTGAGGTCAGGCCATGCCGTGAAGGGGCTGAATAAGTCTATCCATTTGGGTTGTATGGCCAAAGGTTCAGAACCAAATGACTTACTGGGATAAAGTTTGTCTGTGTATATATAACTCAGCTTTCTGAATCTCCAGTGACACTTGGGGAGGTGAGGGGGCCATAGTTGTATCTAAACCCAAGGGACATGGCAGAGAGGCAGGTGGGAAAGAGAGAAAGACCCAGATTGGCTCTGTCTCCAAACAGCTGTATGATCTTGGGCAAGTCACTTACCCTCTCTTGGCCGTATATTCTGTGTTGGAAAATATGAGGATAGGGCTGGATCAGAGGTTTTCCAAAGATGAGTGACCAGAGTCCTGAGATATAAAGCAGATGAAAGTGGAGTGTCAGTGGCTCGAGTCCACCCCCAGTGAAATCTAGGAGCTGAGACTGAAAGTTACAGGGCAAAGGACCTCTGAGTTCTCTGGAAGCTCTTCCTGTGATAACAAAATCCAGGACTCCCAGACCACACTTCTGGTCTCCCTGGTCGGGGGGCCAGGGGTGAGATGTTGTAATCCCAGGTGGATTTGTGAAAAAAGAGTAGTTGGTTTTCAGCAGAGCACCCTCCACCTGAAATATTCCTAGCTTTACATAAAAATCCATTACTGCCTAATCCTGTATAACTCAGCCTTATTTTGATCCAAACATACTTAATAGGCACTGGCTATGGACAAGAACTTTTACTAAAGACTCACAAAGAAATTGGACACTGTATCCTCTTTTCAAATTTAGGCCACTTGTTTTTTACACGAGGCTCACACTTTTTAAATATTAGGGTTTCTTTATCTTAATGTTAAAAGAATCTCCATCAGTTTCATAGCTGTTTTTGTATCCTCCAATTTTCTGTACTCTAGTCTACCTCTCACCAATACTGGTGAGAAGGAGAAGGGTGAAAGGGTTAGAACCTTAAATTCAATGGGTTGTGCTTGGTACTTGCCAGTGATAATAAAAAGTATGCAAAGACTGATTGACTGAGACAAATGTGTTAAAGACAGTATTTATGGGTTTGGGTGGAGGAGATTCAGGGAGCGGAGTGGCCATCTCTCTGCATGACATTTCCACATTGTTCTTGCTTTCTCTGATCTAAAATTTTAGAGTCACCTTTGCCCATATTTAACCTACTTAATCTGTCCTGTCTCTCCCTTTCACTACCCCAGGAAAAGAGAGGAAGATTTGCAGACCTGTTAGATGCTAAATATTTACGGACCACGTTACAGATCTGGGTCATATGGTAAGAATGGTATTATTTCAAAATTAGGTTTAGGGAGGTTCAAGAGGGAGGGGATATATGTATACTTATAGCTGATTCACATTGTTGTATAGCAGAGGCTGATACACCATTATAAATAAATTTTACTCCAGTTAAAAAAAAAGAAAACCTAGGTCCAAATAAACAAATATTTTCAGCGGGAGAGAGTCCACTGAAGTAAATTCCTCCTGAGTTTTCTAGGGAGAAAACACAAGGCAGATACCAGTAATGCCTTATCTTTTTGCTTAACACCACAGACCGAAAAATAGATATAAAATAACAGTATAAAAAGAGAGAAAAAAATCCGAATCATCTATAACCAGGTTTTAAAAAATTTTTCATTTGAGTTCTCTACTAACCTTTTGCAGCCTGGTCTCTTCCCTCATCACTTTCCTGGAACTGATCCTTGAGGTCACTGAGAGTCAAATTCAAAGGAATAGATTCAATGGTTCTCTCTGTGCAAAGATTTTCTAAACAGGATACAAAAAGTATTAACTCTAAAAGAAAAGATTGATGAGTTTGCCTACATTAAATTAAGAGCATGAAAAGTATGCCACCAACTGAGAAAAGAAATTTATAGTATATTATGTCCAACAAATTATATATACATGTTACATATATTATTAATATATGTTACTATTATATAACTTATTTCAACAAGAAAAGCATACCTGACCTGGTAGAGAAATAGGTCAGAGACTTGAACAGCCACTTGACGAAAAATATGTATCAAATAAATACATGAAAGCATGGTCAACCTTAAAGTCTCCAGGGAAATACAAATTAAAACCAAATGAGAAACCATTGCAAATCCACCTGAATGGCTAAGTTAAAAAGACTGACTGTATCAAGCGTTGGGAAGGATGTGAAGTAACTAGAATTTTTATACACTGATGATTGGATTTCAAGTCAGCATGACCACTTTGAAAAACTGTTTAACGATTTCTACTGCAGTTGAAAGTATGCATAACCTATGGCTCAGCAGTTTCACTCCTAAATTTTTATTAAACAGAAGTGCCAAGTAAAATAAAATAGCATTATTTTATTTGTAACAGCTCCAAACTAAAAACAACCCACATGCCCATCAACAGTATAATGGATAAATTGTATTATATTCGTAACATAGAATACTATACAATAATAAAAATGAGAAAACTGGTGCTCTGCCCTCAACATGGCTCAATCTTACAAATGTAATAGTAAGCTAAGCAAGTCAGACACAGAATACATAATACGAGCTTCCAGTTATAGAAAGATTCAGAACAGTAGAAACTTAACGATAGTGTTTGAACTCAGGAAATTGGCTGTCTCTCTGCCTTTCCCAGATATAATCACTGAAAGTACGTTGATGTTTCTCCTTTTGAGACTTTTTAATTTTTAAAATACTCTCAGTATTTGGAAATTAAGCAAAATTTAAAGTTACCTTAATAGCAAGGTGATTATTGTCTTCTTTTTAAATATTTCATGATGAGAATTTCCAAGCTCACATGAAAGCAGAGAGAATCCCATGATGAAGTCTGATTTACTTGCCACTCAGATCTGAGAATCACAGATATTTACCCATATTTGCTTTGGCTGTTTTTCCTGTTCTGAAGTATTTCCAAGTAGGCCCAACGCTTCATTCCATTTCATTCCCAGGTACTTCATTAAGAGTCTCAACTACTTGAGGACCTTTTCTTAGATGATTCCAACCCTATAATCACACCAACAAGGTTAGCAATTGTGGGAATCACCTAGTGCTTCATTGGCTAAGACCCTGTACTCCTAATGCAGGAGGCCTGGGTTTGATCCCTGGTCAGGGAACTAGATTCCACGTGTTGCAATTAAAGAGCCGCAACTAAAGATATTATTTGCCACAACTAAGATCCGGTGCAGTCAAATAAATAAAATTAAACATGAAAAAATATTAACAATCATCACTAGTATCATGCAGTGTGCAGAATATATGTAATTTCCCCTAATTGTCCCCATATGTCTTTTACATGTGGCTTTAATAACCATTTCCGTAAAACAGGCATGAGGGGGGCTTCTGGGAGGCTGACTTTATTCTTTTTCTTCACTTTGATATATGAACTTTTCTGTATGTTATGTTTATATTTAAATAAAATAAAATTTTATTTTATTTTATTTAAATATAAAACATTTATATTTATTTTAAATATATAAAAATATTTAAGAATAGACCAAAAAAAAAAAAAAAAAAGAGAGAGAGAGAGAGAGAGCCAGAGGAAGGAAATATAAAGCAAAAGCAAAAACCTTGCATGGCTTCCTGACCTCCGAAAGGCAGAATTCTAAAGATGACCCCGGAGATTTCCAACACCTGGTGATTCCATCAAACACTCACTCGACTGTGGATGTGAAGGCAGAGCATAGATGTAACAAGTATGGTTATCCGACCTAAAACAGGGAGCATAGCCTGGATTAGCCAGGTGGACGCAATCTAATCTCCCGAGTCTTTAAAAGTAGAGACGTCTCTCCAGCTGGAATCAGAGCTGCAGCCGAGGAGAAGGGTGGGGTGAGACAGGAGCACAGGGCGGACGCGACTGCTGTTGCTGGCTCCGCAGACAGCAACAAGGGCGCCTGCAGAAGCGGAGGAGCCCTGGTCAGCAGCCAGCAAGGACGTGGACGTGCGTCCTACAGCCTGTGCAGCTGGGTTCTGCCAACCGTCTGGATGAGCTTGAAGATGGATTCTCCCATAAATAGTGGAGCAGCCCCGCCTACACTGGCGTTTCTGCCTCCTGAGACACCGAGCCGAGAAGTCAGCCAGACCCACTGAAGTGCTGACTTCCAGGACTGTGAGATAACTGTGAACTGTTTAAAGCACCAAGTTTGTGCTCACATGTTGGAGCAGCTGCAGAAAAGGAAACTGTTACCCAGTCTAAGCTTGTGCTGCTTGCTGCATGACAGGCAAGTAGAAGACAAGGTGTTGAGGCAACTTATAGTGACTTTATCCAGAATGCCAGCAGACTGAGAAGATGGTGGACTAAAGTTTTAAAGAACCATCTTAACCTAGAGTAGCCTTCAGGCTGCTCTTTAGCTGAGGGAAAGATGATGGTGGGAGGGTTCGAGATGAAAGGGTCAGGATGAGTTGCAGACTTCTTGGAGCCACTGGCCTTCAAGGGAAGCTTAGCCTTTCTTTGTTCTGTTTGCTCACAAGGCTGGATTACAAGGTTTCTGCAAAATTTCAAATCTGTATTGGTTATTTTTATTCTACTGCCCTTATCTCTGCTTATTTGCAAGGTTTCTAGGCTGAAAACGAACTTACCTACAAGTAGTAGGTATAACTAACCCGGGACCGCCTGGGATGGGTACTTAATAAGCTGTTTGGGCACAAGCAACAGTGCTCTGATAGCTAACTCTGTGTATTCAGGGCTAAAGTAACAGAGTACATGAGCTGAAGAATGAGGGGGGCAGTTTCAATGTGGTGTTAGTTCTGTTCTGACTCGGTGACAAAACTCTCTCCTGGCCTGAGGGGTCCTCTGAGCCCTTTCTGCTTTTTCTTGCAAATCCATTTCTCACCGTGCAGTCTCTGGTGAAGGCCACCCTCCAGTCTCCCCCTGAAATGTGACCCCACTTTCCCCTCCTCTTCTTTCCCCTTCCACACACCGTGCTTTCCACCTGGAAAGCTCTCCCTGCCTCTCCCCACCTCTCATGGGGCTACCCCTTCTTCAGGCCTGGAGACAGACTTTCCTGATGTCCATCTTTTCTTGCTTCCAGGCTGGGCATCTCTTTCGCCTACTATGGGGTCATCCTGGCCAGTGCCGAGCTGCTGGAGCGGGACCTAGTCTGTGGCTCGCGGTCCGAGTCCGAGGTGGCCGTGACTGTGGGGGTCTTGGAGGAGAGCCAGAGCCCCTGTTACTGCCACATGTTCGCCCCCTCCGACTACAGGACCATGATTATCAGCACCATTGGCGAAATTGCTCGTAAATGTCTCTCTCTGTTGGGTGGCTCTCTGTTTTGGGTGGGGGACAGGCAACTCAGAGCCTCACAGAGAAGAGTGGCCTGTCATACACTTGGCTCCTGCCTGGTAGGACTAGACGAGTCCCCAAATCATGCTGACGTGTCTCCAGTGTGGATGCAAGTGGGGAGGGAGGACGAGTCTGGAGACATGAAGCTTTAATTACTTTATCGAATCAATTCTAAGATGCATTTCCCCACATTGTAATATCTCTGCAACTGGGATGTGTCTTGCAGTGACTTGTTAGGTTTCCCTTTGGAAGCACTGTTTCTGCTTTAATAGGCATAAAATAATGGTACTTAATCATTGGCACCTTGGATTTCCCTGGTGGTCTAGTGGTTAAGACAGCAGGGGCGGTGGGTTTGATTCCTGGTTGGGGAAGTTCCACAGGCTGCATTAGATAACCCCCCCCCAAAATTCATGGCATCTTGAATTTGAAAAAAACAGCATAAAATATTTAAAATATAGATCGAACAAGTGGGCAGTTTACAATAGACATATATGCAGTAATACACATCCTGGACATAAAACATACGTTGCATACACCAATACGTGTTTGTCTCAGACCCACACGGGAAAAGGATGTGAAAAGAGCATGATGTTGATGACAGTGTGACTCTTCTTGGCTGCAATACCCCTGAGGTTTGAATTAAGTTGTTTCTTTATGAAATGACGAGGAGGAAACCATGCCAGTGTGGTAAATGCCATTTGCTGTCAAAGTTCTGAAAATTGTCTTTGTTTTTTTTTTTCCAGTGAATCCTTTAAACATCCTGGGCATTAATTTCCTGGGGAGACGGCTGAGCCTTTCTATTACCATGGGATGTACAGCTTTATTCTTCCTGCTCCTCAATATTTGCACCTCAAGGTATTTGCTCTCTGGCTGCTTTGGAACAATCTAGTTTTGAGCGGTGGTTTTAAAATGAGGTCTCTTGGGGACTTCTCTGGTGGTCCAGTGGTTAAGACTCTGTGCTTCCACTGCAGAGAGTGCAGGTTTGATCCCTGGTTGGAGAACTAAGATCCCATATGCCCCATAGCCAGAAAACAAAAGTGTAAAATAAATAAAATGAGGTCTCCTGACCCATGGCCTTCAATGCGGGTCAGGAACAAGTCCCTTTCCCTAGGAAAGTAGAGTACGAGCTGCCTCTGCCCTCCTACTCCTTTTTTCCCCCGTGAACAGGACTAGCCTGGGGCCATTCAGTTTGCTCACCAAGATATTTAGGATCTTTTTACAAAGTTTCCTGGAGAATGGGGAACTTGGTTGCTGACCAAATGAGCTGCACTGTTGTCAAGACAGTGATGTAGACAGCATACCTGTGGTGGGAAAATTCATTGCACTCTGAATTTGTGACTCTAGGGTGGCCTCATTCATAATCTGTATGACTTATTCTGCACACTGTACCGTTCTCCAGGAGTGGTCACAGAGGTGTGCCCGTCTGGGGTGGGGGGCAGGCTGGAACGGCACACTCTGGGGGAACAGGATTGAAGGTCTGGGTCAGGTTTTGCTTTCGGACCCCACGGTCAGGCCAGCTGATGAGCAGCACCCCGGGGTCCTGGCCTCTGTGGGTGTCTGTGTGTTGGCCGCTCAATGCACCGGGATGGGGGCCCCGGAAGGTCTTCCCGTGCTGCCTCTGATGTCTCCCTTCGGTTCCCTAGTGCCGGCCTCATCGGCTTCCTCTTCATGCTGAGGGCTCTGGTGGCAGCCAACTTCAACACCATCTACATTTACACCGCTGAGGTTAGTTTTGGGGAAGGGGTTGCTTACATCAAGGTGTTTGTCTGTAGATAACGCATCCCTGGCTTCTGCTGACTTTTGATGAGTTTCTAAAAACATCCTATTAAAATGACATCAGAAAGTGTATTTGATGTGGTCTTTCTCCTGCCCCGTGGGGTCTAGTGAAAGCCAGTCTCTGAGAAGAAAGATAGGACCTTTTCCCTTTCTCACTAAGTCACATTCACATTAAAAAAAAAAAAAAAACACCTCATTGCCCGCTTACCCTGCTTCCTGAAGAAATAGGGCCCATATCTGCATGTTGCTGATAAAATGTAAAGCACCCTATTTCTCTCTTTTTGAAATTAGAATGTACTTTTCAACTTTTTTCTTTTGAAAGATCACATCCCACTCTGTTGTTTTTTGTGTGTGGCTTAAATTCAAATATAAGAGTAATTTATCTTTAGTTTATTGAATTATTCCATATACTTAATACATCTACTTCTGAGGGGGCTCCTCAGAAAGCCCCAGTTTAAAGAGCAAACATTCCTAGAAATAAGCAATGTCTGAATAGGAAACAGTATTTTAACTGGCTTTGTCTTTCATTGAGCTAAAGAAAGTGGTACTGTAGGGACTGCTAAGGCTGCATTCATTTTCATATCAAGAAAGGTAAAAGTCTGTTCAAAATACTGATATTATATATCAAAATCATTAAAGCCACAGGAAAAAAATATTCTTTTCCTCTCATGCAGATTAAAAATAGGAAATTATAACATATTTGACATATATCAGTACATATATTTCGTTTAGTTCCATTGACAAAATCTTCTAAAATTATTGTGAATTTGTAAACTTAAAGGTCTATATGTATTGTGGTGTACCTCTAAAATTATATTTGGAATATTCAATTTAACATTTTGGAATGTGTTCATTTAAAGGGTTGTTTCTAAGTATTTTCCCCCTGATACTTATGGCTTAAAAAAAAATCAAAGATGTGTACCAGAACATGATTGTCTTGAATTATTTCATCTCCTAGAATTGTCAAAACACAAAAATATTGATATTAGAGCAAAGATCATCTCTATGTATCTGAATCCATTGTTTTCAATAGCCAGTAACCTCATTTTCCACAAAAAAAGAACTCCAGGAAAAGGCACTCAACCCCTACGTCATCTTTTATAAATACAGCGGTTTCCCCTGGGGCAGGATAGCATCTTGTTGCATCTGACAGATGGTGTGTAGAGGGGTCACATGCTTTACTTTGGTGAATTGATAAAAACTGATCAGTACTACATAGCATTCAGAGAAAATTCTCCAAAATTAAGAAGCATTCTTTCATATATTCTCCCTACATATTCTTCCTATAATCTTCTTTATTAAATATTTGCCTGTCAAGGATTCTGTATCAATAAAGTACAGATTTTTGGTGGTGGTTTAGTCAATAAGTCATGTCCAAGGGTTGCAACCCCATGGACTGTAGCCTGCCAGGCTTCTCTGTCAATGGAATTTTCCAGACAAGAATACTGGAGTGCGTTGCCATTTCCTTCTCCAGGGGATCTTCCTGACCCAGGGTTTGAACATGGGTCTCCTGCATTGCAAGTTAATGAGGTCTTGCTATAAATGAAACAAAGCAGACTGTGCCATATGGTTTTGCAATGCAAACACGGTGGATGATGTAGTTTGTATCTGACACTTCAGTCAATTCACTGTATCTATATTAAAGATTTGCTTGGATTGTTATTATTTGGGGTATATTTTCTTTCCATTCAGTAGAACCACCTTTATATGTTTATAGCTCTAAGGTGGAACTCTATCTGATTCCAAAGTTTAGTTTTCTAAAATCAGTTTTGGAATATTAAACACATATTTTGGAATTTTCTCACTGAAAGGATGATTTCTAAATGTTTATTATCTGATAGTGTTAAAATTCAAAGTTGTATACCTGAGAAAATGAACATCTTCTATTCTTATCCTATCTATATAGACTATTTGGCCTTTTATATATTATCAAAGCCTGACCCGGGGAGGGAAGAACAGAAGACTTGGGAAAGGAGGATTCTAAACTGATGCTTTCTACACTGCCCCCACGCAGGTCTACCCCACGATGATGCGTGCTTTGGGGATGGGGACCAGCGGCTCCCTGTGTCGCATTGGAGCAATGGTGGCACCATTTATATCCCAGGTACAGCCCAGCGGTCTCTATAGAAGGATGGATATGTCTAAGGGAGGTGGGGAAACAGTGGCCTGGGTCCCTTCAGGTTAAGGGTTTAACCAAAGATTTGTCTACTTGAGTTTCCTTGAGGTGCTGTTTTCTCATTGGTGAATTTGGTGGGAAAAGATGCTAAATCAATGCTTCCAGTCAACAGCATGTATTGCATCATATGAAGGGTTTGGATTTTGCTCGACATTGTTAGCGGAAGATCCCAAAGACACGGATGACCCAGGGAGCTGGAGCCGTTGAGTGACAGTGGGCTCCAACTCTGCTGTCAAGGGTGCAGTTGAAAAACAGAACACAAGCATGCTGGGAGGCTGAACCAGGGTGCGGTGAGGTGGCCCTGGGAAGGGGAAGTCCGGCACTCAGGCAAACCAGTTGTAGGCTGGGAGAAAATCCAGAGGTGGTCGGGACCATGATGGGGGTCCTTGTGTCAGGAGGGAATCAGGTAGATATGGTAACCCACATGGTCGTGGTTCCTCAGAGGGACCAAACAGCTTGCCCCTCGGCACTGGTCGTTCTGTTTGGCCACAAGAAGTGGAAATCAGCCTGACCTGGCTGCAGCCAAAAACAAGAGTGGGGTTGGGCCTTGGGTGGGCCTGATCCAGGCCGTGAGCCTTGTTGGGGACCCAGGCTCTGCATCCTCACATTTGTCTAGGGCCTGTGGTCACTGAGCATTCAGACTGTGCGCCCTCAAGACCAGTGTGCTGTGCTTGCCCATGGACCTTGCCGCCTTACAAATCCCAAACATCTCTCCTTAGATCCAGCTACCAGAAGATACCAATGTGCTCTCTAAATCCCAGAAAGATGCTCTCCCTGCATCCCACTGGCCAGGCCTGGTCAGGTGTTCATACTTGAGCTACATCAGTTACAGCCAAGAGTCAGGCTTATGCACAGAAGCAGCTGGGGATGGGCAGTTTTTGGATAAAGTTTTGGGTTGACATGGACTGAGCAGACTGTAATGTGTATTTCCTACAATTTAACAGAGGATTTTGCTGCCACTTTTCTTAAGGCTATCTTGGGTATGTTTTGCCGACTCATCTTTATTTATTTAAAAGTTTTATTATTTTTGGCTGCGTTGGGTCTTAGTTGCAGCACTTGGGATCTTTCATCGTGGTGTGAAGGCTTCTTTCTAGCTTTAGTGCACAGGCTCACTAGCCCCTTGGCTTGTGGGATCTTAGTTTCCCCACCAGGAGTTGAGCTCAAGTCCCTTGTTTTGGAAGGTGGAGTTTTAATTGCTGGACCCTCAGGGAAGTACCCACCTTGTCTTAATTTAAAATGAGGGCAGATTTGGTCTTGCAGTTTTGCTTTTCAGAGTTCTTTTGTACTTATTATTTTACCATTTCAGAAAAGAACAAAATGGTGAATGGCAGTAGTAACATATTGATCCTGTTGATCACACTGAGGTATAGTTGGTTTTCCAGACTTTAGAAATAGAGTCTCTTGGGCTTCCCTGGTGGCTCAGAGGGTAAAGAATCTGTCTGCAATGAGGGAGACCTGGGCTTGATCCCTGGGTTGGGAAGATCTCCTGGAGAAAGGAATGGCTACCTACTCCAGTATTCTTGCCTGGAGAATTCCGTGGATAGAATAGTCTGGCGGGCTACAGTCCATGTGGTCGCAAACAGTCAGACACAGCTGAGCGACTAACACTTGCTCAGGCCCTCAGTAAGTGTTAGCTAATAACAGTAACAATGATCAATAACAACCAATGCAATGTCACAGTCTTTGTAGACTGGGACCTGGGGACCGGAGTCGACAAGAAGGACGCAGGGGACCCAAATCTCGAGTGAAACAAGGGTTCTTTATTTGAGAAAAAGGCTTGTTCATATATCTTCATACAAGGCAGCTTTAGGCAGTAAAAAAAATTGAGCAAAAACAAAGCCAAGCAAATAACAATCTTCAAAGGGCCAGAAAGCATTCCATATCCTGAGTAAGAGGGGCATAACTGAATAGATTACCTTTAAGTAAAAGGTCACTGAAGGGAGTCACTGAAAGGAATCCAAGCAGGTGCCCTTTCTCATGATCTCAGTCCTGAGAACTGTGTGCAACTCTGCTCATTCCTGTTTTCCAGGAACTGATAAGGAATAGAGAGTCTTTGAGAAATGGCACACAGAAGAAAATAACATATTGGATCCCTTAAAGTTGAACGTCCCCTGACAATTACCCCTTTTTTATTTTTCATAACTGGGGGTGACTGTAGATACTTCTGTGAAAAAGGCCCTGATCAATTGAGTTTGTTTAGTTTGAACAATTTTAGTTGAAAGGTATCAGTATATTACAAATATAATCACCAGGATAATTATCAGCATTATAGCTCCAGATCCAATACTATGTGTAATGCTTTGAAACCATCTTCGAGGGTCTAGCCCAGATAATTGATCAGCTAGCTGTTCAGCTAAGGTTTCCAAATTGTTGGAAGAGGGTAGACTCTTAGAGAAGGTTTCAAGGATTTCCTTTTGCAACAATTGTACATTTATGTATATCTTGCAAATGAAATTTGATTTGTTTCCAATTGTAAGCACTATGGTTGAACCAAACAGGAGTGATACAAAATTGAGTAGAATTCCAATCACAATTTAATAATACTTGTTTTTGTAAATCTATTAATTGATCTCCAACCCATTGGATGGCTGTTTTTAATTCCTGAATTTTATCTTGAACTTTTTCATCTGTCTGAACCTGAGTGACCCATATAGTATGAGCATCTTTAGTCCAATTTTGAATAAAGTTTTGTGTTTGAATTGAAGTTTGTAAAGCAATGTCTGTGACAGCAGCAGTGATGCAAATGGCTATTAACCCCAAAATGCCAAGAATCAACCATCCAATGAATCGCTTAGATCGTCGGAGTAATTTAGTGAGTAACTGGGAGGCAAGTCTTGCCATGGGACCCTCTTTCCAGGGTCGTTGGAGATCTACTGGCAACCACAGACTACGTTGAGATCGAAGAATCAAAAGGGATTTGTTCTTTTAGAGAAATAGAGGAATTAAGACAAGTATACAATTTGCAATCTATACAAGTCACAGGATGTAAAGTCTTATTAAATTGTAAGTTTCCTATGGCTATAACAAAAGGAAGGGGAACACAAGCTTGTATAAAATATGAATGATTATAATGGAAGGAATAGTTACTATGACTATGACTGGTCCCTGTGAAATATCCAGTCCAAGTTCCAAGTTTTTCAGTGTTTGTAGCAAGTTTCCAGATGTCCCATTGTTCAGGCCCAATTTGTTTATTGAGGACGATTTGAGGGTGAGGAGGTAATATTCTGCTGTCAAGCCAGCCAAGGAGTCCTTTGTCATGGAAGTGTTCCATTGAACTGTTGGTAATCTTCCATGTTACTTGAGTAACATAATCACACATAGTACTGTTAATATCATCTGAGCAGTTAGATAACCACATACCATAGGGTCCCCAATCAACAATGGTGTAATTGGCCACAAACATTAATTTCCCTGATTTACCTTGATATCTGTCTCAATAAACAGGAGTATATTTAAAATCCTTATAAGTAAACCCCTTACATTCCAACTTTTGTCCTTTTCCTAGAGTTTTGGTAGTATTGACATGGTTCTCATAAAAGGATAGGGCAGTAAACAGTCTAAACAATGTGCGGAAGTTCTTTTTTGGAGGCAGGATGAAAGCCCACATTTGTCAACTAACATTAATACATAATTCTGCTGGGCCTATGTATAAAGGAAGGATTTCATAGCCTAGAGAAATGTTAGTCTTCCTTCTTCCTCAGGATGAGAGGGCCCCTCCAAGCTCCAAGGAGGAGGCATATGTACTGAGTCATTAGTGGATACAATCGGTCCTATATCTGTCCATTCTACAACCTGCAATAAAGGGGGGTTAGGTATATAAGCCCAATAAGTGTGATTAATCAAGTCAGCCTGAGTGGGGAAGCAAAAGCAAGCAAAGCAAGCATAGCAACAAAAATATTTTCAGGATTCCGAGGCATTCCCTGTTGAGAAACCAGATTTTCAGCTTGATTAGTAAGGGTTTTTATCTGTCCCCAAGTAGGGAGATCATAAGGTCGATGATGTCGAGTGTGGCATTTCCTGGAAATTTTTAAAGCCGCCATGGCTTGTACTGGAAACTCTTCCTCCTGGGGATTTTGCTGTTTCTTCTCTATCTTGAGTGCTGGTGGCTCTCCTGGGGTGGATCTTCCGAAGAGGGAGCCAACTGATTTCGTTGGATCCACCTGGAGAAATACAAGCATACCCCTTTCCCTGTAATATTAATTTTCCAGATTTCCATTGTTTAGTCAACCTGTCTTGATACCAAATGGGCAGAGGAGGGGAGGTGTCTTTCAATGCCTCGAAATGTTCTTCTGCTTTTGTCAAAATAGCTCCTTGCGGTAAGTTTAAAAAATTTACAACAAAGCTGTATTAATAGTAGTTATAGGATTAAAGAATATATTGTGTTGGAATCTAGTAAAGTCTGCTCTGCATAAGGAAGATGTAAGCGTTCCTGTGTATTCCCCCTTTTTAAATTTTTTTATTTGTAGTTTCAGTGTGTGATGTGCTCGTTCAACTATGCCCTGTGCTTGTGGATTATAAGGAATACCTGTAGTCTGTTTAATAGAAAATGATTGCAAAAATTGTTTGAATTGCCTAGAAATATAGGTAGGGCCATTGTCTGTTTTTATAGAACTAGGTGTTCCCATTATTGTAAAGCAAGTTAATAGGTGGGTTATAACATGATGTATAGTTTCACCTCAGGGAGGTGTGGCCCATATAAAAGAAGAATTTGTATCAATTGACACATGTAAGAAGGAAGAGGGAGAAAGTTCAGGGCAATGAGTGATATGCATTTGCCATAGTTCATTGGGTTGTAATCCTCGAGGATTGATATTTTGTGCAATGGGTCAAAGATGTAGGGTCCTACAAGTAGAGCAATTATTAATGATTTCTTTAGCACGTCGGTATGGAATTTTCCAGATTTGATGTAATGAGTCAGCATTATTGTGTAATAGAACACAACTGCTCTTCAGGAGTAGCAAAAGAGACAAGTTTATCAGCTTGTTCATTGCCATGAGCCATAGGGCCAGGAAGACTAGAATGTGTTTGAATATGGGTAATATAAATGGGGGAAGTGCGGTTCTTAACAATAGATTGTAGTTCAAGAAAAAGTTGTTGGATAATAGATTGATTAGAATTTATGATAGAAGTTTCTATATTTCTTAATACAAAAACTGAGTATAAGCAATCAGAAACTATATTAATAGGATACAAATGTAGGTGAATAACCTGAATGAGAGCATATAATTCATTTTTATGAGCAGAGTGAAATTTAGTTTAAAAGACTATATTCTTTGAGAGACCAGAATGAGGCTTTGGCATTTTTAGTCCCATCTATATAGAAAACATCAGTTTGAAGTATAGGTTGTGATGTGACAATGTGAGAGATAATAAATTCAGTATTTTTGAAGAAATTCCAGAGTGTGTTAGAAGGATAATGAAGTGAAATTTCTGAAAAATATTCCAGGAAGGCTATTTGGAAATCGGTAGAAGTTTGTAATGTGTTCTCAAATTGAGATTTATTAATAGGTACTACAATTTTATGAGGATTGGAGCCAATTAGAGTCTTAGCTCTATTTCTTCCATTGATAATGATTAGAGTGATCAAATCAAGATAGGGTGTAAGTGACCTTGTCCCTCTAAAATGGGTATAGATCCTTTCTATTGGGTATTCTTGTTGGGTAAGAAGTCCTGTGGGAGAATGGAGAGAGGGGAGTATAAATAATTCTAGAGGTAAATCAAGTCTAATACGAGTAAGAAATTGTTTTTGCAATTTATTTTGTATTAAGCAGTTTTTCTTGTGCCCCTTGTGAAAGTGAACGAGGGCTATTTAAATCGGGATCTCTTTTTAAAGTGTTAAATAAATTAGTCAGTTGATAATTTGTAATGTCTAAAGAGGGTCTAATCCAATTTATATTGCCTAAAAGTTTTTGAAAATCATTCAAGGTTGATAATTTATTAACATGAATCTGTGTTAGTTGGGGAGTATGTTGTCTATTAACAAATCTTAAGTAACAGTATGGTGTAGATGTTTGAATCTTTTCAGGGGCAATGATTAATTTAGAAGCTTTTAAGCATTGTTGAGCTATGTCAAACATCTGTTGAGTTTCTAAAATAGATGGAGCTGAAAACAATATATAATCCATATAATGAATAACAAGAAAGTCAGGAAATTGTTTTCTTACAGGTTGAAGGGCTTTGGTTACATAATATTGACACATGGTGGGAGAATTCATCATTTCTTGAGGCAACATAGTCCATTGATACCATTTATGAGGCCCGATATGATTATGATAAGGAAGAGAGAAAGCAAATCTCTCTTGGTCTAGAGGGTATGTAAAGTAAAAAAGCAATCCTGTAAATCTATAATAATAGTATGCCAGTTTTGAGGAATAGTGGTAGGTGATGGAATTCCTGGTTGTAATGCACCCATAAGTTTCATAGATGTATTAACTTTTCGAAGATCTGTTAAAAGACACCATTTGCCAGATTTCTTTTTTATTACAAAAATGGGAGAATTCCAAGGGGAACAAGATTCCTCAATATGTTTTAATTTCAATTGTGTATCTATGAGTTCCTTAGCAGCCTCTAATTTCTCTTTTGTAAGGGGCCATTGCTCTGTCCAAATAGGCTCGTCATTTTTCCAAGTTATTTTAATAATTGTATTGTTTGTTAAATGAGCAGTGGCCCCTAGGAAAAATGTGGAATATATATTTGAGTTTGCCATTGCATAAGTAAATTTCTTCCTATTAAATTAAGGGGTGCATCTATCACATAAGGTTGTAATGTTGCAGGCTGGCCTTCTGGTCCCTCATATGGATATATTTGGACATTTTGATAAACCTCTTGTATTTTGGTTTGAAAAATTCCTGCAATTTGGTGAGAAATTCTCTGTATAGACCAATATTTGGGCCATAAATGTTTGGAAATAATGGTAATATCAGATCCAGTATCAAGAAGACCAGAAAATGTTTTGCCATTAATTTTGATATTTATATTTGGTTGTGCATATTCAGATACTATTGATGTCCATAAGGACTGCTTTTGATCTGTATTACCAAGTCCACCTGTCCGTATACCATTAGAGGAGTTAATAGAAATGTAAGGTAAAAGAAGTAATTGGGCACTTTTGTCCCCCTTTTTGAATTGTCATAGTATCTGAGATGACATCATAATTTGAATTTTTTTTCTTATAATCTGAATCAATTATTTCAGGGTGAATAGTAATTTCTTTAGAAGTCAGACTAGATTGGCCAAGTATAAGGCCGAAGGTTTGTGAGGGTAGGGGTCAATAAAGTCTGGTAGGTATTCTAGAAGGGACTTCTTGAGGAAAAAGAAGAAAATCATTTAGGGCTGATATATTGACAGCAGCATTGCTGGATGTTGAAGATTTGAGGGAAAAGATGGAGTTTGCCCGTCGTTTTTTTTCGATGGAGACCCGGGGAGTCCCCATCTTTGAGTTTCCTGAAATAGGGTTCCCTTCAACATCATACTTAGATTGACATTTTTTTCACCCAATGTACCCCTTTATGACATTGAGGGCAGACTCCTGGAGGTTTCTTAGTAGTTTTAATTTTTTCTGTGTGTTTGTTAGGGCAATCCTTTTTTATTTTATTAAAAAAATTTTTTTTTCAAATGGTAATTCAATTTTTATTTATTTTTTGGGGGGGTTGGGGGAGACTTTTATTTATTTATTTTTCCCAATTATTTTTATTAGTTGGAGGCTAATTACTTTACAATATTGTAGTGGTTTTTGCCATACATTGACATGAATCAGCCATGGATTTACATGTGTTCCCCGTCTTGAACCCCCCTCCCACCTCCCTCCCCATCCCTTCCCTCTGGGTCTTCCCAGTGCACCAGCCCCGAGCACTTGTCTCATGCATCCAACCTGGACTGGCGATCTGTTTCACACTTGATAATATACATGTTTTGATGCTGTTCTCTCAGATCATCCCACCCTCTCCTTCTCCCATAGAGTCCAAAAGTCTGTTCTATACATCTGTGTTTGTTTTTCTGTCTTGCATATAGGGTTATCGTTACCATCTTTCTAAATTCCACATAATATGCATTAGTATACTGTATTGGTGTTTTTCTTTCTGGCTTACTTCACTCTGTATAATGGGCTCCAGTTTCATCCACCTCATTAGAACTGATTCAAATGAATTCTTTTTAATGGCTGAGTAATATTCCATGGTGTATATGTACCACAGCTTTCTTGTCCATTCGTCTGCTGATGGGCATCTAGGTTGCTTCCATGTCCTGGCTATTATAAACAGTGCTGCGGTGAACATTGGGGTGCACGTGTCTCTTTCATATGTGGTTTCCTCTGTGTGTATGCCCAGGAGTGGGATTGCTGGGTTATATGGCAGTTCTATTTCCAGTAGGGCAATCCTTTTTTAAACGGCTCTTATCTCCACAGACAAAACATCCTTCATTCCCCTTTTTAAAGGCAGCAGCCATTGCTTCAGTTAACAGTTGCATTTTCTGAGTTTCTGATCCTGAGTTGCGACAAGCCTTCAAATAATAACATTCCTGGTCTCATGATGGAGCGATGGCTCTTTGACATTCCTGATTCACATTCTCATATGCAAGCAGTTTTTCTCATTGCACTCTTGTCTCTGACAACATTATAGGAGATAGCAACTCCCAGTCTAGTTTAAAAATCAGCATAGGCTTCATTAGGCCCTTGTAATATCTTTGTGTAGTTACTTTTAGGTTCTCCTTGAGGAGTAATTCAATCCCAAGCTTCAAGGGCACCTTCTTTCAATTGTTCATGCAACAAATGAGGGCATTGTGTCTGAGCTTTCACTGAATCAAATTGCCCCATACTGATTAACATTTTATAAGTAATTTGGTTTTAGGGAGTGCCAGCTCGAGCATTAGAATTGGCATGATTTTGGGTCACATCATGAAACCACATTATCCATTGAAGCTTTTTTTCTGGTTTAAGAAGAGCTTTTATCAAAATTCACTAATCATAAGGAATAAAATTTCCAATAGAAGATGCCATAGCGTTTAGAAGTTCTTTAGTAAAAGCTGAATGAGGGCCGTATATAGTTACAGCCTTTTTCATATGTTGCATATGAGAAAAATCAGTACCTTCATATTGAGGTATTAGTTGCCCTTGAGCATAAACATTTCCTAACACAGGAAAGGCAAAAAGATCATCAGCCTCAGAGACTCGAGATTGCAAAGTCAGTAAATCAGAAAGCCTTCGCCATGAAGGAGAATGAGTGGATTGTCTGTTTTCATAAATATGAGTGTGTGTTAGGGGCTTATCATTTTCATCAAAAAAAGTATTGTTGGCTTTAGTGTCAGTGAGAGCATCAGAAGAGTCATCATCAGATTCATTTTGTCCTCTAATTGAGGGGACCTTCGGTTTCATGCCAGTTACAAGAGGAGGAGGAGGAGCGCTTGGGACAGCTGGAGCAGGGATGTTGGGAAAGTTTTAAAACATTTTATGTTGCTCTAATTGGGCCTTCTGTAAAGTCTTATCTTCTAATTTTTTTTTTTTATGTTGATCATTTTCCATGTGTTTATTAGCTATTTGTGTGTCTTCTTTGGAGAAATGTTTATTCAAGTCATTTGCCCACTTTGAAGATTGTCTTTTTGTTGTTCCACTTTAAGTGTTATTTATATATTCTGAATACTAGACCCTTATCAGATACTTGATTAGCATATTTCTTCCATTCCACAGGTTTTTTAAATTTCTTGATAATATCAGCTGAGGCACAAATTTTGGTCATATATAAAAGTCAACTGTTAAATCCAAGGTCATGTAGGTTTACTCCTATGTTTTCTTTTTTTTTTTTTTTTCTTCCATTTATTTTTATTTGTTGGAGGCTAATTACTTTACAACATTGCAGTGGTTTTTGTCATACATTGAAATGAATTAGCCATGGATTTACATGTATTCCCCATCCCGGTCCCCCCTCCCACCTCCCTCTCCACCCCATCCCTCTGGGTCTTCCCAGTGCACCAGGCCTGAGCACTTGTCTCATGCATCCAACCTGGGCTGGTGATCTGTTTCACCCTAGATATACATGTTTCGATGCTGTTCTTTTGAAACATCCCGCCCTCGCCTTCTCCCACAGAGTCCACAAGTCTGTTCTATACATCTGAGTCTCTTTTTTCTTTTTTTGCATATAAGGTTATCGTTACCATCTTTCTAAATTCCATATATATGTGTTAGTATACTGTAATGGTCTTTATCTTTCTGGCTTACTTCGCTCTGTATAATGGGTTCCAGTTTCACCCATCTCATTAGAACTGATTCAAATGAATTCTTTTTGATGGCTGAGTAATATTCCATGGTGTATATGTACCACAGCTTCCTCATCCATTCGTCTGCTGATGGGCATCTAGGTTGCTTCCATGACCTGGCTATTATAAACAGTGCTGCGATGAACATTGGGGTGCACGTGTCTCTTTCAGATCTGGTTTCCTTGGTGTGTATGCCTAGAAGTGGTATTGCTGGGTCATATGGCAGATCTATTTCCAGCTTTTTAAGGAATCTCCACACTGTTTTCCATAGTGGCTGTACTAATTTGCATTCCCACCAACAGTGTAAGAGGGTTCCCTTTTCTCCACACCCTCTCCAGCATTTATTGCTTGTAGACTTTTGGATAGCAGCCATCCTGACTGGTGTATAATGGTACCTCATTGTGGTTTTGATTTGCATTTCTCTGATAATGAGTGATGTTGAGCATCTTTTCATGTGTTTTTTTGCCATCCGTATGTCTTCCTTGGAGAAATGTCTGTTTAGTTCTTTGGCCCATTTTGAACTAAACAGACATTTATCTTCTAATTTATATTTGTATAATGAGCATTCTGCTTGTTGATGAAATCAGGGGGGCTAGAATTGCCTTGAAATGGCAAGATCATGGCTTTAATGAGGGCCCACAAGGGCCAGAAATTTATTGGAATATTTTCTCCCTGTCTTGCGGCTTGTTCAACATTTTTTTAACCTGGTTCCAAATTTCTAAATTGAAACTGACTTCATCAGGGAACCAGGGATTATATTTAACCACAAGCCTCTATCTGTTGATGTGAAACCGAAAGTCTTGAACCTTAAATAAATGATGAAGTATAGTAGAAAAGTGGTGGGGCTTTCCAGCCATTTGTCCTATAACCCCACACTTACTGACCTCCATAGGTCCTAACAGTCACTGTCTACTTGCCAAGGGCATTCACCAGGTCCCTGTTCGGGTGCCACTTGTCATGGTCTTTGTAGACTGGGACCTGGGGACTGGAGTCAACAAGAAGGGATGCAGGGGACCCAAGTCTTGAGTGAAACAAGGGTGCTTTATTTTCAGAAACGCATGTTCATATATCTTCATACAAGGCAGTTAGGCAGTAAAAAAAAATTGAGCAAAAACAAAGCCAAGCAAATAACAATCTTCAAATGGCCAGAAAGCATTCCATATCTTGAGTAAGAGGGGCATAACTGAATAGATTACCATTAAAGGTCACCAAAGGGAGTCACTGAAAGGAATCCAAGCAGGTGCCCTTTCTCATGATCTCAGTCCTGAGAACTGCGTGGAGCTCTGCTCGTTCCTATTTTCCAGGAACTGATAAGGAATAGAGTCCTTGAGAAACGATACACAAAAGAAGAAAATAACATATTGGATCCCTTAAAGTTGAACGTCCCCTGACAATGCAAGATACTAAATATTCAAACAAGTATTTCTCAACAACAAAACTACTTTTTAGGCCTAGTTGAATTATTTTTATCAGAATGAAATTGGAATGTTTTGCTTTCCTTACCAGGTTTAGAATGGGAAGTTAGAATCTAGGAAGATTTGATCGCTTGTAGAATATTTGCCTGGGGTTTGGGGTGGGGTGGACTGTTCCAAGCAGACAGTAGAGCTTGGTGTCACTCTCATAAGTTCATCAGTCAGTGGACGTGGTTGTCAGACTTTGGTGCATATCAGAATTACTAGGGTAACTCGATAACATGAAGATTCCTGGACTTCACCCAGAAATTCTGATTCTTAATATGAGATTCATCACCTAGAGTTTTAACAGAGGGAATCCAGTGTCATTGGTCTGTGGACCAGTGAGAGGTGTGGCAGCCAATGAGGAGTTTGGCTTTACTTTCACTTTTCTTTCTATTCCTTCCTTCTCTTCATTCCCATCCAACTCCGCTTCCCTCTGTCCTCATCTTTCTTTTGTCTTTCTTTTACTTTGGTGACTCATTTGACAAGTTATTTTCAGCATAATTGTCTACAAACTCTAGGCACTCACTTCACAGTTTGGCAGTTAGAATGCCAAAAGGGACTCCGTAAACCACAATCTATAACTGATAGAATAGAAGCAAGGATTTATGAGTGACTTCTGTACTTCTGCTGCAGGGAGCATAGGTTTGATCCCTAGTCTGGGAACAGAGATCCTGCATGCCATGAGGCTCAGCCAAATAAAAAAAAAAAGAATTCATTCCAATTTAATATTCAACCAACATTTGTTGCATCCTTACTCTATGCCTGGCATTGTTCTCTTACAGCAGTAAATAAGCCAGACCAGGTTCCAGTGGTGTGCCAGAACTGGCCTGCTCTGGCTTGTGAGAACTTAAATTTTTAGGGAGTAATTTTGCAAGCTAGTTGATGTCACGTTTCAGCTTGAAATTAGCATGGTGGTGGTATTTATCCCATGGCCACAGGCAAATACTATATTAGGACTGTTTTTGGAAAGCCTGTTAAACATTTGGCAGCATGCCACCACAAGATTCTTGATTTCAAGAGGCATAATTTCAAGAGGGTCTTTGTAACTGGGGTTCCCAGGTGGCTCAGATGGTAAAGGATATGCCTGCAATGCAGAAGACCTGGTGTCAATCTCTGGGTCGGGAAGATCCCCTGGAGAAGGGAATGGCTACCCACTCCAGTATTCTTGCTGGAGAATTCCATGGACAAAGGAGCCTGGCAGGCTACAATCCATGGAAGTGAAAAGAGATGGACACGACCGAGTAACCAATGCACACACACTTTACAAATATGCAAAAAATCAAAATGAGTCAAATGAATTATTGGTATATCTTAATTATTTGCATATCTGTAAAGCACTCAACTGGAAAGTAAGTTGGAAGCAATCATAAGGAATGACAGGCCTTCCCCCTCCCTGCCCCTGCCACACCCTATCCTTTGCCTCAAAATTACTTTCCTGAAAGATTAGTTGAATTAAAATCCATACATTCCATTAGAGGCAGTCCATTATGAAAGTCAAGGCTTCATATAGCCAATATTATATAGTATGTATAAATGCAGTGTAGCCTTTAAAAATTGTGAATCACTGTATTGTGCACCTGTAACTTAAATAGTGTTGTACATCAACTATGCTTCAATAAGACAAAATTACAGGAAGAGACAAGGCCTCTCTGGGGAGATGACGGGAGTTGAGACCTGAAGTGTGAGAAGCTAACAACGGGTAAAGTGGTAACAGCGGTCAAGTGAGATAAAGGCTGGTCCAAGGTCCTGGAGCAGGAAGGGCTCAGTGTGTTCTTGGAATAGAAAATAGCTATGGTGAACAAAACGCTGAGATATGGGAGAGTCAGGGCTTCCCTGTTGGGGCGAGTGGTAAAGATCCCACCAGCCAGTGCAGGAGACACAAGAGACACAGGCTCGATTTCTGGATCAGGAAGATCCCCTGGAGGAGGAAATGGCAACCCACTCCAGTATTCTTGCCTGGAGAACTCATGGACAGAGGAGCCTGGCAGGTTACAGTCCATAGAATCACAGAGTCAGGTATGACTCAAGAGACTTAACACCTGTCTCCCAGGCATACTGAGGACTGGATTTTTTTCACAGAAGTGGGAAGTAATTGAAGGGTTTAAAGCAGCAACATGACCAGCTTTTGTATTTGAAAAAGAGCACTCTGGTTGCTAAAGGGTTAATTGATGGGGGATTGGGAAAGGGCAAGAGGGGAGCAGGCTTATCATAAGGTACTCATTTGAAATGGGAGATTACAGAATTCTGGAAAACCCTTTTCCTGATAGTGTGGAAAGATTTAAAAGTTTAAAATTTAAAAGTTCTGCCTAAGAAAAAAAAACCAAGATAAGGATGAAAAACAAACCTTTACTTTCTAAGGGTTTCAAAAAATCCCTAATCGAATTGTCACAGCTGAGCAATGATTTTGTTGGCCTGTTGAATACCTGACTCTCCAGAGGCCTGAAAACACATTGAGTTCAACCCATCAGATAATACACGAAACTTCACCAGTTAATGGGAATGAAAAATCTATCCATTTTCTAGTTTCATAAGTGATTCCTCAGTTCAGTTCAGTGGCTCAGTCATGTCCAGCTCTTTGCGACCCCATGGACTACAGCACACCAGGCCTCCCTGTCCATCACCAACTCCCAGAGTTTACTCACACTCATGCCCATTAAGTCGGTGATGCCATCCAACCATCTCATCCTCTGTCGTCTGCTTCTCCTCCTGCCCTCAATCTTTTCCGGCATCAGGGTCTTTTCAAATGAGTCAGTTCTTCGCATCAGGTGGCCAAAGTATTGGAGTTTCAGCTTCAACATCAGTCCTTCCAATGAATATTCAGGACTGATTTCCTCTAGGATGGACTGGTTGGGTCTCCTTACAGTACAAGAGACTCTCAAGAGTCTTCTCCAACACTACAGTTCAAAAGCATCAATTCTTTGGTGCTTAGCTTTCTTTATAGTCCAACTCTCACATCCATACATGACTACTAGAAAAACCATAGTTTTGACTAGATGGACCTTTATTGGCAAAATAACATCTCTGCTTTTTAATAAGCTGTCTATATTGGTCACAACTGTTCTTCCAAGGAGCAAGCATCTTTTAATTTCATGGCTGCAGTCACCATTCGCAGTGATTTTGGAGCCCCCCAAAATAAAGTCTGCTACTGTCTCTCCTGTTTCCCCATCTATTTTCCATAAAGTGATGGAACAAGATGCCATGATCTTCGTTTTCTGAATGTTGAGTTTTAAGCCAACATTTTCACTCTCCACTTTCAGCATTGTCAAGAGGCTCTTCAGTTCATCTTTTCTTTCTGCCATAAGTGTGGTGTCATCTACACATCTGAGGTTATTGATATTTCTCCCAGAAATCTTGATTCCAGCTTGTGCTTCCTCCAGCCTAGCATTTTACATGGTGTACTCTGCATATAAGTTAAATAAGCATGGTGACAATATACAGCCTTGACATACTCCTTTCCCGATTTGGAACCAGTCTGTTGTTCCATGTCCAGTTCTAACTGTAGGTTCTTGACCTGCATACAGATTTCTCAGGAGGCAGGTAAGGTGGTCTGGTATTCCCATCTTTTGAATAATTTTGCAGTTTGTTGTGATCCACACAAAGGCTTTGGCATAGTCAGTAAAGCAGAAGTAGATGTTTTGCTGGAACTCTTTTGCTTTTTCGATGGTCCAATGGATGTTGGCAATTTGATCTCTGGTTCCTCTGCCTTTTCTAAATCCAGCTTGAACATCTGGAAGTTCACAGTTCATGTACTGTTGAAGTGTGGCTTGGATAATTTTGAGCATTACTTTGCTGGCATGTAAGATGAGTGCAATTGTGCGATAGTTTGAGCATTCTTTGGCATTGTCTTTCTTTGGGATTGGAGTGAAAATTGACCTTTTCCAGTCCCGTGGCCACTGCTGAGTCTTCCAAATTTGCTGGCATATTGAGTTCAGCACTTTCACAGCATTACCTTTTAGGGTTTGAAATACCTCCACTGGAATTTCATCACCTCCACTAGCTTTGTTTGTAGTGATGCTTCCTAAGGCCCACTTGACTTCACATTCCAGGATGTCTGGCTCTAGGTGAGTGATCATACCATCATGATTATCTGGGTTGTGAAGATCTTTTTTGTACAGTTCTGTGTATTTTTGTCACCTCTTCTTAACATCATCTGCTTTGTTAGGTCCATACAATTTCTGCCCTTTATTGTGCCCATCTTTGCATGAAAATTCCTCTTGGTATCTCTAATTTTCTTGAAGAGATCTCTAGTCTTTCCCATTCTATTGTGTTCCTCTATTTCTTTGCATTGATCACTGAGGAAGGCTTTCTTATCTCTCCTTGCTATTCTTTGGAACTCTGCATTCAAATGGATATATCTTTCCTTTTCTCCTTTGCCTTTTGCCTCTCTTCTTTTCACAGCTATTTGTAAGGCCTCCTCAGACAACAATTTTGCTTTTTTGTATTTCTTTTTCTTGGGGATGGTCTTGATCACTGCTTCTTCTACACTTTCACGAACCTCTGTCCATAGTTATTCAGGCTCTCTTTCTATCAGATCTAATCTCTTGAATCTATTTGTCAGTTCCACTCTATAATTGTAAGGGATTTGATTTAGGTCATACCTGAATGGTCTAATGGTTTTCCCTAATTTCTTCAATTTAAGTCTGAATTTGGCAATAAGGAGTTCATGATCTGAGCCACAGTCAGCTCCTGGTCTTGTTTTGGCTGACTGTATAGAGCTTCTCCATGTTTGATTGTGAAAAATATAATCAATCTGATTTTGATATTGACCATCTGGTGATGTCCATGTGTAGAGTCTTCTCTTTTGTTGTTGGAAGAGAGTGTTTGCTATGACCAGTGCATTCTCTTGGAAAAACTCTATTAGCCTTTGCCCTGCTTCATTCTGTACTCCAAGACCAAATTTGCCTGTTACTCCAGGTGTTTCTTGACTTCTTGCTTTTGCATTCCAGTCCCCTATAATGAAAAGGATATCTTTTTTGGGTGTTAGTTGTAGAAGGTCTTGTAGGTCTTCATAGGACCATTGAACTTCAGGTTCTTCAGCATTACTGGTCAGGGCATAGACTTGAATTACCGTGATATTGAATGGTTTGCCTTGGAAATGAACAGAGATCACTCTGTTGTTTTGAGATTGCATCCAAGTACTGCATTTCAGACTCTTTTATTGACTATGATGGCTACTCCATCTCTTCTAAGGGATTCTTGCCCATAGTAGTAGATATAATGGTCGTCTGATTTAAATCCACCCATTCCAGTCCACTTTAGTTCGCTGATTCCTAAAATGTCAATGTTCACTCTTGCCATCTCCTGTTTGACCACTTCCAATTTTCCTTGATTCGTGGAACTAACATTCCAGGTTCCTATGCAGTATTGCTCTTTGCAGCATCGGACTTTACTTCCATCACCATCACATCCACAACTGGGCGTTGTTTTGGCTTTGGCTCTGTCTCTCCATTCTTTCTGGAGTTATTTCTCCACTGATCTCTAGTAGCATATTGGGCACCTACCAACCTCAGGAGTTCATCTTTCAGTGTCCTATCTTTTTGCCTTTTCATATTGTTCATGGGATTCTCAAGGCAAGAATACTGAAGTGGTTTGCTATTCCCTTCTCCAGTGGACCACATTTTGTCAGAACTCTTCACCATGACCCCATTCATCTTGGGTGGCCCTACTTGGCATGGGTCATAGTTTCATTGAGTTAGACAAGGTTGTGGTCCATTTGATCAGATTGGTTAGTTTTCTGTGATTGTGGTTTTCAGTCTGTCTGCCCCCCCCCCCCCCCATGGAGAAGGATAAGAGGCTTATGGAAGCTTCCTGGTGGGAGAGACTGCCTGAGGGGGAAACTGAGTCTTGTTTTAATGGGTGGGGCCATGATAAGTAAATCTTTAATCCAATTTAAAGATTTGATTAAATTAGATTTAAAATCAAATCCCATACCTGTCAGAGACACTTGGAGGGCTCAAACATACCTTGTGTGTAGCAGGACCCAGGGACCCTACAGAGACTGAGACAGAATCGTGTTTGTGTGTCTCCGGAGGAGGTACAGGTCAGCAGTGGACTGCTGCAGGGGCAGGGACTCTGGGTGCAGTAGACCAGGGTATGGCATAAGCCCTCTTGGAGGAGGCCACCATTAGCCCCACCATAGAACCACCAGAGTTTACACAGGACTGGGGAAACAGACTCTTGGAGGGCACAAACAGAATCTTGTGTGCACCAGGACCCAGGAGAAAGGAGCAGTGACCCCACAAGAGACTGACCCAGACCTCCCCATGAGTGTGCAGGAGCCTCCAGCCGAAGTGTGGGTCAGCCATGGCCTGCTGCATGGTCTGGGGCACTGAGTGTAGCAATGCGTGCATGGGATCTTTTGAAGGAGGTTGCCATTATCTTCATTACCTCCACCATAGTTTGGCCTCAGGTCAAATAACAGAGAGGGAACACAATTTAATTAAATCTTTAAGTGATTCCTAGTAAGTAATAAACTTTCTGAGAAACTATGTTGTTGAAGATGCACGAGTGCATGATTCACTTTTGTGTTAGTCGCTCAGTTGTGTCTGACTCTTAGTGACCCCATGGACTGTAGCCTGCCAGGCTCCTCTGTGCATGGAATTCTCCAGGCAAGAATACTGGAGTGGGTTGCCATTTCCTTCTCCAGAGGATCTTCCCAACCCAAGGATTGAAACCTGGATCTGTTACATTGCAGGCAGACCTCTGCATTGCAGGCCTTTCCTTTACCACCGAGCATCCAGGGAAGCCTGGTTCATAAATGCATTTGTGTTTATTGTATTTGGTCCCACCACTTCATGGCAAATAGATGAGGAAACAGTGACAGACTTTATTTTTTGGGTATCCAAAATCACTGTAGATGGTGACTGCAGCCATGAAATTAAGAGACACTTGCTCCTTGGAAGAAAAGTTATGACTAACCTAGACAACATATTAAAAAGCAGAGACATTACTTTGCCAACAAAGGACTGTCTATTCAAAGCTATATTTTTTCCAGTAGTCATGTATGGATGTGAGAGTTGGACTAAAAAGAAAGCTGAGCACTGAAGAATTGATGCTTTTGAAATGTGGTGTTGGAGAAGACTCTTGATAGCTCTTTGGACAGCAAAGAGATCCAACCAGTCCATCCTAGGGGAAACCGGTCCTGAATATTCATTGGAAGGACTGATGCTGAAGCTGAAACTCCAATACTTTGGCCACCGGATGTGAAGAACTGACTCATTTGAAAAGACCCTGATGCTGGGAAAGATTTAAGGTGGGAGGAGAAGGGGACAGACAGAGGAGGAGGTGGTTGGATGGCATCACTGACTCAATGGACATGAGTTTGAGTAGACTCTGGGAGTTGGTGATGGACAGGGAGGCCTGGTGTGCTGCGGTTCATGGGGTCACAAAGAGTCAGACATGACTGAGTGACTGAACTGAGCTTACTGTATTTTCAGTGATTTTAAGAGATTTCAAAGGCAGTTTTGACCATATGTGATTTTTTTCCTTCTGCTTTAAACACACAAAAACTTCAAAGAAGAAATAAAATATTACTACCTAATATTTTACTGGAGATAACAGCAAATATAAATATGTTAATGAAGCCCTTACTATATGTATAAGCTTATATATAAATATGCATATACAGTATACTCAAATATAATCATAGGTGGTATACTTTTTATATCTTCTTAATGGATTTAAAATTCTTTATTGGAATAATTCTTCAGTTGTTAGCATGATATTTATGATGGTACTATCATAGGATTATTCTACATTGTGAAATCTATATTTTTAAATTTTATTTAAGTGTGGTTGAATTACCCTATTCTTAGTTTTAGGTGTACAGCAAAGTGGTTTGGTTATATATACACATATATTCATTCTTTTTCAGATTCTTTTCATAATAACTTAATCTGTATAGTTTATTACAGATTATTGGGTAGACCTCCCTGTGCTACACAGTAGGTCTTTTCTGGTTATCTATCTCATATATGGTAGTGTGTGTATGTTAATCCCAAGCTCCTAATTTATCTCTCCCCTCCTTATTTTCTCTTTGGTAACCAAAAGGTTGTTTTCAAGATTTGTGAGTCTGTTTCTGTTTTGTAAATAACTTCATTTATATCATTTTAAAAACTTAGGTTCCACATATGATATTTATCATTCTCTGATTTCACTAGTATGATAATCTCTAGTTTCATCCCTCTTGCTTCAAATGGCATTTGGTTCTTTGTATGGCTGAGTAGCATTCCATTGTCTATATGTACCACATCTTCTTTATCCATTCATCGTAGATGGACATTTAGGTCGTTTCCATGTCTTGTTTATTGTGACTAGTGCTACTGTGAACATAGAGGTACCTGTATCTTTTTGAATTATGGTTTTGTTTGTATGTAAGACTAAGTCTGTACACCAAGACTGGGATTGCTGGATCATGTGGCAATTACATTTTTTGTTTTCTGAGGAATCTCCATACTGTTTTTCTTAGTGGCTGCACCAATTTTCATCCTGGGTCAGGAAGATTCCCTGGAAAAGGGTGTGGCAACCCACTCCAGTATTCTTGCCTGGAGAATCCCACGGACAGAGAAGCCTGTTGTGCTAATCTAGAGGGTCACAAAGAGTCGGACATGACTGAAGTGACTTACCACAACAGTGTAAAACGGTTTCCTTTTCGCCACACCCTCTCCAGCCTTTATTCTTGTAGACTTTCTGGTGATGACCATTCTGACTGGTATGGGGTGGTACCTCATTGTAGTTTTGATTTGCATTTCTCTGATAATTAGTGATGTTGAGCATCTTTTCATGTGGTTTTGGCTATCTGTATATTTTCTTTGGAGAAAAGTCTACTTAGATATTCTGCCCATTTTTAAAAAAATTTTTTTTTTTTAAACATAGAGCTGTGTGAGCTGTTTGTATATTTTGGAGATTAATCCCCTGTTTGTCACTTCACTAGCAAATATTTTCTCCCATTCTATGGGTTGTCTTTTCATTTTGTTTATGGTTTCCTTTGCCATGAAAAAGCTTTTAAGTTTAATTAGGTCCCATTTGTTTATTTTTTTTTGTTTTTATTTTTATTACTCTTGGAGGTGGATCAAAAAGTTATTGCTGTCATTTATGTCAAAGAATGTTCTGCCTATGTTTTCCTTTAGGAGTATTTATAGTATCCAGTTTTACATGTAGGTCTTTGATCCATTTTGAGTTTATTTTTGTGTATGATTTTAGAATATATTCTAATTTTATTGTTTTACATGTAGCTGTCCAGTTTTCCTAACACCACTTATTAAAGAAACTGTCCTTTCTCTATTGTATTTTCTTTTATTTGTTTACTTATTTCTTTATTTGGCTGTGCCAAGTCTTAGTGGTGGCATGCAGGATCTTTGGTCTTTGTTGAGGCATGTGGAATTTTTAGTTGAGGTATGGGTAATCTTTAGTTGTAGTGTGTGAACTTTTACTTGGGGCGTGTGGGATCTGGTTCCCTGGCCAGGGATCAAACCTGGTCTCCTGTATTGGGAGCGTGGGGTTTTAGCCATTGAACCACCAGGGAAGCCCCATCTATTGTATAATCTTACCTCCTTTTTCATAGATTAGTTGACCATAGGTGTGTAGGTTTATTTCTAGGCTTTCTATCCTGTTCCACCGATCTACATTTCTGTTTTTGCACCAGTACCATCTGTTGTGATATTTGTGGCTTTGTAGTATAGTCAGGATCAGAGAGCCTGATTCCTCCAGCTGTAATTTTCTTTCTCAAGATTGCTTTGGCTATTCAAGGCCTTTTGTGTTTCCATACAAATTTAAAATTTTCTTGTTCTGTGAAAAATGCCATTGGTAATTTGATAGAATCTATAGATTTGATTGAATTCAGTTTGATTGAATCTGTAGATTGCCTGAGATGGTATAGTCATTTTAACTATTGATTGTTCCAATTCAAGAACATAGTATATCTTTCCATCTGTTTGTGTCATCTTTGATTTCTTTCATCAGTGTCTTATATTAATAGTTTTCAGTTTTTTTGCCTCCTGAGGTAGGTTTATTGTTAGATATTTTATTCTTTTTGATGTGATATTAAATAGGATTGCTTCCTTAATTTCTCATTCCACTCTTTTGTTGTTAGTGTATAGGAATGCAGAAGATTTTTTTTTTTGTTCTAAGTTTTGTATTCTGCAAGTTTACTGAATTAATTGAATTCTAGTAGTTTTCTGGAGTATCTTTAGGATTTTCTATGTATTGTGTCTTCTCTGAATATTGATAGTTTTACTTCATCTTTCCTAATTTGGATTCCTTTTACTTCTTTTTCTTCTGATTGCTGTGGCCAGGACTCCCAAAACTATGTTGAATAAAAGTCATGAAAGTGGATATCATTGCCCTGTTCCTGATCTTAGAATGCTTTCAGCTTTTCACTGTTGGGAATGATGTTAGCTGTGGGTTTGTCATATATGGCCTTCTTTAACGTAAGTTCCCTCTATGCCCACTTTCTGGAGAGTTTACATCCTAAGCAGGTGTTGAATTTTGTCAAAAGCTTTTCCTGCATCTATTGAGGTGATCAGATGGTTTTTATTCTTCAGTTTGTTAATATGGTGTATCACACTAATTTGCGGATATTGAAGAATCCTTGGAATAAATCCCACTTGATCATGGTGTGTGATCCTTTAATGTATTGTCAGATTCAGTTTGCTAGTATTTTGTTGGGTATTTTTGTGTTTGTGTTCATCAGTGATATTGATACATAATATTCTTTTTTAAAAAATATCCTTGTCTGGTTTTGGTATCGAGATGATGGTGTCATAGAATGTGCTTGGGAGTGTTCCTTTTTCTCTGGAATTTTTTGGGAAGAATTTCAGAAGGATAGGTATTAATTCATTTCTAAATATTGGATAGAAATCTCCTGTGAAGCCATCTGATCCTGGACTTTTGCTGGAATTTTTAAAATCAGTTTTATTTTTAATATCTATGATTGGTCTGTTCATATTTTCTATTTCTTTCTGGTTCAGTCTTGGCAGGTTGTATTTTTCAAAGAATTTATCCATTTCTTCTAGGTTGTTCATTTTATCGGCATATAGTTATTTGTAGTAGTTTCTTATGATCCTTTGTGTTTCTGTGGTGTCCATTGTTAACACTTTTGTGTCCATTTTTTATTTTATTGATTTGAGTCCTCTTTTTCAGGTGAATCTGGCTAAAGATTTGTCAATTTTGCTTATCCTTTCAAAGAACCAGATTTTAGTTTCATTGATCTTTTCTGTTTTCTCCATTGCTATTTCATTTATTACTGCTCTAATATGATTTCTTTCCATTCCTCAAAAACTTTAAGATTTTTTAAAATTCTTCTTTCTCTAGTTGTTTTAGGTGTAAGATTAGGGTGTTTATTTGGGATTTTTCTTGTTTCTTGAGGTAAGATTGTATTGCTATAAACATCTCCCTTAGAACTGCTTTTTCTGCATTCCATAGGTTTTGGATCATTTAATTTTCATTGTCATTTGTCTCTAGGTACTTTTTATTTTTCCTCTTTGATTTCTTCAGTGATCCACTGGTTGTTTCATAACATATAGTTTAGCCTCCATATATTTTTGATTTTTACAGTTTTTCCCCCCTGTAATTGATTTCTAATCTTACAGATTTTGGTTAGAAAAGATGCTTCTATGATTTTCAATTTTATTAAATTTACTGAGGCTTGATTTGTGGCCCAACATGTAATCTATCCTGAAGAATGTTCCATGTGCACTTGAGAAGAAAGTGTTTTCTGTTGTTTTCAGATAGAATGTTCCATAAATATTAAGTCTGTCTGGTCTAATATGTCATTTAAAGCCTGTGTTTCCATATAGGTTTTTTGTCTGGATGATCTGCCCATTGGTGCAAGTGGGGTGTTAAAGTCCCCCACTATTGTGTTACTGTCAAGTTTCCCATTTTATGGATCTTAGTATTTGTCTTATATATTGAGGTTCTTCTTTGCTAGGTGCATATATATTTAGAATTGTAATAAACTTCTTGGATTGATCACTTGATCATTATGTAGTATCCTTCTTTGTCTCTTAGTCTTTATTTTAAAGTCTATTTTGTCTTATATGAGAATTGCTACTCCAGCTTTCTTTTTAATATCCCTTTGCATGGAATACCTTTTTCCATCCCCTCACTTTCAGTCTGTATGTGTCCCTAGATCTGAAGCGGGTCTCTTATAGGCAGCGTATATACAGGTCTTGTTTTTGTATCCATTCAACCAGTCTGTATCTTTTGGTTGAAGCATGTAATCCACTTACATTTAAGGTAATTATGATATGTATGTTCTTAGTGCCATTTTGTTGATTGTTTTGAATCTGTTTTAGTAGGTCTTTTTTCTTCCCTTCCTCTTTTGTTCTCTTCTCTTGTGATTTGATATCCAACTTTAATGTTGTGTTTGGATTGCTCTTTTGTGTATGTGCATCTATTGTACATTTTTGGTTTATGACTCCCATGAGGTTTTTGATATAGCAGTCTGCTAAATCACTTCAGTCGTGTCCAACTGTCTGTGACCCCATAGACGGCAGCCCACCAGTCTCCGCCGTCCCTGGGATTCTCCAGGCAAGAATACTGGAGTGGGTTGCCATTTCCTTCTCCAGTGCATGAAAGTGAAAAGTGAAAGTGAAGTCGCTCAGTCGTGTCCGACTCTTCATGACCCCATGGACTGCAGGCTACCAGGCTCCATGGGATTTTCCAGGCAAGAGTACTGGACAGTCTATATCTATATATATATGATACACAGGATTGTTTTAAGTTGCTGGTCTCTTAATTTCCATGCATTTCCAATATTCTGCATTTGTATTCTCCTCTTCTCACAATTGTTGGTTTTGATATCATATTTGTGTGTGGATGATTTCCTACCTTTACTTTAGGTTTGACTTTACTGGCAAGCTTTCCTGTCTGTAATTTTCTTATTTCAAGCTGTGGCCTTTTCTTTTCCACCCAGAGAAGTTCCTTCAGGGTTTGTTGTAAAGCTGGTTTGGTAGTGCTGAATTCTTTTAACTTTTGCTAGTTTGTTAAGCTTTTGATTTCTTTGTCACATCTGAATGACGGCCTTGCTGGGTAGAGTAGTCTTGCTTGTGGGTTTTCCCCTTTCATTACTTTAAATATATCATGCTCTTCCGTTCTGGCCTGCAGAGCTTCTTTTGAAAGATTAGCTGATAATTGCATAGAGATTCCCTTGTATCTTATTTGTTGCTTTTAATATTTTTTCTTTGTCTTTATTTTTGTTAGTTTGATTAATATCTGTCTCAGCATATTCCTCCTTGGGTTTATCTTGTATGAGATGCTCTGTTCTTCCAGATTTGAGTGTTTCCTTTCTCATGTTTGGGAAGTTTTCAGCTATAATCTCTTCAAATCTCAATATTGTCTCAAGTTCTTTCTCTCTTTCCTTCATATAATAGGGTGAAGGATGTGAATGTTGGTGCATTTAATATTGTCCCAGAGGTCTCTGAGAGCATCCTCATTTCTTTTTATTGTTTTTTTCTTTATTCCTTGGA
Source organism: Odocoileus virginianus (assembly GCF_023699985.2). Classification (NCBI taxonomy): domain Eukaryota; kingdom Metazoa; phylum Chordata; class Mammalia; order Artiodactyla; family Cervidae; genus Odocoileus; species Odocoileus virginianus. Next base: position 16,144,485 of record NC_069674.1, read on the forward strand.
AGTGATTTCCACCACTGTGTCTTCCAGCTCACTTATTTGTTCTTCACCCTCATTTATTGTGCTGTTGTGCTATCATTCTACTTTTCGTTGTATACCTTCCATTTTTCAGTGTATTTTTCATTGCAGTTCTTGTATTCTTCTTCCGTTTATTTTTTAAGTCTTCTAGTCCTTTGTTAAGCATTTCTTGTATCTGCTTAGTCTGTACCTCCATTCCCTTTCTGAGATCTTTGATTATCTTTACTGTTGTTATTCTGAATTCTTTTTCAGTTAAACTGCCTATGTCTACACTTTTAAGTTTTTTTTGTGTGAGTTTTTTATCTTGTTCCTTCATCTGAAGTTTATTTCTCTGTCATGTCATTATGTTTAATTTGCTGTGTTTGTGGTCTCCTTTCCCCAGATTGCAGAATTGTAGCTCTGCTTGCTTCTGGTGTCTGCCCTCTAGTTGGAGAGGTTGGTCCTGGGGTTTGTACAGGCTTCCCTGGTGGGATTGACTGGTGCCTTCCCACTGATGTGTGGAGCTGGATCTTGTCCTTCTGTTGGGCAGGGTCATGTCAAGGAGTGTGTTTAGAGGTGGCTGTGTGTTCAGTATGGCTGTAGGCCGTCTGTCTGTTGATAGGGGTGTTCCTAACCTGCTGGTTGTTTGGCCTGAAGTGTTCCAGCACTGGAACCTGTAGGCTGTTGGATAGGGCCAGGTCTTGGTGCCAAAATGGTGACCTCCAGGAGAGCTCACACCAATTGGTATTCTCTGGGGCCTCTGCCACAAGTGTCCTAGCCCTCTCCCACCTCCCCAGGAGACCCTCTAAGATTGGTGGGTCCAGCCCTGGCTCCTGTGGAGTTACTGCTTTGTGCTGGGTCCCAGTGTATGTGAAACCTGTGTGTGCCCTCCAAAGGTAGAGTCTCTGTTTTCCGCAGTCCTGTACGGCTCCTGCACACAAGCCTCACTGGCCTTCAAAGCCAAATTACCTGGCGGTTCCTCTGCTCATGGATCTCCTAAGGGTGGCTGTGGTTCACACACTCCTGGGTTAGTGGGGGCAGCCCTTGGTGCCTGCTCGTGGGTTTTGTAGTGGAAATTCAGTTGTAGAGGTTCTATGCCCACCTCTGGAGCCCATGATGGTAGTGAAGATTCATGCCCAGCCCTGGAGCTCCTGTAGGCAGTAGCCTATTGCCTGAGAATGCTCACAGGGAAAGAAACTCTTATGGTGGTCCTGCCCCTCACCTCTTGTGTCCCCCAATAATGGCACTTTGCCTCTATGGCAGACCCAGTCATCTTTAGAGTACACCTTCAGTTGCCACAGTCCAGCCTCTTCAGGCCATCCCTGCTCATCCATCCCCGGTCCTCTTCCTGAAGCCTGAGCTTCAGCATCCAGCTCTCACTTTCACTGACAGATGAGCATCTCAGCCTGGGAAGCATAGGACAGCAATACTGACCTTCTCTGCAGGTTGCTCTCAGTTTTGCCTTCCATGAACCAGTTTCTGAGCTCTCCTCCAAGGCTCTGAAGCTCCCCCTTGGTCCAGGCTGATCTCCCCAACGATGGAGGGGGCTTCCCAGGGGATAGGAACCTTTTCTCCTTCACAGCTCCTTCCATAAGGTGCAAGCCCCATCCCAATTCCTTTCTTTATCTTTTTCCTTTTGTCCTACCTGGTTAATGGAGGTTTTCTTGCCCTTTTGGAAGTCTGAGGTCTTCTGGAATTCAGCAGATGTTCTGGGTGAATCCTTTCACTTGTACATATCTTTTTAATGTTTTGGTGGGATAAGGTGAGCTCCACGTCTTACTCCTCCACCATCTTGATCCCATCCTCATGTACTTTTTAATTGAGGTGTAATTGATGTATAATGTTATATTAATTTAAGGTGTACAAACATAGTGATTCCATATATGTATGTATTACAGAATGATCACAATCAGTTTAAAATCCATCACCATCACCATACATATGCATTTTTCTTTTCTTATAATGAGAACTGTTAGGGTTTACTCTCCTAGTAACTTTCAAGTATGTAATACAGTATTAAGTATAGTTGCCATGCTGAACTATACTTATTTATTTTACAGCTGACGGTTTGTACCTTTTGATCCCCTTCACCCATTCCAATCCCAAAGAAGGGAAGTGCCAAAGAATGTTCAAACTACTGTATAATTGTTCCCATCTCACATGCTAGCAGACTTTCCTGGTGGCTCTGACGGTAAAGCGTCTACCTACAATGCGGGAGACCCGGGTTCAATCCCTGGGTCGGGAAGATCTCCTGGAGAAGGAAATGGCAACCCACTCCAGTATTCTTGCCTGGAAAATCCCATGGATGGAGAAGCCTGGTAGCCTACAGTCCATGGGCTCACAAAGAGTCGGAGACAACTGAGCGACTTCACTTTTCACATGCTAGCAAGGTAATGCTCAAAATCCTTCAACAGTCTGTGAATTGAGAAATTCCAGATGTACAAGCTGGATTTAGAAAAGGCAGAGGAACTAGAGATCAGATGGCCAACATCTGTTTGATCACAGAGAAAGCAGGCAATTCCAGCAAAACAACTTCTGCTTCATTGACTATTCTAAAGCCTTTGACTTAAAGTGTTCCAGAGAATATCAAGGAGAGATAAAAAAGCCTTCCTCAGTGATCAGTGCAAAGAAATAGAGGAAAACAATAGAATGGGGAAGACTAGAGATCTCTTCAAGAAAATTAGAGATACCAAGGGAATATTTCATGCAAAGTTGGGCTCAGTGAAGGACAGAAATGGTATGGACCTAACAGAAGCAGAAAATATTAAGAAAAGGTGGCAAGAATACACAGAAGAACTGTACAGAAAAGATCTTCACGACCCAGATAATCACGATGGTGTGATCACTCATCTAGAGCCAGACATCCTGGAATGTGAAGTTAAGTGGGCCTTAGGAAGCATCACTATGAACAAAGCTAGTGGAGGTGATGGAATTCCAGCTGAGCTATTTCAAATCTTAAAAGATGATCCTATGAAAGTGCTGCACTCAGTATGCCAGCAAATTTGGAAGACTCAGCAGTGGTCACAGGACTGGAAAAGGTCAGTTGTCATTCCAATCCCTAAGAAAGGCAATGCCAAAGAATGCTCAAACTACTGCACAATTGCACTCATCTCACATACTAGTAAAGTAATGCTCAAAATTCTCCAAGCCAGGCTTCAACAATACATGAACCGCGAACTTCCAGATGTTCAAGCTGGTTTTAGAAAAGGCAGAGGAACCAAAGATCAAATTGCCAATATCCACTGGATCATCGAAAAAGCAAGAGAGTTCCAGAAAAACATGTATTTCTGCTTTATTGACTATGCCAAAACCTTTGACTGTGTGGATCACAATAAACTGTGGAAAATTCTTCAAGAGATGGGAATACCAGACCACCTGACCTGCCTCTTGAGAAATTCGTATGCAGGTTAGGAAGCAACAGTTAGAACTGGACATGGAACAACAGACTGGTTCCAAATAGGAAAAGGAGTACGTCAAGGCTGTATATTGTCACCCTGCTTATTTAACTTATATGCAGAGTACATCATGCAAAATGCTAGGCTGGATGAAGCACAAGCTGGAATCAAGATTGCTGGAAGAAATATCAATAATCTGATATGCAGATGACACCACCCTTATGGCAGAAAGTGAAGAAGAACTAAAGAGCCTCTTGATGAAAGTGAAAGAGGAGAGTGAGAAAATTGGCTTAAAGCTCAACATTCAGAAAATGAAGATCATGGCATCTAGCCCTATCACTTCATGGCAAATAGGTGGGGAGAAAATGGAAACAATGAGAGACTTTATTTTCTTGGGCTCCAAAATCACTGTGGACAGTGACTGCAGCCATGAAATCAAAAGACGCTTGCTCTATGGAAGAAAAGCTATGACAAACCTAAACATTAAAAGCAGAGATATCACTTTGCCGACAAAGGTCCATATGGTCAAAGCGGTCATTTTTTCAGTAGTCACATATGGATGTACGTTTTGGACCATAAAGAAGGCTGAGCACTGAAAAACTGATTCTTTTGAACTATGGTGCTGGAGAAGTCTCTTGAGAGTCCCTTGGATGGCAGGGATTCAAACCAGTCAATCCTATAGGAAATCAACCCTGAGTATTCTTGGACGGACTGATGCTGAAGCTCCCATGTTTTGGCCACCTGAGGTGAAGAGCTGACTCATTGGAAAAGAGCCTGATGCTGGGAAAGATTGAAGGCAGGAGGAGAAGGGGACGGCAGAGGATGAGATGGCTGGTTGGATGGCATCACCGACTCAGTGAACATGAGTTTGAACAAACTCCAGGGAACAGTGAAGGACCGAGAAGGCTGGCATGCTGCAGTCCATGGGGTCACAAAGAGTCATGACTCAGTGACTGAGCAACAATAACCCATTTCACTTTCACCTCCTGCCACTGGCAACTACCAGTGTGTTTTCAGTATCTGTGAGAGTGTTTGTTTTTGATTTCACATAAGGGAGATCATACAGTGTTTGTCTTTATTTGGCTTATTTCACTGAGTATTGTGCCCTTCAGGTCCATACATGCTGTTCCAAGTCCCAGGAATTCCTTCCTTCCCTCCTTTATTTATTTATTTGGCCATGCTGGGCTTTGTTGCTGCACACAGGCTTTCTCTGGTTGCAGCAAGTGGCGGGCTACTCTTCGTTGTGGTGTGGAGGCTTCTCATCGCTGTGGCTTCTCATGTTGCAGGGCAGTGGCTCTAGGTGCGTGGGCACTGGTAGATGTAGCATGTGGGCTCAGCAGTTGTGATGCATGGACTTAGTTGCCCTGAAACATGTGGGATCTTCTCGGACCGGGGATTGAACTTGTGTCCCCTACATTTACAGGTGGGTTCTTAACCATTGAATCACCAAGGAGGGCACAGATTCCTTGTTTTTTTGTGGCTCAGTAATATTCCACACATACTGCATTTACTTTATATATGCATCCACTGGTGGATCCTTAGGCTGTTTCCATGTTTTGGCTATTGTAAATAATGCTGCAATGAACATGGGATTGTAGATATTTCTTTGAGTTAGTGTTTTTGCTTCTTTTGGATAAATACCCAGAACTGGAATTGCTGGATCATATGGTAGTTCTATTTTTAATTTTTTTGAGGAATTACTATACTGTTTTCCATAGTGGCTGCATCAATTTGTAGCCCCACCATTGGTGAATGTAGGGTGTTAAAGTTCAAAAGTATTCCCTTTTCTCCACATCCTGTGATCTCTTGACTTTTTGATACTAGTCATCCTAACATGTATGGGGTGATATCTCACTGTGGTTTTAATTTGCATTTCTTTGGTGATTAGTAATGTCGGGTGTATTTTTATATACTTCTTGGCCATCTGTATGTCATCTTTTGAAAACTGTCTATCAGATCCTCTTTCCATTTTTAAATTGAATTTTTTTTTGTTATTGAGTTGTATGAGTTTTTTTTATATTTTGGATATTATTATTCATTCATTGGATATGGGGTATTAAAGTCCCCTACTATTTCTGTATTGCCATCTATTTCTCCTTTTAGATCTGTTAGCATTTGCTTTGTATATTTAGGTATTCCTGTATCAGGTGCATAAGTATTTAAGATGTTATATCCTCTCATAGGACTGACACCTTTATTATTATGTAATGACCTTTTTTGTGACTTCTTTTTTGTCTGATAAGAGTATAGCTAGCCTAGCTTTGGTTTTTCCGTTAGCATGGAATATCTTTTTTGCTTTGTGCTACTGTGAGGCTTACATAAGACATCTGAGAGATACAATAATCTATCTTTGTTTGATAGTGATTTAAGTTCAAATGCTTTCCAAAGCACTACATTTTTACTCCCACACACATTTTGTTTTTGATATGACAGTGTGTGTATTTCTGTCTTGTGTATCCATTAACACATTATTGTAGTTATTTATTTTTTTTTATTACTTTTGGAGTGGGCAGAGGGAGAGCAGGAAGATGTGCCAGCCAGTCTGTAGGTCTCTGGAGAGGATTATAGTTGGTCCCTAGATGTGTGTTTAATTGGAAGCCTGCTGCTCAGGTTGCAGCTATGAAGATAAACTAACAGGTCTCTTTCCAGAAAGAGGTTTTAGTCTGCTGAGTCTCTGCAGCTGTGCCCGGGAGTGTAGGCAGTTAAGAACTCTTTCTCTGCTTGTTATAATCTTGTGGGACATAGAAACAAACTCTGCTGGCCACCAGAGCCAGGCAATCAAGGGCTGTCCCCTGGGCAGCAGCCACAAAATTGGGACACGGTACATGTACACAAGCTACTTTCTGGGAGATGCCAGTGATCTGGAGCAAGACAGAAAGCGCATCCATGGCACCTGCCAGCCTCCATGTTTACGGACTATCTTTGCAGAGTAGGCTCCTGGATGGATGCTGTTAAATTACCTCTGTGTGAGCTTCGGGTGGATAGCTAGGTAGTCCTTGGGAGCACTCCAAGAACAATGCTCGGTTTATGATAATGCAGTCTCGTGCGCCTCATGGATGCAAGCCCTGTTGACTTTCAAAACTAGATGTTTTGGGGGCTCATCTCTCAGGTGCTGGTCTTAAAAGCTGTGGTGCCAGATGTGGGGTTCAAGTCCACCACTCCTCATGGAGAAGCTCAAACTTGTGAGTTCTCCTCTTATCTTGCCTGGGAAGGCCTATGGACAGAGGAGCCTGGTAGGCTACAGTTCAAAGGGTCACAGTCGGACACGACTGAGCAACTAAGCATGGACTGGGGGAGGGTTCATGTAAGATTGTGTCTCAGCCTGTCCTGCCCATTTTGATGTGGGTTTTTTCCTTTGCTTGCTGTGTAGGAGTTTTAAGCGAGTTTTAGGATGTTGTTTTGTATGTAGTTGTCGATTCAGTATGTCCATGAGAGGAGGTGAGTTCATCTTGAACCCAAACCTTCATCAACTTTTAATAGCCTGCTTTTGGCATGCAACAATATGTTACAGTCATTTTTCATGCCAATGAAAATAAAAGTCAAGCCCTTTTTCATGCTGAAAAATGTCATATGTGTACTCCAAATGTTACTTTAAATCACTTTATCAGTTCTGTATAAATGTCTAGACTATTTGATATCTATTATCCTTGTTCTTACATTTTTATCCCAGTATGCAATTACCTCTTTAGGATAATTCTTAGAAATTGGATTGGTAGGTCAGGGGGTCTGCTCATTCTCCATTTTGATACACTGTGCTATAAAATTCTCTTTGGCAAGATTGTGCCAAAGTGGTAGGCCCCACTGTTTCACATTCTTATCAACTGGTTTTGTTCATCTTTTTCATCTTTGCCAACCTTACCAACAATAAATGATATCTCTTTGTTATTATAATTCATATTTCTTCAATTAGGAATGAAACTGAATGTTCCTTTCATATTTTAATTGGATATCTACTTTAGCTCGCCCACTCCTTGTCTATCTTAAATTCAATTTTAAAACATTGATTTGTGACAGTCCTTCATGCCTATAAAGTATTTTAGTTACTTTTCTGATATACTGCAGATATTCCCTCCAATTTTTCATTTGTCTTTCACTCCTATTTATGCTCCCCTTTCTTTGTACAGGAACTTAAAGTTCATAGGCACTCAAATGTATCAATATTTTTACTTACAGTGTCTGGGTTCTGTGATTAGAATGATAAGGATACACATTTATTTTCTTCCAGTCTTTCTTTGGCCTTGTGTTTTTTGGGAGAAAGGGTGAGTAAGCTTAAAAAATTTTTTTTTTTTGCTGCATTGCATGGCATGTGGGATCTTAGTTCCCCCACCAGGGATCAAACCTGTGCCCCTGCAGTCAAAGCATGAGTCTTAACCTCTGTACTGCCGGGGAAGTCTCTAAACTTTTTATTGAAGTATAACAATATGTGAAATGTGAACTTCCAGATGTTCAAGCTGGTTTTAGAAAAGGCAGAGGAACCAAAGATCAAATTGCCAACATCTGCTGGATCATCAATAAAGCAAGAGAGTTCCAGAAAAACATCTGTTTTATTGACTATGCCAAAGCCTTTGACTATGTGGATCACAATAAACTGTGGAAAATTCTGAAAGAGATGGGAATACAAGACCACCTGACCTGCCTCTTGAGAAATTCATATGCAGGTTAGGAAGCAACAGTTAGAACTGGACATGGAACACAGACTGGATCCAAATAGGAAGAGGAGTACATCAAGGCTGTATATTGTCATTGTGCTTACTTATATGCAGAGTACATCATGAGAAATGCTGGGCTGGAGGAAGCACAAGCTGGAATCAAGATTGCCGGGAGAAATATCAATAACCTCAGGTATGCAGATGCCACCACCCTGATGGCAGAAAGTGAAGAATTAAAGAGCCTCTTGATGAAAGTGAAAGAGGAAAGTGAAAAAATTGACTTAAAGCTCAACGTTCAGAAAACTAAGATTATGGCAATTGGTCCCATCACTTCATGGCAAAGATGGGGAAACAGTATAAACAGTGGCAGACTTTATTTTTGGGGGCTCCAAAATCACTGCAGATGGTGACTGCAGCCATGAAATTAAAAGACGCTTACTCCTTGGAAGGAAAGTTATGACCAACCTAGCCAGCATATTAAAAAGCAAAGACATTACTTTGCCAACAAAGATCTGTCTAGTCAAGATATGGTTTATCCAGTAGTCATGTATGGATGTGAGAGTTGGACTATAAAGAAAGCTGAGTGCCGAAGAATTGATGCTTTTGAATTGCAATGTTGGAGAAGACTCTTGAGAGTCCCTTGGACTGCAAGGAGACACAACCAGTCCATCCTAAAGGAAATCAGTCCTGAATATTCATTGGAAGGACTGATGTTAAAGCTGAAACTCCAATACTTTGGCCACCTGATGCGAAGAGCTGACTCATTTGAAAAGACACGACCCTGATGCTGGGAAAGATTGGGGGCAGGAGGAGAAGGTGATGACAGAGGATGAGATGGTTGGATGGCATCACCAACTGAATGGGCATGAGTTTGAGTAAACTCCGGGAGTTGGTGATGGACAGGGAGGCCTAGCGTGCTGCAGTCCATGGGGTTGCAAAGAGTCGGACACTGAGCGACTGAACTGAACTGAACATACTTACGTGTGCTCAGTCATGTCTGACTCTCTGTGACCCCATGGACTGTAACTCGCCTGGCTCCTCTGTCCATGGGATTATCCAGGCAAGAATACTGCAGTAGGTTGCCATGCCCTCTTCTAGGGTATCTTCCTGACCCAGGGATCGAACCTGTATCTCCTGCATTGGCAGGCAGATTCTTTACCACTGAGCCACCTTTGAAGCCCCCATAACATACGTGTAAAAGTGTTCAAATCATTAAGTCTACAACTTCATTTTCACAAAGTGATATGTATCCCAGATTCTAATCCAGAAATCCCTGATCTGATGTGCCCTCTTTCAGGCCATCATAGTATCAAAGTGTGAAATCAAATGCAGGAAACAACTTTATGATTTCCTGAATGTCAGCCCAGTTGTCCCTACACTATTTATTGAATACCCTCTTTTTTACTTATGGGTTAGAACTGTCTGCTTATATTCCCACAATTACTTGGTCTATTTCTAGCTTTGCTATTTTAGTCCATTGATCTGTCTGATTTCATCATTGTCATATTCTTTTCTTTAGTCAAAAGGGGTTTATAGTATATTTACAAATTTGGCTGTGTAAGCCCCACCTCAATGCTATTCTTTCTCAGATAACCTTTAGAATCATTTATTTGGAATATGCCTCACTTGTCTGCCCAAATCCTATTAAGATTCTACTTGTTAATTCATTAAATGTATCAGTTAATTTAGGAAAATTTGATTTTTTCTCTTAATATTGTCTTCCCATGTAAAAACAGGTTTTTCTCTCCATTTATTCCATGTTCCTTGCTGGGATTTTATTGTTTTCTTCAAACAGATCCTGTACATCTTGTTATGTTTATTCTTAGGCATTTTAAGGCTTTTCATTATTATTGCAAATAGATGATCTTTTTTTCATTATAACTTCTAGTCTAACATTTTAATTAGTTATTTGTAGTTAGAGAGGCAATTAAGTTTTTTGTCTATGGATTTTCAAACAGACAGCTTACTGAACTCATTCCAATGGGTTTTCATTAGATTCTCATGAGTTTTTCAGGTTTATCATTATATGTGTCATGTGATTCCAATCTAGCCCTCCATATTGAATCTTTTGGTCAGCATGTTAAGATGCCATAGCTTGCAGACTGCAAAACTCATTTTCTCTTCTCTGCAGCCACACTACTTAAAAGAGTTCTTTCTCTTCACTCTATTCATTTCTTTCCCCCTACTCACTCCTCCTGTCCTAACCTGGCTGCAACCATCCTGACTGCACCAAAATGCTTCTTGCTATGGTTTCTCTGGTTCCACATCTCTAAATACAATTGTCCTTTTAACCCTCCATCTCTCAGGATGGCTCCCTCTCAGATTCTGATGGACACACGCTCGTGCTCTCCCCTTCCCTGGCATCCATCACCTTGCAGTCTTTCTCCTGCATCTCTGCTGCTCTTTCTGAATCCATGGTACCCCTCCTCTGCAGTTTATTATTGAGAAATCTTATTGCTCAACATTAGACCCTCATCTTTTCATATTTTTACTGTCTACATAGGTGATTTCACCCATTTTTGTGATTTTAATTACCAACTATATGCTTATGACATCCAACTTTATATCTCCAGATTAGGGCTTTCCTCTGAGCTGTACGTTCACACATCCAGTTGCCCCCTCAACATTTCTGCTCTAATGTCTCAAGCTCATCTTAAATTCACCACGGCCAGTATTAAAATCGTAACATTTCTCCCCAGATTCACTCCTCTTCACAGTTTCCATCAGTGCATGGCATCTGTGTCCAACCTGAAAACTGTTCTCTGCTCCATTCTCTCTCATTGTCATAGCCAGTCCCTAAACCATTGGCTTTTACATCCTGATAGACGCGAAGTTCTTAGCCTTTTCTCCTTTTCCAGCAGCACCACTGTGGTTTGGCCTGCCGTCGCCTTCACCGGGCGGCTGGTGCAGCAGCCGGCCCGGCTCCTCTCCGGGCTCTTCCTCGCCTTTGTTCCCTCCCCGCATCTGCGCAGATCTTACGTTGTTCTCATGCTTCAAACCCTTTTATCATTTGCCCTTGCCTTTCCTCAGTGATAAAGACCAAAATCCTCAACCACGGACTGCAGGACTCTAGCACTGAGACCCCTATCTGCTTGTAAAATTTCAAATACAAAAATGTGTAACTGAGAAAAGAAAAATTCTCTGTAATTCTATCACTAGAGATAACTGCTGTTATCTCTTAACAGTTTGGGGTGTATTCTTTCAGATGTCTTTTTAATGGATATATTATCTCTTTTATCTGTTATACCAGTTTTGCATGTGTGTATCTATAAACTTATTACATGCATGTAGATAGAAGTATGTCATAAATATCTACATCTTTCTACATATCTACCTGTTATGGTCACCTGCAAAGACAGATGGAACTGCCCCCCTCCCCAACTCTGCCCCCCAAATAAATATTTGGGGTTGGATGTCAAGACTGATCACACACACACACATGTACCAAGAGGGTATGAAAGGTTTATTGCTTAGTTACATAGTTGAGATCTCTGGGACAGCAGGCAAGGAGATTGGTTGGTTTTTCTTGCAGCCAGATTTGAGGGTTCCTGTGTGAGGTCAGGGGCTTGTGTGGCTTGAATCTCCTGTCAGCACCAAAGATGAAGCACCCAGTCTTTCTGTTCAGTTTGTTTAGCAGTTAGAGTACAAGGGAAGGGGGAAGGGTGAGGCTTAATGGTTGTCAGCTGTCACGAAGTAGAGTCAGACTCCTCTTTACACTATATGTCCTCATCTGTGAGTACACATGTAGACAGGTTCATGTTCAAACATACACACAGCTGCCCATCCATCAGTCTGTCCACACACCTACATACTGCAACTGTCTTTTCAGCATTAATGATTGTTTTATGTTAGTATGTGTAATCAACTTCATTATTTTATGTAGATGTGTAGACTTCCATTGCAGAGATGTGTATAATTGGATGACCATTACCTTGGTGATGAAGAAGTTATCTCTAATGTTATTTCTTTCTGCTTTTACAAACAATGGGACTGCTCAACATCATGCAAACCTTTGTTCCTCTGCAACCATGTTAGTCATTGAGCTCTTTGATGTTCCAAATATTGTAAAAACTGCCTCAGATTCTTTGAAGTGATATTCTAGTGGAGAATAGGCAAGAGACAGTTTGCTAATATATTCTATATATATATATATAAATACATACAAAACAGAGGAAGGAGGTGGTGGTGGGGGTGGTCTGGTGTGTAGGGTGGTTTAGTAAAGTCACTCAGTCATGTCTGACTCTTTGCAACACCAAGGACTGCAGCAAGCCAGGCCTCCCTGTCCATCACGAACTCCTAGAGTTTACTTAACCTCATGTCCAAGGAGTCGGTGATGTTATCCAATGATCTCACCCTCTGTTGGCCCCTTCTCTTCCTGCCTTCAATCCTTCCCAGCATCAGGGTCTTTTCAAATGAGTCAGCTCTTCGCATCAGGTGGCCAAAGTATTAGAGTTTCACCTTCAGCATCAGTCCTTTCAGTGAATATTCAGGACTGATCTCCTTTAGGATGGACTGGTTGGATCTCCTTGCAGTCCAAGGGACTCCCAAGAGTCTTCTCCAACACCACAGTTCAAAAGCATCAATTCTTTGGCACTCAGTTTTCTTTATAGTCCAACTTTCACATCCATACATGACTACTGGATAAACCACAGTTTTAACTAGACGGAACTTAGTTGACAAAGTAATGTCTCTACTTCTTAATAAGCTGTCTAGCTTGGTCATAGCTTTTCTTCCAAGGAACAAGCATCTTTTAATTTCATGGCTGCAGGCACCATCTGCAGTGATTTTGGAGCCCCCAAGAATAAAGTCTGCAACTGTTTGCACTGTTTCTCCATCTATTTGCCATGAAGTGATGGGATTGGATGCCATGATCTTAGTTTTCTGAATGTTGAGTTTTGAGCCAACTTTTTCATACTCCTCTTTCACTTTCATTGAGAGGCTCTTCAGTTCTTTTTCACTTTCTGCCATAAGAGTGGTGTCATCTGCATATCTGAGATTATTGATATTTCTCTGGGCAATCTTGATTCCAGCTTGTGCTTCCTCCAGTCCAGCATTTCTCATGATGTACTCTGCATATAAGTTAAATAAGCAGGGTGACAATAAACAGCCTTCACGTACTCCTTTCCCGATTTGGAGCCAGTCTGTTGTTCCATGTCCAGTTCTAACTATTGCTTCTTGACCTGCATACAGATTTCTCAGGAGGCAGGTCAGGTGGTCTGGTATTCCCATCTCTTGAAGAATTTTCCACAGTTTGTTGTGATCCACACAGTCAAAGGCTTTGGCATGGTCAATAAAGCAGATGTTTTTCTGGAACCTTCTTGCTTTTTTGATGATCCAATGGATGTTGGCAATTTGATCTCTGGTTCTGCTGCCTTTTCGAAATCCAGCTTGAACATCTGGAAGTTCATGGTTCATGTACTGTTGAAGCCTGGCTTAGAGAATTTTGAGCATTCCTTTGCTAGCATGTGAGATGAGTGCAATTGTGTGGTAGTTTGAGCATTCTTTGGCATTGCCTTTCTTTGGGATTGGAATGAAGACTGACCTTTTCCAGTCCTATGGCCACTGCTGAGTCTTCCAAATTTGCTGGCATATTGAGTGCAGCACTTTCATGGCATCATCTTTTAGGATCTGAAATAGCTCAGCTGGAATTCCATCACCTTCACTAGCTTTGTTCGTAGTGTTGCTTCCTAAGGCCCACTTGACTTCACATTCCAGGATGTCTGGCTCTAGGTGAATGATCACAGCATTATGATTATCTGGGTCATGAAGACCTTTTTTGTACAGTTTTTCTGTGTATTCTTGCCACCTCTTCTTAATATTTTCTGCTTTTGTTAGGTCCATACCATTTCTGTCCTTTATTGAGCCCATCTTTGCATGAAATGGTCCCTTGGTATCTCTAATTTCCTTGAAGAGATCCCTAGTCTTTCCTATTCTATTGTTTTCCTCTTCTTTGCATTGATCACTGAGAAAGGCTTTCTTATCTTTCCTTGCTATTCTTTGGAACTCTGCATTCAAATGGGTATATCTTTCCTTTTCTCCTTTGCCTTTGGCTTCTCTTCTTTTCACAGCTATTTTAAAGTCTCTTCAGACAACCATTTTGCCTTTTTGCATTTCTTTTTCTTGGGGATGGTCTTGATCACTGCCTCCTGTACAGTGTCACAAACCTCCATCCATAGATCTTCAGGCACTCTGTCTATGAGATCTAATACCTTGAATCTAATTGTCACTTCCACTGTATAGTCGTAAGGGGTTTGATTTAGGTCATACCTGAGTGATCTAGTGGTTTTCCCTACTTTCTTCAATCCAAGTCTGAATTTTGCAATAAGGAGTTCATGATCTTGAGCCACAGTCAGCTCCTCGTCTTGTTTTTGCTGACTATATAGAGCTTCTCTATCTTTGGCTGCAAAGAATATAATCAATCCAATTTTGGTATTGACCATCTGGTGATGTCCATGTGTAGAGTCTTCTCTTGTGTTGTTGGAAGAGGCTGTTTGTTATGTCCAGTGTGTTTTCTTGGAAAAACTGTTAGCCTTTGCCCTGCTTCATTCTGTACTCCATGGCCAAATTTGCCTGTTACTCCAGGTATTTCTTGACTTCCTGCTTTTGTATTCCAGTCCCCCTATAATGAAAAGGACATCTTTTTAGGGTGTTAGTTCTAGAAGGTCTTGTAGGTCTTCATAGAACTGTTCTTCTTCAGCAGTACTGGTTGGGGCATAGACTTGGATTACTGTGATACTGAATGGTTTGCCTTGGAAACAGATCATTCTGTGGTTTTTGAGATTGCATCCAAGTACTGCATTTCAGACTCTTCTATTGACTATGATAGCTACTCCATTTCTTCTAAGGGATTCTTGCCCACAATAGTAGATATAATGGTCATCTGAGTTAACTTCACCCATTTCAATCTATTTAAATTTGCTGATTCGTAAAATGTCGATGTTCACTCTTGCCATCTCCTGTTTGACCACTTCTAATTTGCCTTGATTCATGGACTTAACATTCCAGATTCCTATGCAATATTGGTCTTTACAGCCTCGGGCTTACTTCCATCACCATCACATCCACAACTGGGTGTTGTTTTTGCTTTGGCTCTGTCTCTTCACTCTTTCTGGAGTTATTTCTCCACTGATCTCCAGTAGCATGTTGGGCACCTACCGACCTGGGGAGTTCATCTTTCAGTGTTCTATATTTTTGCTTTTTCATAGTGTTCATGGGGTTCTCAAGGCAAGAATACTGAAGTGGTTTGCCTTTCCCTTCTCCAGTGGACCATGTTTTGTCGGAACTCTCCATCATGACCCATCCGTCTTAGGTTGCCCTACATGGCATGGGTCGTAGTTTCATTGAGTTAGACAAGGCTGTGGTTCATGTGATCAGATTGTTTATTTTTCTCTGATAAGGTGTAAGGTGGTTAGGGAGGGCATTTACAATAGGGCAGAGTCATGTGGGAGTGACCATAGAGTATGTTTAAGGAAGAGTGTTCTTCTGTAGGAAAAGCCTCCTGAATAATTTTTAGGTCAAAGGGCGTGTATATTTTAATTTCAATGAATCTTATCAAATTATTTTCATTTAAAAAATTTATATACTCTTGATAACTAACACAATTTTAAGCTTCACTCTTTCTTTCCATCATCACCAACCCCTCCCCCCCTTTTTTTCATGTTGAGTGTTTTTTTGCTTCTACTTTTTAAATTGGAGGATAATTTCTTTACAATATTGTCTTGGCCTCTGCCATACATTAACATGAATCAGCCACAGGTATACATATTCCCCTCTCTCCTGAACTCTCTTCCCATCTCCTGCCCCATTCCACCCTTCTAGGTTGTCACAGACCACTGCCAAACCCCCTTTTTAACCTTATTTGATATTGGTGGACAATAAATTATATGCTGTCTTAATGTGTACTTTGTTACTAGTAAGGGTGAGCATCTATCCTCTGTTTATTATCCTTTTTTTTTTTGTACGTGTAAGTTTCTTATTTATGTGATTTGCAGAATTTCTGCAGGCCATGAACTATTTATTATACTACAGATATTTTTCCCTTGTTCATGGTGTGCCTTAAGATGTTACTAGTTACTAGTCAAGTTTTTGGCATATAAAATTTAAAACTTTGTTGACAACCTACCAGTTATTTTCACCTAAAGAGTTAGTGTTTTGGGTCACGTTTAATGGCCTTCAGCACCAACTAGGCCATGTGTCTAAAACAGCAAAGCCTTTCAGTGTTTCATCTAAAACATTAATTAAAAAAAAAAAACCCAACATTAATTTCTTTGATTTACAGTTTACTAATGCTTAAGCCCTGAGCTAAAAATCCAGCTTTAAAAAGCAACACAATGCTTAGCTGTCATTCCTGGCCCTTAAGCATTTGTCTGCTTCAATTGATTCACATGCTCCTACTGTAGCAATTCAATTTCCATATACTTGGATCTATTTTGTGACTCACTGCTTTACTGATCTATTTTGGCATCAATATCATATTGCTAATGATTAGAACTTTGTTTAGTGGCTCTTGGATTAATTACCTCCTCAAGATTCCCTTACCTGCACAATGTTTTCAGAAGTTTCTTGAGCTTTTTAAACATGTTAATGATTAGAACCAACTTTTTTTTTCCCCCTCCAAATTGACTCAAAAATCCTACTGGGATTTTATTTGAGATCCATTAGAGTTACTACAGATTACCTTGAGAACTATTTTTAGAAACAGTACTATTTTTCTATCTAAGGACAAATTTAGTTTTTATGTCCTTTAGTAAAGTTTTAGTCTTCTTTAGGCTTACACATTTCTCAAGTTTATTTCTAAATACTTTATTTTTATTCCCATTAGCTGTGTCCAACAAACTTAATATGCTGTATTTTCATTCCCCTCAATGTTATTTTTTATTTTTCTTGATGTTTTGATGCATGGATTATTTAGGAGTTTGGAAATTTTGCTGTTATATTTGTTATTTCTAACTTTGATAGCATTTTAGTCAGAGAACACATTCTATGGTTTCAGTTCTTCTAAATCCTTAGAAGTTGATTTTATGGCCTGGAATGAGGTCTGTCTTGGTGAATGTTCCATGGTTAGAAAAGAATATGTATTCTGCTGTTAGGTGGAGTGTTCTATAGTGTGAATGAACTCCTGTTGGTTGATGGTGTTATAGTTTTTTATCCTTGCTGATCTGTCTCGCAGTTCTGTCAACTGTGGAATGGTTTTTACTAAACCACCACCACAGTGGCTTTTTCAGTTTTTACTGAAAGGAGGTAATCTGAAGCTCTTTGGTGTATAAGCCTTTAGGAGTGTTGTCTTGTTGGACTGAATCTTTTATCATTGGGTAATATCCCTCTTTGTACCTGGTGTATGCTGATCATTAGAAGTAGAGATTTACAGATCTTTGTTTTTAATACAGTGAATCTGGAGTGGGGCCTGGAAAGACTCATTTCTAAGTTTCCCAGATGATTTTTTAGTTTGGTGGTGGTTTTTGTTTTGGATATATATCAAAAATACATTGCTGTCATATGGTAGTCCTATTTTTAGTTATCTGAGAAATCTTGATACTGTTTTTCACAGTGGTGGCACCAACTTATATTCTCACCAACAGTGTATAAGAGTTCCCCTTTCTCCACATCCTTGCCAACATGTTATTTGTGTGCTTTTTGAGGCTAGCCATTCTGACAGGTGTGAGGAGACATCTCACTGTGGTTTTGATTTGCATTTCCCTGATAATTAGCGATGTTGAGCATCTTCTCATGTGCCTGTTAGCCATCAGCATTTCCTCTTCAGCCATTTTTGTAATTTAGGTATCAAGAGTTCTTGCTTAGAGAACAGCATCGAAACATGTATATCTAGGGTGAAACAGATCACCAGCCCAGGTTGGGTGCATGAGACAAGTGCTCGGGCCTGGTGCACTGGGAAGACCCAGAGGGATGGGGTGGAGAGGGAGGTGGGAGGGGGGACCGGGATGGGGAATACATGTAAATCCATGGCTAATTCATTTCAATGTATGACAAAAACCACTGCAATGTTGTAAAGTAATTGGCCTCCAACTAATAAAAATAAATGGGAAAAAAAAAAAGATTTCTTGCTTGCTAACAATAAAAATTGGCTTGGGTTAACTTAGGCATAGAGGACTTTATTGAAAGAACATCCAGTAACACCGGCCAGATTGCTGGAGTCCCACTAGCAAGCAGAGCCCGACACCCTCTAGGGGACTGCCCTCCCTGATCCTGGCTGTGGAGCACAGTTCTGTGACCTCAGCTGAACCCAGCAGGGTCTCACACCATCTTGGACTTTGAATCTGGTGCAAAGGATATGAAGTGGAGCGAGTTTAGAATTATTCAGGGGGTGGTAAGAATTTTGGTGTCAAAATAGAAGTGGCAGTAGAGGCAGGACCGAGACACTATGTTTATTCCCCAAAGCCTTCCTCCTGCTTCATCCTGTCAGAACTGAAGACGGCAAGTTGACTTTTAGCAGAAGGGGTATTGCAGGAAAGGAGAGGGTTACTGGTTAAGTGAGCTGAATTGGTATGAGAAGGGGTAGGAAAACAGGCGGCTCTCCCATCTTCCTCAGGTATTGATTTGCTCCGATGATGCCCAAGGGGTGGGTGCAGGGAGCAGTCTGACCTGGCCCGTGCATGTTAACATCATGCCCAGCTTCTGGAAGAGTCGCACAAAATGCCTACAAAAGCTTGGCCCAAATAAATACTTGATCTAGGATGTCAGAATTGCACAATTTACAGAATGGCTTCAAAGCCTTTCATTTATGTATTTGGTGGGATGAATCCTTACTTTCCCTTTGGCCTGAAGATCAGTTGAAAAGTGAGTGGGATGCAGTATATTGAGTCTTTCCTTGTGCTCTGCAGGTTCTTATGAGTGCATCGTTCCTGGGGGCCCTGTGTCTCTTCTCGTCTGTCTGTGTGGTGTGTGCCATTTCTGCATTTACTCTCCCCATTGAGACTAAAGGACGGGCCCTACAGGTAAGTGATGGGGGAATCTAAGTATTCTCAATACCTTTTGACCAAAGGAAATGAACTTGGAGTATGAAAATTCTTTTAGTGATAATGCCCAAGCCTGTGCTTATGTACTGGTACATTTGTTTAGCAGGTTCCAGTAGAAAAACTGGGTGTTCCAGTGTTCTTCCATGTAACTTTGAGCAGCACACTGATTATTCACTTTAAACCTTTGCTTCCTGTAAAGCTTGAACTGGCACTAAAATGAGTATTACTGATACCTCAGCATTCTACCATTTCCACTTTTCTCTCTGTATATAAGCACTGCTGCAGAGCTAACCATGGCCATAGGGTTAGAAACAGCTGTTTGCATTGCCCGTAGGATCACAGAGTCTTTACTGTTGGTCCCGCTATCTTCCCCCCAGTTTTCTCAGCTGCCCGTGGTAAGAGTGGAGGCAAAAACTTCCACACTGCGCCAGCTGCCATCCAATCCTGACAGACAGACACAAAGTACATAAAAAGACATCCCAGAAGTATAAGGTGTGCTTCTGGGGGCAAAGTTGTATCAGAGACAGCTTTTCCTAGCCCTCTGCCCTCACAGTTGGCTGTTTCCCTGCCTTAAACACAAAGCTTATTGTTGGTATGCAAGGGCATGTGTGTATGTGCACACACGGGAAAGGAAAGCTGAGGTTAGTGTATACAGTTGACCACTGAACAGGGGATTAGGACACCAAACTTTCAGGATGTCAAAAGCCACAGTCTTAAAAACTTAGTCAATCTTCAGTGTCCACAGTTCCTCACATCTGCAGATTCAACCAACCATGAACTGCAGATCATACAGTACTAGAATATTTACAGTTGGAAAAAAATCCATGTAAAAGTGGACCTGCACAGTTCAACCCCGTGCTGTTTGAGAGTTAACTGTAGTTTGGCTGATCTGAGTTGCCCCATCTAAATGGGACTGTGAAATCATTGTGCTTGTTTGGCTGAATGCAGCCTTCCCTCTCTCCCATATCCTATTTATAGTGAATCATGGGCACATGTTAATTATTTGTCCTGGTACAGATGTGTTTTGTTGTCTGAGTAGCTGGAAGACACTACTGAGTAAAGATGGGGAAAGCACAATATGCTAGTGTCAATTTTTTCTTGTCCTAGATTCAAGATGTGTTATTCTGTTTTCCCTTTAAGGTAATATGCATTTTAATCACAGATTAGATAACTTGCTAAGTAATTATAAATTTAGGGCTTTGTTTAGGTTTCTTACTTAGAAAGGTGACCTAATCATTGAATCCTTAAAGCCAGGGATTGTATTAGGTGATTCAGATGATTCCTTTTAATCTTAAATTACAGGATTATCACACTCTTCACACAGTTGAGGAAAGAAAGGCAAGGGAAAGTTGAGTAGCTTGTAAAAAGGAACATACTAAATACAGAGGGACTGGAATTTAAACTAGCTTGCAAAATTAAGTGGTGCTAAATCTTATGCTAATTTTCTATGGTGGTGGTTTTTTAAAGTAGTAGTAACACGTATAAAATGAAATCTGGCTCATCATCTCACATGCTTTATGGATTTCCGACTCAAGTCATATGAGCCACTGACAAAAACCATTCCCTTTTCTGTTGATTGAAATAATTTTACATGTCTGTTTATAAGACTTAATGTTAATAATACCAGTTCCTACAACTTTCATATGCAGATCCAATAAATGTATTTGTGTGGGAATGTAGCCCTTGATGGCTCTGCCACTCAGTGGCTGTATGTCTGCATCTCAGCGTTCTGAGCACTTAACATATGAAACAATCTAGTGACCAACACAGTAAAACTTCTAAAAATGTTTAAAACATGCCCCAAATTTTACCTTTCAACAGCACAGACAGCATCCCAAATAATTCAAATGAACCAACCTGGCCAATAGTTAATAGTAGTAATTCCACTTTAGAATTACTTTAAAAACTTATTTTGATGAACCTGGTAAACAATTTAAAAAAAAAAGGTAAGTATAATGTGATTTTTTTCCCTAAATGATATCTGTAATTTAATTATAAAAGTACTATTGCATTGTCAGGTCCACAGGTAAAAATGTTAGACCCTTAATTCCTTATTAAAGAACCTCCTGTTACTAGTTTTTCGTGTCAGATAGCTGAATGTGAAGACTTCAAAAAAAAAGAAAAATAAATGTATTATCTATTACTTCTTTCTCCAGCAAATTAAATGAAGATCTGCAAATCTATGTCTACCAAAGAAGAAAAAACGTATTTTTATCTTCACAAAGAGCTGTGGCACATTTAAAAACACCTGGTTTAATTTTGGTATACTACTTCGTAGTTAAGAAATTGATCATGTATTTTTGAAAAACAACATGAGCATGAAATAAGTTAGCTGTATATATAGTCTCTTAGGGAAGAGATCAATAGAGAAGTTTCATAAAATATACATTAAGGTTGGTGAGGGATATCTAGGAGAGATGGGGAGGGAGAAGCTGGCTTTCATTGCTTGGCATCAAGTCTGTTCATGTTTCTATGAATAAGTAGTAAGTATCAGACAAAACCTATACTTGATATTCTCCCATGAGGTATACAGCAAAAGCTGTACTGAAATTTTGTAGCTAGGACATGAGTTTGAGGTGGTATCATTAAGCCTTTCAAAACAAATAGAAGTCATCAAATTCACAATTAAAATTAGCATACTTAAATTGTGACCTCCATACTTTATAATGAAAATTACTTATTCATAAAAGAATGTGCTTAAATTCAGTGCAGTCTTGTGTATATAATAACCAAGTAGCTGGGAATAAACTTTTCCGAAGACTTCTATTTTGACTCTAATTTCATTAGAGTATAGCAAGCTTTTCTACATGATGTAATTATATATCTTTGGAGAACAACCACTTGCATGCATATCATACCTGTGCACATAGGTATGCTGTGGAAGAAAAACACCCACGTTTTTACATTTAGTCTTTCGTTGCTCTTTGGATTTAGGGTAGACTACTTAAAAGTGGAATCCATACCCAATGACTTAAATCCCCTACTCCTTCCAACCCCATTTTGCAATGGAAAAAAAAAAGAATTTGTTGCTACAATGATGAAGTGTCCCTGGACTAGCGAACTACATGTATGCAAATCATTCCTATTTGAACTATAGGCACAAATGGCTTGAAGTCAGGAAACTATAAAGGGCCAGAGAGTAAACATTTCAGACTTTGAGCTACATATGGTCTCTGTCAACAGCCCTCGCCAGCCTTTAAAAATGTTAACATTATTAGCTCTCAGGCTGTATAAAAGGAGGCCATAGGCTGAATTTGGCTAACAGGCCATAGTGGTTTTTCTGGAGTAAGTTTGAAAGCTCAAGATGGAGCCACTTCTGCCCAGGTGCCATGTCAGCAAACCAAAACTTAAGTAACTTTCATGTCCCTGTAAATGGTTCGCTTGACCAGAAACACGGTACATCCAGTTGGCCAGACAGCCAAGTGTGGCTCTCTACTCACCTCCTTACTCCTTATTTTTTATCCTCCTGCCATCAGCTCCCCTTTGCAGTTCTTTGGGCCCCTGCAAGTGGAGAGTGCCTGCTTCAAGTGTCAAAGTTTGTTTGAGCATCTGTAACAGTTTCTGGTGGGGGAGGATGGAATCCCAAGCTGACTTCCAATGGACTGTGGGACAAGATGCATAAGCAAAGAGCCCACTGAACAATTTGCGTTGTTTTTCTCATCATAACCAAGGGCAAGCCACTTAGGGATCTGAGCTCCGACCCCTTGTACACAGTTCTGATCCAAACAAACTTTATGTAAGGGGAAAAGTGCATTTGTGTATACTTATTTCCCAGAAAAGTTCCAAGACAGCTATATTGGGAACCCACAATGGGTGGCAGCCATTAGGGGATGCATAAAGAGAAGTCCACAGCAAAAAGTGTGGGGAGACTTGGAAAATAAGAAATCAGAACTGTTTGAACTAATGGCACAACAACATCTAAGTAGCACAAGTCATACTCTTAAAAGTCATTCGGGTGACTGCCGCTTTTATAAAGAAATTTTCTCATTTAAAGATTAAATAGATCAATTGCTAAGGGGAATCTTGAAGCCAAAGATGTAAAACTGGTGAGCATGGATCAAACACTTGAAAGATTTTAGAGTGCTTCCCACCTAAATCTAAGACTCATGTGCTTAGATGGTCATGGAATGGGTTAGATTGACACTAGGACACCTGACAACCTCAAGAAAAATTCTGTGCAACAAAGTACACTGTAAAATACCACCAGATCCCCAACCTCTTACATAGTCATCTGGTTCCCAAAGACCCAAGGCTTACCTAAGAATCGAGATCCTTGAGTTTCAGAAAATTGAGCAATCCACCTTCTGGCACACCTGCTTATTTTGTCATAATAATTGTGGTCCTGCATGGAAGCAACCTAGATGCCCATCGGCAGATGACTGGATAAGGAAGCTGTGGTACATATACACCATGGAATATTACTCAGCCATTAAAAAGAATTCATTTGAATCAGTTCTAATGAGATGGATGAAACTGGAGCCCATTATACAGAGTGAAGTAAGCCAGAAAGATAAAGACTACTACAGTATACTAACACATATATATGGAATTTAGAAAGATGGTAATGATAAGCCTATATGCAAAACAGAAAAAGACACAGATATACAGAACAGACTTTTGGACTGTGTGGGAGAAGGCAAGGGTGGGATGTTTCAAGAGAACAGCATCAAAACATGTATATTATCTAGGGTGAAACAGATCACCAGCCCAGGTTGGATGCATGAGACAAGTGCTCGGGTCTGGTGCACTGGGAAGACCCAGAGGGATCGGGTAGAGAGGGAGGTGGGAGGAGGGATCGGGATGGGGAACACATGTAAATCCATGGCTGATTCATGTCAATGTGTGACAAAAATCATTACAATATTGTAAAGTAATTAGCCTCCAACTAATAAAAATAAATGAAAAAAAAATTATGGTCCTGGAAGCTGCAGAAATGGCAAAGTCTAAGACAACCTAGCATTTCAATGGCCATCATCAGGGACATTCCAGTTAGATACACTATTTAAGAACTACCTGTGAAAGTGTTCCCAAACCAACCAGAATGGGATATCTATTTTAATTGCTATGCAGAAGACTCCAAAACACTGCAAAATTCCAAAACAGCTTCATTGAAAGATTCAGTGCTAAGGGCTATTGAAAAATCAGAGAAAACAAGACAGACTTGGCTCCAACAACTATTTTTCTTTACCTGAATACTGTCTCCTATTCATCTTAACTGAACTGCCTTTCCACTTTGAAGAGAAAGACCAAAAACATTAATCAAGTTGGTTTTAAAACTGCAACAGCTCCAAGGCCAGATAAGTAAGATAATAAAACCCCCTCCTCCGGAACTTGAATACCCCCTTATCTACTCTCAAAGGCGGCCCTTCCAGGGTGAATGGGACTCTGAGGGGTTTTCTGATAAACTCTTAACAGTTATTCCCTTAAACAGCCAAGGGCAAACTAAAATAAATGGAAAACCTTGTAAAATCCTAGTAGGCCAGAACTTACACTCTTTACTGTAAATTCTGCTCACTGGAGTCTGTAGATCTGGGATCCCAGGAAAACCCACAGAAGCTAGCCAAAAGTGAGAATTCTTACCCAAGTCAGCTCTTGTTGGTCCCTGGAGTTTCTGGTCCAGAGAGAAAATTCACGTCCTTCCCTTTCCAAATGAAGACTCTTAGGAATCTGGTTTGGGGAACTCATTGGTTATTGATCCTTTCTCTCCCAGGAATAGCTATTGCCTTCTTGGATCCTGAGAACTGGCTGGCCTTCCTGCCTGCTGACACATGGGGGCTGTTGGTTCTTGTGTATGGAGGCAGTTCAACTATCAGGCCACAAAATATAGTTGGACAGAAATGTGGGTTGCATCCCATTTGCAGCTTACCAACTGTTGCCAGCTTCTCCGGAAACTGTCCAAGTACTTCTTTCTTTTGGCTATCTTTGGGAGTGACTGGATCTAGGGAGGGTAGTAGCTCTTGGTGTTTGTTCAGTACAGCCAGGAACAGTCACTGTCTAGTCTGAAATTTGGTGTTGGGTGGATGGTCCCCTTGGTATCTTTCAGGTTGTAATCCTGTAATCCAATCCTATTTCCTGTTTCACAAATTGAGTCTTTGTAAGACCAGAAAAAGTTCACCTATCCTTTTTACTAACCAGAACCTCTCCCCTATCTCACAAGGCTTGTGAAAGTGAAAAGTGAAAGTGAAAGTAGCCCAGTCATGTCCAATCCTTAGTCCATAGAATTCTCCAGGCCAGAATACTGGAGTGGATAGCCTTTCCCTTCTCCAGGGGATCTTTCCAGCCCAGGATTGAACCCAGGTCTCCCGCATTGCAGATGGATTCTTTATCAGCTGAGCTTCTAGGTAAGCCCCAAGGTTTGTAGGTATTGTAAAAATGCTGGCTTCAGGTAACATCTTTCTTGGAGCAAGTTGCATGCTTTGTTGATGCCTGTGAGATGTTTGAGTGTCTTTGCTAGGAACTGAGGTTGGTCTCTTTGGAATGCAAACTTCAGGGAGGAAATTTACAAAAAAAAAGGGGGTGGGCAGTATTTGGAAACTAGGCAAATGAAAAAAATTTTAAGTAAGTCTCCTCCACAAATACTCGTAAGAAAGTTTAAACTATCTGAGCAAGTAACCTTAATTCATTCCATCTGCCAGAAACACAATTTGGATCCAACTATTTTTATAAACTAGTGAGTTTTGAATTACCATACCCATCTTGTGGCTAAAATTGTAAAACAAGCTGTAAGATCAGTACACAGCTCTTATGTCTACGTGTATGTCACAGATGTGGGATTTTGTTCTTCTGGATGGTGTTGCCAAAATTTGTGAAGAGCTCCATTAAACGGACTTAAAGACAAATAGAAATTTATATAAATCAAATAAACTCTCAGAAATATAGAAACTAAGCCAAATATTTTTCAAGTTCATGTGATCTAAGATCATCTTTTGTTAAAACAGTAGTTTAAGTTTTGTCAGTTTAATTAAAATAGACACAACTTTAAAGTTATCAACATTAACATAATGTGGACATACAACTTTTATTCTATCTAGGCTTACTAAATGGCTTCCCTCGTAGCTCAGTTGGTAAAGAATCTGCCTGCAATGCAGAAGATCTGGGTTCGATTTCCTGGGTTGGGAAGATACCCTGGAGAAGAAAATGGCAACCCACTCCAGTATTCTTGCCTGGAGATTCCCATGGACAGAGGAGCCTGGCAGGATACAGTTTGTGGGCATGCAAGAGTAGGACACGACTTAGTGACTAAACTACCAGGCTTACTAAAAGTCAAATAAGTTCCTGTTATTTCTTTTATAGAATTTGTCAGCAAGAAATTAGATGAAGATAGTAGCAGTTTAAAGTCTCATGAAATTTTCATGAGTAATCCAAACATAATTGTTAATAAACATAAATAAGTTTATAAAGCTTTTCAACAATAATCATGCTTTATGGTTTATTGACTTAAAAACTGTTTCCAAAATCTTTTTGGTACTTGAAACCTTAAAGTCATACTGAGATTAAATGATGGATATTTATTGAATCATTTCCAAGTAAGAGAAAACTCTGAAATATTAATTACTGAGCATAGACTTACAGAAAAACCAAAAGATATTTGGAACATGTTTTGTGTCACACTGAAAAATTTCCTGTGAGGAAGAATATACTTCCAGAAATTATTGCAAAAGCATTATCAGATAAGAAGTGATATTTAAATTGTTAGGTTATTTGTGCAGGTATATGTTATTAATATGTTATCAAGAAATTATATTAAATTCCAGATAATCTGACATTCTCATACAATGGTACCAGTCATAATTCCAGTTATTATCTTAAAATGTTAGATATCTATTTGTAGCTCATAGAAATAACCACATTTTCTTGTCAATTCCAAAACTAAACTCTTTTCAGCTCTCTAACCACTAGTATTTTAAAGTCTTGTCATTTATAGACAGTTATTATTTTACTCTGATCCTTTTACAAAAACGAGATTCATGCAAAGTACCCTACCAAGTACTCTTGACCACTGACACTGCTGTTAAAGTGTCAAACCTTTTGTCCCTATTTCACAATTGTGTAAACATGGAAGACCTCAAAAACTGAGGAGGAGAAGTAGCCCACATCAAGGCAGACTGCTTTCTCCCAAGAATGTTATTACTCATATACCTCAGCCCATTTCAAATTGAACATAATCCAACTTCCAACCAACTGTTAGATTTGCGGTGATGCTGGTGATCCCGTAGTTAGTTATTTTTGCCCATCATAAACTTCCCCCCTGTTTTCCAATGCCTTAGTGTCTTTGAAACAAGCTCACTTGATAAACACTTCTGGAGAAGTATAAACCAATTATATGAAACACATAAATAGGCCAACTGGCTTTAAGAAGTATCCCTCTCATCTATATTTCTTGACTTCCTTGATTCTAGTTAGTTTTGGACATGGAAACCCTGGTTCAGGAATACTTTTCAAAACCATTGGTATTATTTTGATGCTAATAACTTTTACCTCCCTACTAGGCTGTGTTCTCACAAAAGTTTTAAATGCATGTGGGGGTAGCCACTGACCAGCTAACGACTGTCTGACCAAAGAGAACAGAACATAACCAGTTCCAAGAATACAAGCCTGACATCTCTTCTGAACATTACACCAAAATCCAAAGTGGAAATAGTAACTGAAAGTCATACTAGGACAGATATTTTTAATTGAAACTCTCAACTGGTCAAGAGGATGATCCAAAGGTGGTACCAGGCCTATTCTAGGCCCAACATGAAGCCACTTCTGGTGGGGGTGCTATGTACACAAACCAAAACTTACTTTCATCTCCCAATAAATGCTCTACTTGACCAGACATGCCATACATTCAGTCAGCCAATCACCAAATGTCAAGCAATTTCTGGTCTCTATACTTTCTGGTTCTTTATTCTTTACTCCATAAAACTTCCTGCCGTCCACCCCATTTTGTTGTTCTCTGAACCCTTGCAAATGGAAATTGCCTTCTTCAAGAAGTGTTGAATAAAAGTTTGTTTGGATTACCTAAGTTGTCATCTTTAATACTTTTAAATAGTTTGTAGACCTTAGTCTAGTTATTAGAAAATTTTAGGCCAAAATATTTTTGAAGCAAAGATGTCTTGGCTACACATGTAGGGTTAGCCAAATAGCCCTTAGTGGTTCAGTGGTTAAGACTCCACCTGCCAATGCAGGGGACGTGGGTTTGATCCCTGGTTGGGGAAGATTACACATACTCAGGGACAATTAAGCCCACACGCCACAATTTGAGAGCCTGTGCATCATGACTAACACCTGAGGCAGCCAAAAAAAAAAAAACCAAAAAAAAAAAACAAAGCAAAAACCCATGACAAACTGTAACTCAAAACCCTAAAGCTGACCTTAGCAGTAAATAGTACTTAAAACCAAAGAATAGCAGTGATTGAAAACCACTGACAAAACTGATGCTTAAGCACCTTCCCAAGGATTTCAGGAACTTTCAATGTGGCAGTATCCAAGCTTAAGATACTATACCATGTTGTCTAGAACTGTCTAGTACTCAAGCTTCCTAGAAGACACTAAATTAGTCTACGGCAACCCTTATCAACATAATTTTAATTCAGATGCTGAATTTCAGAAATCTTTTATAAACTCATAAATATTGCTTACCTTAATCGTTTCAGGCACTAGTAGAAATGGAAGTTGACAAACGTCATTTACTTAACTTTTTTGGATTGGTTTCGCAGTCCGCTAAAAGACAATGCTAGGTGAGGTATTAACAATAGTAACATAACTCTAATCTCTGTACAAGCATATTTTGCTTTATGCAGTTGGTGAAATCCCTATGTTACAGTTTTGTTTTTGCTTGTTTAAAAGTCTTCCTTTTATTTGTGGACTAGTAGCTATGGTCTATAGGGTTGCAAAGAGTTGGATATGACTGAAGTGACAGCATGCACAGCTCATCCCTAAATAGACCAATTTTATAGGGGAATATACAAAGGACACAAAGGAAAACCACACTAGTTAATGTTCTGCTGAATGACAGAGAGTAATTTTTCCATTAAAAATTCCTTGTCGTGGTAAAATATTCACAGTAAAAATTCATCAAAGCTGATTTTTATTAAAATCAAAGCACCAGTTGACTCTCCCAAATTAAAAACAACAACAAAGACTACTGCCTCAGATATCCTTCACAAGCAAAACCTTCATAGGGAGAGAAACTGTGATCTGATTGGCTAGCATTATTCTCTTTCAAAAACATGAACCACCAATATGTGAATTTTAGTTAATTCACATCCAAGATGATGGGATAATATACATAGAGACATGAATTCTTAACTTACATGATATTATAAAAAATTAAAAAAAAACACATATGTGCATGGTTATTTTAAAGGAGGGCTTCTAAAGATCCCCTGGAGAAGGGAAAGGCTACGTAGCCACTCCAGTATTCTGGCCTGGAGAATTCCATGAACTGTATAATCCATGGGGTCGCAAAGAGTCGGACACGATTGAGCGACTTTCACTTTCTATTTGAACAAGCAATTTGCTGGTTGAACTCATGGTTATGTCCATAATTTTAACGGTCAATCAGATCAGTTTCTCTCATTCATAACAGATACAGATGAAAAGAAAAATAAGAAAAGAAAATAAGTACATCTTCTATTTAAATTTAAAAACCTTTTGCTCCCGTGAAGCAA
Organism: Odocoileus virginianus; assembly: GCF_023699985.2. Classification (NCBI taxonomy): domain Eukaryota; kingdom Metazoa; phylum Chordata; class Mammalia; order Artiodactyla; family Cervidae; genus Odocoileus; species Odocoileus virginianus. The sequence goes on from NC_069674.1 coordinate 16,174,154, forward strand.
CCTACTGCTGGGATTCACGTTCATCTGTAGACCAAAAGGAGTTAGTTCCTCCTTTCATTGTCTAACTAGTCTTTCCATGGAACCTAAATTTAAAAGTTTAAGCAGTGTTAACAGCAAGAGAAAACTGAAAGGCAAATTCATATACTCACCCTTTTGACTGTGGAATCAATCTTTTTGAAAGTAGTCCTAAATTGTGTTATGTCTACACTATTGTGGAGTAGTAAAATGTGGAGCCAATTCTTTAGCTTGGAAAAGAAAGTAAAGCTACCAAAAGAGGACATTTTCCTTTTAGGACCTTCCAATTTTCCTACCCTTCAATTCAGAAAAGAAAAGCAGGGCCTGTTAATTCAAAGGACAAGATAACTGTATTGCCAGATAGTATTTGGAATTTAATATGGTATACATTATCCTTGTAAGTCACTGACTGTGTATTGGGTTTTCTTATTGATGGGAAAGATAAGATGCTTGGCACCTGGGAGAACTTTTGATGAGCTGGACTGAGTCAGTTCTAGCTGCCACATGGCCTGCTCATCATGTGATCCCCCTTCAGCACTGGGAGTCCTGCAGATATAACATGAGGCTCTTGGTTCTAGATCTAGATGGCAATCTCCAGGAGTTTTTGATCAGAGGTAAAAACTGGAGTTTTGAAAGTTTAGGTCAAGGGTGCTTGAGTTGCACTGACCTTTTGAAAGGAATGCTCTCCAAATGGGCATGAGGTATAGTCAAGCTCTTCTGATAGCTTATTTCTATTATAATTTAAGGACTACTTTGCTGGGATATGCTGGGATCCACCTGGACACATACGCACCTGTTAATAAGGTCACAGGACTTTAAAGACTATCAAGAAAATGCTGTTGGAGAGAGAAACTCTTTAATATATGTAGTTGTCAACTGCCTTTCATTCAGCAATATATATGTGTGTGTGTGTGTGTGTGTATATATATATATATATATAAAAGTAAGAAGAATATTGTTTTAAAAGATTCATATGGCACTGAAAGTTCTGGGTACATTAGTAGACATTCTGGCTCAGATGCATTCAGGAAATTACAATTTTTCACTCTTAAGTGCTACTTCCCTTTGTGATCATCCTCAAAATTTATCTGCAGTGGCCCCCTTTAACTAAGGAGACAAATGTGGAAGAAGAAAATGTCCTAAGGAACTATTCTAACATAAAAACAATAAACTGACTAGCAAAAGCTCCATGGCTACTATGCTAAAGATGCTGGAACAAAGAAGACAATCAAGTGGTAAATGCACTATTACCAAAATCTGTTTGTCTTTGGAGAATAAATGCCAAATATATACTCAAAACCATACAACAACAACTTCCCTGAAACACATATTTGGAAAAGTGAATTACGGTTTCTTAACGTTTAATACATAGTTGACATATGGACTAAACTGAAGTCTACACAAAGTGAGATGCTCTTGCCAATAAATTATCAGTATTTTCTCATTTTATCTTCAGCAGTATCTGAAAACCCAATGACTTAGCCACAGGGCATTTTCAAATTATCCATTTGAAGAAATAATACCAAGTGGATAAAAGTAAGTCCTCTAGGTTTAATTCATGGGACCTGACACCATCCGAAGGATAAAATTCTGTCAAGTCAGCTATATTTTTATTCTACTGGCCTAAGAGGAAAATTTCCTCAGCCAATTGATGTTTTATAAATAAAGGCTTACTTTGGCAAACTAAAAAATTTCATGTGTTCTGTCAAATGTTAGATTAGGAAATGGCACGACAATTTTCTTCTATCTTAATCTAGTTACCTCCCTTGATACTGAACAACAAGTAAAAGGAATACATGAAAGTCAATTAAACTAGCCAAGGCTGACCCATTAAGAATATGCTTGCCCTCAGAAGGCAGGTCTTCTATATCTCTCCATCAAGAGAATGAAAATGAAGCCCAGATTAAGTCAGAAACAATCAATTTGAGGTTCTGATTCTGAAAAATAGATGCTTTAGAAAAAATTTAAATTTCACTATAATTCCCTCTAACTGCCTGCTTCTAAATTCCACAAAAGACTTTCACTCCAATTTATAAAGACAGATGAAAACCACAAAAACTGGTCCCTTTCAGGGGAATTTGTATTTAATGCCCCAAAGGGCATAAGTTGAAGAATCTTTACATCAAATATGGCACACACTGCTGTATTTCATATTCTGGATGGCTCCACCAAAAGCCATACTGCAGACAATGAGTCTTGTTATAAAAGGATCATCTGCACAGTTAAAATGCAAACACCAGTCCACACACAGACACACAGCAAAACCAAACAAGTACACTTACTTCCTTCCCTGGTGGAAGGGAGGTTTTAGAAACATATGAAAAATGGCCTTGAAAACCTGCTATATCAAACACCTCTACAGACAAGAAAAAAACAAACAAACAAACAAAAAAAATCAAACATTTGTTTTCCTTTTTCTTTAATACAGTTGCCATCTTACATAATATACTATTAGGCACCTTCTTAAACAGCATCTAGTCTACTTTCTCGGTGCACCAGTGGGCATTCTAGGATAGAATTCTTATTACCACTGACATTCATGGAGTACTGTACTTATGTGCAGTACACCTAACTCATGTTGGTCCATAATTTAGTGGTATTTTCTAAAAATGGATTAATGCACACATCCAGACCACATTAAAATTTCAACTTAGAGTTTATACAAAGTCCTTTCTATAGTAGCTGTCACTCAGGACTGCGGTTTGAAATCCAGGAAGTGGGAAGAATGTCTTTTTATTTTGTTGTTGATGCTTCTTTCTTCCTTTCTCCTTCCTTCCTCCCTCTTTTCCTTTCTTTCTTAATAAGAAGGTTAAAAGAAATGGGTTATTAAGGAAATCAGAGTCTAGTAAACATTGAAAACTTAAGATGGTCACAAAGTCTTCTTGGTATTGATGTTAAATTAGTGGCAAAATGTTTTTCGAAAACAAACAAAAATCTAAAAACCAGCTCAGGCCAGTGTGCTTATTTAAGCAACTGGCGTTCCTCTATGCTCTTGAGGCGTTTCTTCCGGGGCTGTACAAAGTCATCGTCTGAGTCATCACTAAATTTATTATCTTCTGAATCATTTCTGAATTCTAGTTTAGGAAACCTTTTTTCTGGATAAAGATTCTTCAGAAGTTCTTCAAAATAGCTTTCAAGTTTTATACCAGCATTGGCCACTTCTGAATCAGGCTGTTGAATAAAAATAAAAATATCAATTAAAAAATGTTTAGTCAATAAAAGTAGTAGATTTCTTACATTTTCTCCCTTTTACCTGAAGATTATGAATATCAGTGGATTAAATGTTCACCTATAGCTTTGATGTAAAGTAAATAATAGTCTGGGGCAAGACAAAGTCTAGAGAAGAGCAGATAAGAAGTAAATAAAGTTGTTGACTCATCTAGATGACCAAAAAGATATCAAAGAGATGCTGTAATCAGAATCCAATAACAGGTATTTTTTTAGAACAAATAAAATATCTACCTCTGGAATGAGTAACTGATACAAAGGACAAACTATCATCAAAAAGCTTTAAGTCTGATAGATGTTTAGATGATAAAGTTTTTGAGAAAATTCTTAATTGAGAATTATTTAAACCACATTCTTAATATTTCAATATCACAAAGACTAGAGTCTGGAAATGCCATATTTCAAGAAATAAAGGTGAGAATGACAAAGCATGCTTCTGGATTAGATATTTTCTAAACTGTTTTTAAGTTGTTGACTGTAATTTGCATTTCCACTCACCATATAATAAGCCTTTGACTATACATGTGGATAACGTTTTCCTAATGACTTCTTTCATTCCCTGACATAGACTCGAACTTCTGAAAATTTATGCTACCACAGATAGATATCTTCATCTCCTCATTTGTTGGTAAGGTGTTTGATTTAACATTACTTCACATTGCTATTTTTCCCCCCTTCTCACCTCATTGAATTCAGCACAGTTTTGAAAGATCAATCTAAAATCAGCTACAAAATCTTCAGGCTTTGTATACATGCAATAATCTTCTTGTAGTCTTTTCTTGATGGTTGACAAGTCCATTGGATTTTTAATTATTTTGTAATAATCAGGCACCTTTCAAAAGAAATGTAATGCTATAATAAATAAATTCTACCTGGTCCTATATAAATTTTATAAGTAGTAGTATATAATTCAGACTGCTTTTCTCAGTTCTGTTTTGTCACTGATAAGGAAATATATTCAGCAAAATTTGCAAGCACCTACATGCTTCCAAACATTGGTAAATGTTTTGTGTCACTTTTATCAAAAATTTTCATCAGTTATTTTTAATGAAAAAAGCCTACTACATTTTCCCTCTTACTATTTTCCTTTTTCATTATTAAACAAAAAAGCAATCATTAGAAAAAGTATTACTTCAGGTAAGATTTGACATGTTTTTGCTGCATATGTTATAGCAAGTGGGCTCTGAATCTGGGTTTGAACCACAGTTCTGCTACTCAATAATACTCTCCTGGGTAAGTTACTGGGTTCAGTCATTTCACTGAACCTGTTTCTTCAAGTTTCAAACAGAAATAATTCTACTATTCTCACAGGACTTTGTAAAGATGAAATGAGATAATACATATTAAGGGGGCCTATTTTGCTGCTGCTGTTATTCATGCCAAATGTAACAGTAGGTCAACATTAGAAAAAGCACCAAATTCTAGGTCACATTTTTAAGTGAATTAACTTCTTATTGGCATATTTTTGCCCTGCTTGTTTTGGGCACAAAGGGCCTTCCCCCCTAAAGACTATTTATAGTGGACCCTCAAACTGTGCAGGTACACTTTTACACAGATTTTTTCCCATGAAATTCATACAGCAGTACTACAAAATCTGTGATTGATTGATGCTGCAGGCTGACTGTAAAGTCACATGAAGACTCCACTGTGCAGAAAGCTGGTACTCTCGACCTCTGTGTTGTTTTAAGGGTCAACTGCATTTCTTTTTCCGATCTTAACTTCTCAAAACTTGTTTACAAGGAAAGAAGTTCACTGCTTCTCAGCTCAGTGTAGTTATTTGTCTAATTTTCTAAAGTTGCATTCAATTAAAGAATTTTTTTTAACAAATCTATTAGCTTTTTTAAAGGAAATTCAGATGTCAGAGAATAGAACACATTTTGATTTGAGTAGCAGGTTATCTCCAACACTCTACAATAATGCACTAAGTGACAGTGAAACTGAAGCTTGCAAAGTCGTGTCTGACTCTTTGTAGCCCCGTGGACTATACAGTCCATGAAATTCTCCAGGCCAGAATACTGGAGTGGGTAGCCTTCTCTTCTCCAGGGGCTCTTCCTAACCCAGGGATCAAACCCAGGTCTCTCACAATGCAGGTGGATTCTCTACCAGCTGAGTCACTAGGGAAGCCCATAATGCACTAAAGTCACATCAAACTTGAAATATGAAGCTTTTGAAGTCAATGGTAAGCACACACATCTCTTCCTCTATTGCCAATGTCTACTTCTTAAGATATACCCATTTGAATGCAGAGTTCCAAAGAAGAGCAGGGAGAGATAAGAAAGCCTTCCTCAGAGATCAGTGCAAAGAAATAGAGGAAAACAATAGAATGGGAAAGACTCGAGATCTCATCAAGGAGATTAGAGATACCAAGGGAACATTTCATGCAAAGATGGGTTCGATAAAGGACAGAAATGGTATGGACCTAACAGAACCAGAAGATATTAAAAAGAGGTGGCAAGAATACACACAAGAACTCTACAAAAAAGATTTTCATGACCCAGATAATCACGATGGTGTGATCACTCACCTAGAGCCAGACATCCTGGAATGTGAAGTCAGGTGGGCTTTAGAAAGCATCACTACGAACAAAGCTAGCAGGTGTGATGGAATCCCAGTTGAGCTATTTCAAATCCTGAAAGACGATGCTGTGAAAGTGCTGCACTCAATATGCCAGCAAATTTGGAAAACTCAGTAGTGGCCACAGGACTGGAAAAGATGAGTTTTCATTCGAATCCCAAAGAAAAGCAATCCCAAGGAATGCTCAAACTACCGCACAATTGCACTCATCTCACACGCTAGTAAAGTAATGCTCAAAATTCTCCAAGCCAGGCTTCAACCATACATGAACTGTGAACTTCCAGATGTTCAAGCTGGTTTTAGAAAAGGCAGAGGAACCAGAGATCAAATTGCCAATATCCGCTGGATCATTGAAAAAGCAAGAGAGTTCCAGAAAAACATCTATTTCTGCTTTATTGACTACGCCAAAGCCTTCGACTGTGTGGATCACAATAAACTGTGGAAAATTCTGAAAGAAATGGAATACCAGACCACCTGACCTGCCTCTTGAGAAACCTGTATGCAGGTCAGGAAGCAACAGTTAGGACTGGACATGGAACAACAGACTGGTTCCAAATAGGAAAAGGAGTCAAGGCTGTATATTGTCACCCTGTGTATTTACTTATATGCAGAGTACATCATGAGACATGCTGGGTTGGAGGAAGCACAAGCTGGAATCAAGATTGCCAGGAGAAACATCAATAACCTCAGATATGCAGATACCACCACCCCTACGGCAGAAAGTGAAGAAGAACTAAAAAGCCTCTTGATGAACGTGAAAGAGGAGAAAGAAAATGTTGGCTTAAAGCTCAGCATTCAGAAAACTAAGATCATGGTATCTGGTCCCATCACTTCATGGCAAATAGAAGGAGAAACAGTGGAAACAGCAGCTGACTATTTTTTGGAGCCCCCAAATCAATGTAAATGGTGATTGCAGCCATGAAATTAAAAGATGCTTACTCCTTGGAAGGAAAGTTATGACCAAACTAGAGAGCATATTAAAAAGCAGAGACATTACTTTGCCTACAAAGGTCTGTTTAGTCAAGGCTATGGTTTTTCCAGTGGTCATGTATGGATGTGAGAGTTGGACTATAAAGAAAGCTGAGCACTGAAGAATTGATGCTTTTGAACTATGGTGTTGGAGAAGACTCTTGAGGGTCCCTTGGACTGCAAGGAGATCCAACCAGTCCATCCTAAAGGAGATCAGTCCTGAATGTTCATTGGAAGGACTGATGTTGAAGCTGAAACTCCAATACTTTGGCCACCTGATGCGAACAGCTGACTCATTTGAAAAGACCCTGATGCTGGGAAAGATTGAGGGCAGGAGGAGAAGGGGATAACACAGGATGAAATGGTTGGTTGGCATCACTGACTCAATGAACATGGGTCTGGGTAGACTCCGGCAGTTGATGATGGACACGGAGGCCTGGCGTGCTGTGGTTCATGGGGCCGCAAAGAGTTGGACATGACTGAACTGAACTTGAAGTCTGCACCTATAAATTAAAATATGTACAGAGATGGGATGGGGGGCAGGGGGTGTCTTTACCTGAAATGGAAAGTTTCTTTCCCAATAGCTTTAGGATATAGATACCTAAAACTCCTGAGAGAAACAATTGATATAAATCATCCCAGAGAATAGTAAGTAAAATACATGAGAAGAAAGAATACATGAAAAAAGAACAGAAGTTTTGGGGCAGTTAGTTAACATTAAAATGTAGTCAAGATTAAAGCATTTAGTATGTATTAATGGGGCTTCCAAGGTGGCTCAGTGGTAAAGAATCTGCCTGCCAATACAGGAGACGTGTGCTTGATCCCTCGGTCGGGACAATTCCCTGGAGAAGGAAATGGCAACCCACTCCAGTATTCTTGTCAGAGGAATCCCATGGGCAGAAGAGCAAGAGGAGTGACTAAACAACAACAATGCAGAAAGTTTTAAGATTTTGATTAATGTAAGAAATTTACTGTTGAAATATGGTACAGAAACTAGATTCTCATAAATCAAGTTTCAGAAAAATCATCCCACTGTACTAAAATGCATTTTAATACTTTAATGCACCATTAATACTTACGGTCAGAGGAACTGGGTCTTGAAAAGCCAGGCTCATTTCATGGCAGTAAAGAAATAAAAGTAGGCGTTCGCACTTCTAAGCATAAATAAATAAATAAGAAATAATGAAGTCACAACTAATTTTTAATAGCAATATTAATAGGTCTAAAGTATCAGAATGAAAATTAAAACCAGATGAATACACAGTATCACTAGAAACCTGTCTGAAGTTTTTAAAAATAAAATTTCCACATATCTCTGCAATTTTTATACTGAATTACTAATAGTCAATAAAATGACTCATAGTCAATAAAAGAAGAACATCCAGGTGTTAAGCGATCCAGAGGTGGATCTCTATCCATGGGGTGTTGGGTCCTAAGGTCCGTCTCTGAATGCAGAGGTTTCCATCATGCACTCTGTTATTTCTCTGCTTACAAGTCTACCCCAGTAACCACCGTGTCTCAGCGATACTGCATGTTTCAGCCCTCTTTTGCACGACAACTTTCATACTGATTGTTCTACTTACTAATTTAGCAAAGGAGCTTCTTTAGTAATAAGTAAGGTTAAATACATTAGCTGGCTTTAAGGTATAAATCCAGTACCACTGGGTGAAAGAATGAGTTATTTCTAGGAAGAATAAATAGAAAAACCCATCTCTTTGCTGCCAATTCTGAACAAATTTCAAGGAAGAAAACATATCTGTAGTAGAAAATATAACTGAAATTTATTAAAGGTAGGCTAAATTTAAAAGTCCAGACCACATAAAGGATATACAGTCTACCGTGTTCAATTACTGTATTTTAAGCTTCTAGGAAATGTATATATAGCATTGCTATTTTATTTCATTAAAAAAGTTATAACCTGCCATTATTTAAGATTTTTGTATTCCGTGGAAGAAAAGTACTAAATTGATAATACACTTCTATGATGACGGCACAGCTGCATTACAATGACGGGGCGTCTAACCAAAACAACTAAGTTTAACAGTTTGGGTTGGAAACTTACCCTTTTATCTATTGGTGTTAGTTTGACAAGGCCTTCAGTTTTCCTTTTTTCTGAGTTGTGAATGGGAGCATCACAGTCATATTCAACTTCGGGTTTAGATAAGTCTCGGCAGAAAGTGCAGATCCACTCTCCACTGTTGGGGGAGGAAGTATCTGACTGAGTTCCTGTTGCATCACTCCTCTCCTCACCACCTCCCTTTCCCACCCTGCTCCGTGCCATCTGTAATGCAGAATTATTTATTTGGCATAACTGTTAAATCACTGAGGATTTACCACCTATCGCCTATGTACATGGCACCATGCTGAGAGCCTACCAACAGAAATACAGTTCATGGGCCTAAGGGGTGTTAATCCAGTGAAGGGGGCATGAAACACACACACAAAAGAAAACAAATAAAACACACACATTAATCTATGGCTGATGTGAGGCACAAATGGCATTTTCCCCCAAATGATTAAAGAAAAAGAAACACTCTTGGTACTATTCTTGTAACTTTAAGTCTGAAATTATACAATGGTTGTTCTCTATTATTATTATCTCATGAGGTCTAAGAATTTACTGAAGATGTTTATAAATAATAAAACTCAAATGCCTGGCAAATAAGATGCACTAAATTATGACAGTTGTGCATAAAAACCATTGTTCTTCATGGTAATTCCCTTGTAATAATTTAAAAGGCCAGCTATGTTTTTTTTTCCTTGACGTAACAGACTAGGTTTTTGAGAGATGAGAGAAGCAAAGGAAAATGGTAGACAGGGTATGGAAAACCCTATGCTGAACATTTTCGCATATACATTTATGCCAAGTGGATTTCTATTTAAATTTTTACAAAGGTTTTGTGTTTAAAAAAAAGGCTTTGTGTTACAGGATCATCAAATGTCATTGCTGCTATTATATATAGTGAAAGACTGTAAGCAAGGGAAGCAAGTGCCATCTTACCTTGGAAAATTTGCCAGTGTGGGCACGTGACAAGAGAGGTGGAATACTTTGGGACACTTCTCACAGCACAGGAGCTCCCCTCCATTCTGACAAACCGCACACCAGTCCTCATTGGGGTCATCCTCTTTCCTTGTCTCCCCAGCATGAAGGGGAGACTTCTGGGAGGCATCGAGCCACTCGGACTTTCCGCTTGAGGGGTTTTCCTGGTGAAGTCCAGGTTGATCTCCTGTGCTGTCAGGGGCATCTGATCTCAACACAGACTCCTCAGACGCAGCGCTCTGACTGCTATTTAGAAGCAGGGAGGTCAGTATGCTTCTTGGATAGTTGGTCTGCAATGGAAAGAGTTAACTATGTATACGGATTTCTTAGACTGCCATCCTCTATCAGCACTACTGCAATTCTGGATTGTAGTTTGCTTACTCATGAGCACCTGGTTATTTCAAAGGAGTCCATGAATCTGCAGGAGAGCAGAGTGTGCTTACTGCCACCTGGCCCTAGTGGTAAAGAAAACATGGACCTCTACTGAAACGCCTTCCAAATGGAAGGTCAGCAGCAGTACGGGCGTGTGGGATAATACAGGGAAATCTTTTCGACGGCTTCAGAAGTGGGGGGAATAGGTGGTTAATGTAGAAGTCAACCACGTAAACTGTAAATACCTTTTGCTGGAGATGTTAATTCAAATTATACCCAAACACAAAACATTCCTACTGTAGATTTTTTTTTTTAATCATTCTTAGAAAGGTATACTGCTTTAATTCTTATTGGTAATTTCACCTCTCCAAGTGCCATTAATAACTTTAAGGTGAACCTAAATTTTATGTTGGAGCCTAGAATGGTGAAAATTTAAAATAAGAACTAAATGTTATTTCCTTTAAATGTTAAAATAAATTCTTAAGTAATAAAATGTAGATTCACTTAAAGGCATGGTTATTCTAATATCATTCTTTGGAGGTAATTATTTTCAAATTATTTAGCTTTTTCCTATGCTAGTTAGTTCTATATTTCTAAAGAGTATGCTTATACTGTAATTTTCCAGATTTAACTTTTAAAGATTTTCTATTTTATTACACATGTATGTATTTTTCATACTATGCAAGATTAGATTTTTCCTTCCTGACTCTCCATATCCTCCTTATACTTAACACACCATTTATGCCATCTTCTTAACATAGTTTTATTAAGCACTGATTTCTTTTTAGTTGGCAGGGGCAAGTATAACTGTTATAGCCAGCATTTATTCTAACTGGTCAGTATCACTGCTGTACGGGTTAAGTATCCTGAAAAATCAATTTTTGGTCAAATGCATGTTCAGGTTATATTTTGATTATATCTAGTTCTTATTTAAATTTGTATTTCAGTGTTTATTTATATCATTATGACTATATACTGTTCATTGCATAACCACAGTATGTACTATGATCACTTCCTCTTTTGTCTAACTTTTTGTTTTTGACTATGAGTCAATAATTGTTGTTGGTCAGTTAAGTCATGTCCAACTCTTTGTGGCCCCTTGAACAGCAGCACACCAGGCTTTCCTGTCCTTCACAGGAGTTGGTGATGCCATCCAATCATCTCATCCTCTGTCATCTGCTTTTCCTCCTGCCCTCAATATTTCTCAGCATCAGGGAAAAATCACAGCTTTGACTATGCAGACCTTTGTCAGCAAAGTGATGTCTCTGCTTTTTAATACACTGTCTAGGTTTGTCATAGCTTTAGTTCCAAGGAGCAACTGTCTTTTAATTTTGTGGTTGCAGTCACCGTTTGCAGTCATTTTGGAGCCTGAAAACATAAAATCTGTCACTGTCAATTACCTTACTCTAAAATTTAATCCATTTGCTTATTTTTCTAGATATTTATCTCTAAGTTATTCTCACAATCTCCAACAGGGTTATAAAATGCTTCTCCATACTGTCAAAGTTTTTTTCTCCCCCTTCACACATCCCTAATGGAGTCTTCTGTCCCCCTACAGGGTATACAAGTGGAGCTGTTAAACTGGGGACTAACTACCCTTTTCTTTGCCTCTCTTCTGTGTTAGATCCTATTTCTGGAATTCTATGTCTTCCTCTTTCTGGGTTTACTTCATTTTCGATGAAGCATATTTTCAAATATCTTCCTCAGAATGAGTACATGAAATTAAATTTTTGAGAAGCTGCATGCATGTCTAAAAATGTTTATTTCATCTTTATACATAATCATTTGAATGGGTACAGAATCCTCCCTACAAAACATCTTTCTTCACAATTTTGATATTTCTCTATTCGTTTCCAGCTTTGTGAGTCTGTGTGGAGGACTTGGTGACATTAAAATCTCTGATCCATTATGTAAGGTGTTTTCCTCCTCTGGAGGCTTTAAGAATCTGTTTAGAACACTGTCATTCTAAAATTGATGATGGTACATATGACTTGCATTTTTTTTCATTTACTTGTTCTGGTACTTGGTAGGCCCTTACAACTCAGATGCTCATGCCCTCAGTTGGGCTTCCCTGATAGTTGGTAAAGAATCCACCTGCAAGGCAGGAGACCCTCATTCAATCCCTGGGTTGGAAAGATCCCCTGGAGAAGGGAACGGCTACCCACTCCAGTATTCTGGCCTGGAGAATCTCAGGTAGCAAAGAATTGGACACAACTGAACAGCTTTCGCAAAGAGTTGGACACGACTGAGCAACTTTCACTACTCACTAGAACTGCCCTCCAGTTATAGGAAGTTTCCATGTAGTATTGCTTTGACAATTACCTTCCATGTAGTTTATTCTCTCTTTCAAATACCCAACCTCCTCATTTAATAAGCCTCTTGTTTTGCTCTACTGAGAGATTTCCTCAAAGTTTTCAACCTTTAAGTTGACTATTTTTCTGCCTTTAAATACAATAGCTTTTATTTCCTACAATCTATTTAAAAGTTCCTTTCATCTTATCCCTCAAGTAGGAGTAGTACTGCAATCATAATTACATTTTGAGCCCTGGACTCTTCATCTGATTCTTGTTTCACTATTACAACAGGAAAATCGTAATTTTCAGGTGGTCCACTGTTTTCTTGTTTTATTCGAATTGGCTCCAACATGACCACTGGGACTTTGTGTGTAGAATCAGCTCCTGCTGGTTTGCTGGAAGAGCCAGAGCTAGAAATATAAGAAAAAAGGAAAGAAAACAAAATCTAAGAAAGCTACTTTAAGTATCTTAAAAAGAGGTATAACAATAGCTTTATGGGAATAATGCTGTATCTTCATGGCAGTGATAACTATGTTACATCAGTAAAAATGATACATAACTGAAATGCATCTGTTATATGCAAAATAATTTCATTTATGTATAAAAGTGTTCCATGTGTTAATCTACTTAAATAGTTACATTATATACCTGGAAAGATGTTTAAATACATTTAAATAAACCCTGAATTAAAACTGACTTCAATATTCTAAGGTTCTAAAATTAGGCAGCCAGATCTTAGAACCATCTTAGAATTAGCACTCTTTTTAGTCTTTCCCATTTCCTTCTCTAGGAAGGAAAAAAGAGAACTCTAGGCTCAAAGAGTGAAGAGAATTAACTAGGGACATAATTCATTTGTATGAGAGTTAATTCTTAGGTAGGTTGGTAAGAAGTCTGGGGTCCTAAGGAGAAAGGGGCCTGGGGCTCTTGAGGAAAAGAAAAAGACAAACTTTTTTTCCTACATTCTTGCATCTTAGTCACAGAAAACTTTTTTTGTGTGTGTTTGTGGCAGAGTTTTATTAAAGTATAAAAAGGACAGAGAAAGCTTCTGATACAGACATCAGAAGGGTGAAGGACAGTGCGTCCTCACTAGTCTTAGCAAGGGAGCTGTACACTTTTTCAATTGGTTATTACAGTCAAGGTTGTAAAGGTCTTACCAGGCCCACTCCCACAATTTACATTTTAAGATGACAGGATTAGAACTAACAGAATACTATACAAAAAAAGATCTTAACCCAGATGGTTTCTAATAACCAAGATGGTGTGATCACTCACCTAGAACTTTTTTTTCTTTAAGCCCAGAGCTAATGATTACACAACAAAACAACTTATCTTGCTCTAGGGTGTTTTTCTTTAAACTCTGTACCAATAATTATATAACAACAGTGTATCCTACTCCAGGACATGTTTCTCCTTCTTAAGAACCTTATGACTAATCCTGTCATCTTAAAGTGTCTGTTGTGGGAGTGGGTCTGGTAAGCTCTTTCCATTGTTAGTTCTAATCCCATTATCTTAAAATGTAAATTGTGGGAGTGGGTCTGGTTAGACCTTTACAATCTTGAGTCAGTCTTTTGATTTCTTGTTAATAACCAACTGAAAAAGTATATAGCTTTCTTGCTAAGACTAGTGACTGGGGCACTCTCCACCCCCCTTCTGATGTCTATGTCAGAAGCTTTCTCTGGCCTTTTTCACTGTAATAAAACTTCTGTCGCAGAAAAGCCCTGAGTGATCAAGCCTGGTCTCTGATCTGGAAGCTAAATCTTCTTTGGAGATAAGGAATCTGATGGTAAGCTATCAGAACTGCTATTTTAAAAAACAAAAGTTTTTACAGATAGGTACTATGTTCTCTTAAATGCAAATGTCTCCCCTTCAGAGTATGTTTCCTCCATACGATTAGGAAATAAGAATTGGACTCACTATTCTTACTTCCTAATCATATGGAGGAAAAACATACAACAACCACTACAATATTGTAAAGTAATTAGCCTCCAACTAGTAAAAATAAATGAAAAAAAATAAAGTGAGCAACAAGGGAAAAAAAAAAAGAATTGGACTCATTATTAATCAGAAATTTGCAAGCAGTATGAGTGGTGTGTAACGGAAATTAAAATACAATTTTAACAACTGTAAATTAATTTATTTTAAAGCAAATTCAACGCGTAGTATTTAGAAAAGTCAGAACACCAGTTTTAGTATAAAATTATTACTTGTTTTCCCTAAGTTTTTATCTGTGCATGTCCCTATACAGTGCAGTGTGTTACCCATACATCATTTCTGCTTTTTCCTTGCTAGGATGCTAAACTCAGATGTATTTTCTAATTTTCAACACATGCACAGATCTTTTTGTATCTTTAAAGATAAAGATACAAAATTGATTAACCCATTAATTTATTTCATTAACATGTAGTATATAATTATTATACACTGGACAGTAAGTTGTGTCAGTTTACCTTCCTCGGCTCCCAACACTGGAGGCACTCGGTGAACGTATTGGTGGGTGGACACTGGTCATAGTAACAGGTCCTGAGGAGGAAGAAATCATACACATTCATAAAATGAATATCTATTTAATTCCTATTGAATGTTCTCACAGTACTACACTGAAACTGGAAACACATAATGAAATTATATTAAACAAAAAGTAATTGCTGAACTCCCAGCAGAGCTGCAGTGCCCTGAAGTAGCAGGGCTGTTCAACCTCAGCACTGCTGACAGTTCAGTTCAGTTCAGTCACTCAGTCGTGTCCGACTCTTTGCGACCCCATTTAGGGCCAGATAATTCTTTGATGTGGGGGCTGTATGTGCAATGTAAGGATGCCAAGCAGCCCCCTGGCCTCTACCAGTCATTAGATGCCAGTAGCATCTCTACATACACAGCATCTAGGGGTGTAAGAATCAGAAATGTCCCCAAACACTGTTGAATGTTCCACATGAGAGTAACCAGGGTAGGAGCTTAGTGAGGACACTAATGTCAGCAAAAGCTTCAGACGACAATAAAAAGTTGGTCGGGCTGATATAAAAGCAGTCCAAGAAAGAAATCCACACAGAGACTAATTAATGGAAGACACTGGAGCGATGTGTAGAAGGTACTTTGCCCTGTGCTGGACACAGAGTCAGTACTGAGTAAAGTTAGCTTTAGTAATCCTGCTAAAATGGTTTCCAGAAATGTGTCAAGTTATACTCCCACCAGCAATGTATCAGAGCATTTCTCCCATTACATCCTTACCAATGAGTATTTTCACTGTTGAAATCTTGCTTATTCAATAGTTAGAAATCATGTCTTTTGATTTCATGACTACTGGTGAGATGGAACCACGCATCTTTCTTCCTCCCGTCCCCTCACTTTAGGGAGTTATTTCCTCTTTAGGGAGTAATCTACTCATGGAGAAGGAAATGGCAATCCACTTCAGTATTCTTGCTGGGAAAATCCCGTGGACAGCGGAACCTGGTGGGCTACAGTCCCTGGGGTCACAAAGAGTCGGACATGACTGAGCACATGCGCTGCAGGGTCCTTTGGTGATACTGTGTGCTTTTCTTATTCATTTGTATGAACCTGCTACATAATTAACAGTTTCTCTGCCATCTTTTGTCAACAATTTCCTTTCAGTTTGTTTATGTTTTAAATAAGTACCTCTCTTAAAATTCTAAAACTGCTATATTATGTGGGACTAGTGAATGGCCTAAGAGATTCTCCTCTTTCCTTATTTGGTCTAAGGCATCTAATTTGCCAAGGTCTCTGGGAGTAGCAGCATTAGTCAGAGGGCTTCTCTCTTGGAGGAAATAAGTAGTTCTGTCCAAAATTCTTAAAACACAAACACCAAACCAGGGTAGGAGCAATCAACAAAAAAAGTGATTGTTACTGAGACATTTTAACTCTAGGCAAATTATATACAAAAAGAGACGATACTATAGGCAGCTTATCTAAAAGAGAAAGTAAAATAGCAATTTCCTCCTAGGAGTGTGTGCTATGGTGCCTCTAAGTTCTCTTGAAACTGAAAATGTTAAGAGGCTTAACCTTTGCTTCCCACTTTGAAAGTACAATAATTTCAAAGATTACCTAAAACACAGATCCATTTTAATCATCCAAGAGAAAAAGGGAAGGTGGAGGGTGAGCCTTTTAAAATTATTATTATAAGTAAAAACTGAAAAAAACTAGTAAAATTTTTACAAGTCCACTTTACCTGCAAGGCCTGGAGATGGCACTGATGAATTTGGTGACTGGACAGTTCTGTTTGAGGGTGGTCGTGGTTGGCCATGATCAGTACTAGTATCTTTCCTCACAATGTTGTCCAGCATAATAGTACTTGAACAGTCAATCTGGTAAGAAAAGAAATTATTTCATGGCATTCTGACTCGGCTACTTTATTTTATTATTATTATTTTTTTTCATTTATTTTTATTAGTTGGGGGCTAATTACTTCACAACATTGCAGTGGGTTTTGTTATACATTGACATGAATCAGCCATGGAGTTACATGTATTCCCCATCCCAATCCCCTCCCTCCCACCTCCCTCTCCACCCGATTCCTCTGGGTCTTCCTAGTGCACCAGGCCAGAGCACTTGTCTCATGCATCCCACCTGGGATGGTGATCTGTTTCACTATAGATAACATACATGCTGTTCTCTTGAAACATCCCACCCTCGCCTTCACCCACAGAGTCCAAAAGTCTATTCTGTACATCTGTGTCTCTTTTTCTGTTTTGCATATAGGGTTATCATTACCATCTTTCTAAGTTCCATATATATGTGTTAGTATGCTGTAATGGTCTTTATCTTTCTGGCTTACTTCACTCTGTATAATGGGCTGCAGTTTCATCCATCTCATTAGAACTGATTTAAATGATTTCTTTTTAACAGCTGAGTAATATTCCATGGTGTATATGTACCATAGCTTCCTTATCCATTTGTCTGCTGATGGGCATCTAGGTTGCTTCCATGTCCTGGCTATTATAAACAGTGCTGCGATGAACATTGGGGTGCATGTGTCTCTTTCAGATCTGGTTTCCTCAGTGTGTATGCCCAGAAGTGGTATTGCTGGGTCATATGGCAGTTCTATTTCCAGTTTTTTAAGAAATCTCCACACTGTTCTCCATAGTGACTGTACTAGTTTGCATTCCCACCAACAGTGTAAGAGGGTTCCCTTTTCTCCACACCCTCTCCAGCATTTATTGCTTGTAGACTTTTGGATAGCAGCCATCCTGACTGGCGTGTAATGGTACCTCATTGTGGTTTTGATTTGCATTTCTCTGATAATGAGTGATGTTGAGCATCTTTTCATGTGTTTGTCAGCCATCTGTATGTCTTCTTTGGAGAAATGTCTGTTTAGTTCTTTGGCCCATTTTTTGATTGGGTCATTTATATTTCTGGAATTGAGCTTCAGGAGTTGCTTGTATATTTTTGAGATTAATCCTTTGTCCGTTGCTTCATTTGCCATTATTTTCTCCCAATCTGAGGGCTGTCTTTTCACCTTGCTTATAGTTTCCTTTGTTGTGCAAATGCTTTTAAGTTTAATTAGGTCCCATATGTTTATTTTTGCTTTTATTTCCAATATTCTGGGATGTGGGTCATAGAGGATCCTGCTGTGATTCATGTCGGAGAGTGTTTTGCCTATGGTCTCCTCTAGGAGTTTTATAGTTTCTGGTCTTACATTTAGATTTTTAATCCATTTTGAGTTTATTTTTGTGTATGGTGTTAGAAAGTGTTCTAGTTTCATTCTTTTACAAGTGGTTGACCAGTTTTCCCAGCACCACTTGTTAAAGAGGTTGTCTTTTTTCCATTGTATATCCTTGCCTCCTTTGTCAAAGATAAGGTGTCCATACGTTCGTGGATTTATCTCTGGGCTTTCTATTCTGTTCCATTGACCTATATTTCTGTCTTTGTGCCAGTACCATACTGTCTTGATAACTGTGGCTTTGTAGTAGAGTCTCAAGTCAGGCAGGTTGATTCCTCCTGTTCCATTCTTCTTTCTCAAGATTACTTTCGCTATTCTAGGTTTTTTGTATTTCCATACAAATTGTGAAATTATTTGTTCTAGTTCTGTGAAAAATACCGTTGGTAGTTTGATAGGGATTGCATTGAATCTATAGATTGCTTTGGGTAGTATAGCCATTTTGACAATATTGATTCTTCCAATCCATGAACACAGTATGTTTCTCCATCTGTTTGTGTCCTCTTTGATTTCTTTCATCAGTGTTTTATAGTTTTCTATGTATAGTTCTTTTGTTTCTTTAGGTAGATATACTCCTAAGTATTTTATTCTTTTTGTTGCAATGGTGAATGGTATTGTTTCCTTAATTTCTCTTTCTGTTTTCTCATTGTTAATGTATAGGAATGCAAGGGATTTCTGTGTGTTAATTTTATATCCTGCAACTTTACTGTATTCGTTGATTAGCTCTAGTAATTTTCTGGTAGAGTCTTTAGGGTTTTCTATGTAGAGGATCATGTCATCTGCAAACAGAGAGAGTTTCACTTCTTCTTTTCCTATCTGGATTCCTTTTACTTCTTTTTCTGCTCTGATTGCTGTGGCCAAAACTTCCAAATCTATGTTGAATAGTAGTGGTGAGAGTGGGCACCCTTGTCTTGTTCCTGATTTCAGGGGAAATGCTTTCAATTTTTCACCATTGAGGGTGATGCTTGCTGTGTGTTTGTCATATATAGCTTTTACTATGTTGAGGTGTGTTCCTTCTATTTCTGCTTTCGAGAGTTTTAATCATAAATGAGTGTTGAATTTTGTCAAAGGCTTTTTCTGCATCTATTGAGATAATCCTATGGTTTTTATCTTTCAATTTGTTAATGTGGTGTATTACATTGATTGATTTGTGGATATTAAAGAATCCTTGCATTCCTGGGATAAAGCCTACTTGGTGATGGTGTATGATTTTTTTCATATGTTGTTGGATTCTGTTTGCTAGAATTTTGTCAAGGATTTTTGCATCTATGTTCATCAGTGATATTGGTCTGTAGTTTTCTTTTTTTGTGGCATCTTTGTCTGGTTTTGGAATTAGGGTGATGGTGGCCTCATAGAATGAGTTTGGAAGTTTACCTTCTTCTGCAATTTTCTGGAAGAGTTTGAGTAAGATAGGTGTTAGCTCTTCTCTAAATTTTTGGTTGACTCGCCTACTTTAAATTTAAAAGCTATTTTATAAGAAAATTTTAGTAGATGTAAATATCCTTTTGAGAAGTTCTGATGTATATTTTCCCCATAAACAATCTTGGAAAAAAGGTCTCATACTTCTTAATATTTCTTCATAGTAAATATACCGAGGTCACACTATTTCACAGCTCATAAGCCAGGAGAAAGGCTTAAAAGTGAAAACAAAATTATTTTAAAAATTTTATTTAAAGATAATAGAAGTACCAATTAAAAAAAAAACTTGGTGAGACAAGCAGCAAAATTTCACATTTTACAAATTTCTTTAGTGTCTGGCTTAATAACAGCCAACTGGAATCTGATATATTTTCTCGATCTGCTCAGATGTTGAGTGTTGCTAAAGAATATGAAGAAAATCTGGTTTTACACAGGGAGGACCTGTAGAGTCTCTGAAAAGGTTGTACAGACCCTCATGTTCCTGGCCCATACTTTGAGAACTCATGCTCTGGTATGCACTAGATAGATGAAACAAGTCCACATATCACACATTTTAAGAACATTAACTTCACTTAAATATATTATTAATGTTTGATAGGAAAAATCTGATCCCCTGTAGATTCTTGCTTTAACACATTTATATTTATTTGGCTTAGCAATTGACTGCTAAGCCAAACTACTGATATATTTCTACTAAGACTTCTACTAAGATTCAAATTTTTTAAATTTTATTTTTTATTGAAGTATAATTGAATTACAATGTTTTGCTAATTTCTGCTGTACAAAAAAGTGATTCAGTTATACATATATACATTATTATTCATATTCTTTTCCATTATGGAAAAGGGTACTGAATATAGTTCCCTGTGCCGCAGTTCTTCGTTGCTAATCCTTGTTGCTTGTGTATTCTATATATATCAGTTTGCATGAGCTAATCCCAAACTCCCAATCCAACCCTCTCCTACCTCCCTTTGGATGCAAATATTTTTAATGCTTAAATATACCATTTATTTCCTAAGAATGTCTTTGTGATTAAAATCCAGCTTAATAGTTCCAGCCTTTCTCAATCAAGATTCTTCAAGAAAATTAAGTCCTACATTCCAAGGGCATAGACTGTATATAATGAATTTACTTCTTGCCTCTGCATCTAGAATGGTACTAGTTATGAAGAAACCTTGGAAGGACGGAGGAAATAGTCCCTTAAAGCAGTTTCTTTCTTCTGTGGTTCAGATGAGGAATCTCAGTTGAGAAAGGCTGGTACACAAAGGGTCATCTGTATTTGAGGGCTGTAGAGGAAATTTTACTTTCTGTGGGTCCTCTTTCAGTTGGGGGAGGAGGGAAGTAAATGGGGTTATTTTCCTTATATTCTTTGGGCACTACCTTGGCCAATACAATACTTATGGCCAGAGTGCAATAAGTACTGGATTGACTAGATTTGTTAGATCTTAATGTAATAAAAGTTATTTACACTGTGGAGGAATCCTAAAAGCTAAAATAAAATTATAGGAATGAACAAAAGTTTTCCTATTATCTATGCATGAAAATAAAACACATATACTCTACCCATCTAAATAATATATAATTATTTAAAAATGAAGTAACTCCAGTAAGGTTAATGATTCAACTTTTAGGAAATATGAGTTGATCTCAGTAATTTGAAAAAGTAAATAATATAAAATTTTAGATTTCCTTCACAATCCTACAAGATTTCTTAAATGTTCTTAATGTTTGCATGAGTGATTACCTAAGCTTGTAGGATAAAAAAGGTAAAACATATATCAGCTCATGTGTAATTGATTTGTTTCTTCAATGTTATATTTTCTGTCTTGAAAAAAAATTTTCTTTTTGAGCCATGCCACAGGGCATGTGGTATCTTAGTTCCCTGACCATGGATCAAACCCACACCCCCTGCACTGGAATTGCAGAGTCTTAACCACTGGACTGGCAGGGAAGTCTCAAAACAGACTGATTAAAAAGTCATACTGACAACGAGTTTAGAGGTAAATGTTATTTAACTTAAATAAAAAAGAAATCAGAGGTAATACTGCACTTGTCAGTAAAATGTTATCATTTCTCTTATATCATTTCTCCAACCCTTCTGATGTCTTAAATGTTAGCCTTACTCTCTAACCCTATTTTAATAAATTACATTCCAGAAATTCTCCTCCCATGTTTTCACTTCCCTCCTTCCCTAGCTTAGATTCCATAATTAATCACCGTAATCATTCACTAACTCATTAACTCCAGTGCCCTGAAAGACATTCTGTGGTATATGTGTTAATACTAATCTTTTTATGATTCCTGCTGTTACAAAATTTTTAAAGGATAAAAACAACTTCCAAACACAAACACACAGCCTATAATCCAACACACCCATGGCCTTTCACCAGATTCAAGTTCACTTAAAATTTCTGAAACAACAACAACAACAACAACAAAATTTCTGAAACAGATTCTTTAGTAGAAATTTTGTGTATACTTACATCTGGAAGAGAAGGGAGATTGTAGGGACCTCCCACCGGTGAGCTCAAATCAATCACAGGTGAGCCGAAAGCCTTCGCATCATAACCTGCTGCACTAGTAATGGTGGGGCTGGAGGGAGTAGAGGACGTGCTGTTGGCAGTCGAGGGGGCCGCATGCCCACTGCTGATCTGCCACTGTGGTAGCAAGAAGTAAGAAGAAAGGTGGCTTATCAGCAAGCCTGTTACATAAAATGTCCATCTAATCCCTGTTCCGGACACAAGACAAAGTAAAAGACACATTCTACTATTTGAATTCAACTGTAATTTTCATGGAATGGGGAGAGGACACTGGTATATATAATTTTCAGTAATTCTCTCCAAACATAAATAATAAAAAGCACTGATTTCTCCCAGAAGACAACAGTATACACCAAAAAACCATAGCACCCAATCTTGGAAAGCTTATAAACATCAGGAAAGAAATATAAACATGTACATAGCAACTACAAATAAAGATAGAGCACTGAAAACACATATTTTCTTCTGTCCCTACCTGATACTAAAATGACCGTTAAGGGAATTTTTTTTTTTTTTTTTTTCAAAACAACACATTGACCCTAAAGACAAAGAACTAAAAAACAGGACGATCGTTGAGAGTTTGTTTAAGGATTAAATCTTATGTTCCCTTCCTACTGTAGCTACCCCAAAATAATAAGGACTTCCTTCACCTCCACAAAATAAGACTGGAAATTATGTTTCCAGAATAGGTAAAACAGTGTCTTTGGACTCATGGGCACCAGGCTCAGTTGAAGGCAGAAGTATTACACTGAAAATGAAGATTAAGAAGCCATACACACACTGAATGCTGATCTTCAATGAGCATTAGGCCCTGCATTTCAGGCATGAAACAAAGAGATCTTTTGGGAACTGAACCATTACCTAAAGACGGCGACATCAGTAACTCTCCTAATAAACATGCCAAGCAGCCCTCACACAAGAGCAAAATTCGGCATTAAACAATAGCCCCACATTCCAGCTTTCAGTTTTTTAAAAAACACCCATTCCTTATATACAAACAGGCAACTAAGCATCAAGAAACATCTGAGAAAACTGCCATTTATGTTACAGGCTGAGATAAACCCATTAATACTAGGAATGCTAAAGTATACAGAGATGAACCACCCTGCTGTCTAAAATTTACTTTGAAACCTATCAAAAGTAAGAAGGTTTGACTGATGGATGAATGGATAAATGGATATACAGATAACAAATGAGACAGCAAATAAAGCAATCTGTCCCCTATACAACTCTTTCAACTAAGTTTGAAAATTTTATGATAAAATACTTGAGGAGAAAAAAAGCAGCTAAGAGGTATCTTAAGACCACACAGAGGAAAAAACTCCCAAACACAGTATCATTTATATAGGGACAACACAATACAGAGAGACAGTGACAGAAATATTCTAACTTTGAAAAACCTAATTTATATTTTCCACTAAGTAAAAAACTAAGTAAAAAACTGTGAATATGAATGCCAACTTAACCACCTACCACCCACCCCTCACACCTATCCATCCATCTGTCTCTTCTTCCTTCCCACCCCAGAACAAGCACAGTTACAGTTCATGTGTATCTTTCCAGGTTTCTTCTATGTATATGAAATTAAACAAAAAAAATAAAAACACTCGCAAAAATTTGATGTTTCTTCCCATATATACTTAGGAGATCATATATAGATTACTGCCTTTTCTTATTAGCTAGAAAGCATTTCCATTGTACCAGTATATTATAATTTAAGCAATTCTATTAAGACAAACTCTCCACTATATTTTCCTCCTAGTTTATTTATTCATTCATGTTTAGACTTTTGACCAGAAAACATTTTGAAAAACACTCTTAGAGTGTGTGTCTACCCATTAAAAATAATACACAGAGGACTTCCCTGGTGGCTCAGTGGTAAAGAATCTGCCTGCTAATGCAGGAGACATGGGTTTGATCCCTGATTTGGGAAGACCTCACATACCGTGGAGCAACTAAGCCTGTGTACCACAACTATTAAGCCTGTGCTCTAGAGCCCAGGAGCCACAACTATTGAGCCTACGTGCTGCAACTACTGAGCCGACATGCCCTAGAGCCTGTGCTCCACAAGAGAAACCACTGAAATGAGAAGCCCATGCCTTGCAGTTAGATAGTAGCCCCCTCTCCATAACTAGAGAAAAGCCCGAGCAGCAGTGAAGACTCAGCACAGCCAAAAATAAACAAACAAGTGAAGGCTCAGTAGTTGTGGCTCCTGGGCTATAGGGCACAGGCCTAACAGTTGTACACACAGCAACTGGAGCAGCACAATAATTGCCCCAGTGCATGCGAGATCGTCCCAATGAGGGATCAAACCCATGTTACACAGCTATGAGGGAGATAAACATGAGTACCCAGAATGTGGTAGGTACTTCTATACACACTACCATCTAAGTCTCAGCACAACTCTGCAAGGTACTCACTCATTTAATAGTAGGGGCAAATGAGATTTAAGAGAGTAAACTTGTACAAGGCCACAAAAAGTATTAGGAAAATAATCAGAATGTAAGATCTAACTGTTTGGTCTCTATTCACCTCATCTCTAATGATGAAATATAGATAGGTATAAATTTTATTGAAAATAATTAAAATGTCAAAATGTCATTTTAGAAAATTTATATCAAGGTCAAAGTAATTATAAAAACACAGATACAGCATGTGTACTTTTATTTATTTATTTATTTATTTTTCAGCATGTGTACTTTTAGAATATGACTTTAAAATCATTTGATTAAAATGAATATCACAGAATTATGGGGAATAACATCATATTCTTTATTTTGGTCTTGGCAAAAAAATTAAACTGAAATCAATCTACTAGTTGTAAGCTGGAAAGAAGTGACGCAAGTATTTGGAGAACTTTAGCTTTTTAAAACAGTAATACCTAAAAAGCATCTTACCTGAAAACATTAAGAATATAAATATTAAACCTTCTAAAATTTAATGTATAACCTTAAATATTAAACTTTATCAGGTGTATATGTACTGTATACTGCTTAATACCGAATACAGTCTTATATACAGGTGTGTATGTGTACATATATACTGTTTAATACTTCATATTAAAACTGTGTGATACTAAGTTTGTTTCCAAGAAGTCTCCTTGAAACACTCTGAAGATTCATTGATTGGTCTCTTTTGAAGTATGCCATCTGTATTTGTTAGAATACTTCCATACTCACCTAAAAGCTACACACGTTAATACTGAAAAATTCATACCCATGACTGATTATTTTGGGCCTTTACTTCTGTATAAGCAGCTTGATTTTTTCTTGTTAATTACAAAGCATCGAGATCCTTTCTCCTAGCTTTGTCTCTTTAGGTCTGTATGTAATAAGCTTTGTAATTCACAAAGTAATTCACCTGTTTTATGGCTTGTTGAGCCAAGAAAGCCATCTGCAAGGGGTTGGGCTTCATTGCTTGTCGTGGCGTATTCTGGTTTGATGGGTATCTTAGTTGTTGATGATGAGGAGGGAGAACTGGTCCATTGGGCTTGGGGCTATGATTCTGAAAATTTATCAAACGTGGAGGAGGTTGCTGGAAAAAAGATATAACATCAATTCAGTGGCAATCAGCTCCTGAAAGACGAATTACAGAACTCTATTTTATAAATTTTATAGAAAGAAAGCAATTATGCCACAGATGAATCATTTATTAATATTACAATAAGGGTATGGGGGGAGGGGACAGCCGCCCAGAATGTGTATAAGCATTTAAAGTAAAGAAGTTTTACTAGGAAAAGACCCTTGGGAGAGGATTTTCCAATCAGAGTTAGATCTAGACCACAATGGGAAATGGGGAAAACTTGTCTTTGGGATTCTTCTAAGTCCCTAATGACTACCTTCTGCAAAGAATTGCCCTCTTCAAATCTAAAATAATATGATAGTAGAATAACAATTACTGATAGATACTGAGTAGTTATCACATGTTGAGTACTAGTTAAAATGCTTTACATGTGTTAACTCATTTAATCTTCACAAAGATCCTCCTTGGAGGCAGGGATTATCTCTGTTTTACAGAAAAGGAAACTTGTCCAAGATTAGCAAAGATAGGAAGGAATGGAGCTAAGATTTGAACTCAAGTTCTCCGGCTCTAAAGTCTGTGCAGACCTGTAAGGTCTGTACTCTATGCAGACATAATGAAAACACATGATATTAACAACATTTAAAAATGAGTGAATTTTAGATCTTATTGAGATCAAACTACATGCCAGACATTGCAATTGGCGTTTTACAAGTTATCTCATTATTACTCCCTTCAGTCAGTTTAGAAGCTCAGTTGTGTCCAACTCTTTCCGACCCCATGGACTGCAGCATGCCAGGCCTCTCTGTCCATCACCTGGAGTTCACTCAAACTCATGTCCATTGAGTCTTTGATGCCATCCAACTATCTCATCCTCTGTCGTCCCCTTCTCCTCCTGCCTTCAATCTTTCCCAGCATCAGGGTCTTTTCCAATGAGTCAGCTCTTCGCATCAGGTGGCCAAAGTATTGGAGTTTCAGCTTCAACATCAGTCCTTTCAATGAATATTCAGGACTGATTTCCTCTAGGATGGACTGGTTGGGTCTTCCTTGCAGTCCAAGGGACTCTCAAGAGTCTTCTCCAAAACCACAGTTCAAAAACATCAATTCTTCAGCACTCAGCTTTCTTCACAGTCCAACTCTCACATACCATACATGACCACTGGAAAAACCATAGCTTTGACCAGATGGACCTTTGCTGGCAAAGTAATGTCTCTGCTTTTTAATATGCTGTCTAGGTTGGTCATAACTTTTCTTCCAAGGAGCAAGCGTCTTTCAATTTCATGGCTGCAGTCACCAACTGCAGTGATCTTGGGAGCCCCAAAAAATAAAGTCTGTCACTGTTTCCACTGTTTCCCCATCTATTTGCCATGAAGTGATGGGCCCAGATGCCATGATCTCAGTTTTCTGAATGTTGAAGTTTAAGCCAACTTTTTCACTCTCCTCTTTCACTTTCATCAAGAGGTTCTTTATTACTCCCCTACCCCTGCCATTTTACAAATCAGGACACTAAACATTAAAAAGCTGGGATAACCAGAAAAAGTCACACAACTCATTAAAGACAGCACTATGGTTTTAATCCAAAACTAGTCTGTCATTTCATTAGTCAAACATGTTCTGGTGTTTAACTGGGGGGTGAGGTACTAATTACAGTTTAGAGGGTGAATTTCTCTAAAAGAAAACAGATTTGAAAGGAAACCCTTCAAGGACAGCACTGGTTGATTACAGGACAGTGTAAGGACAAGCTTAGTTTGCTCACAAATGCTACCCTTAGAAATTGACACCAGTGTTCCATAAAAAAGGTAACCTTAACACTGCAGTCTCATCTTGACTATCCAATTCTACGGTTGGCAAATTATTGCAAAGTAAATACTTATTTTCAGACTATATTAACTGTATACAACCAGAAGTTCTCAGAAAGGGAACTTATGAACCCCCATATTCAAAGAGGGGACAAATAAATGTATTTATAAAGCTGAAGTAGCAACATCTTAAGGCGGACAGCTATAAAGTATAGCCTTGCACTTTTTTTGTTTTTTTCCTTCTCTCATTTTTGGAATTTATCTCCTTTCCTGGGTAAATGTCTTCTCTTTCTCCTCTCCTGCAAATTAGCTGGCACTGGGTTTACACTTAGTAACTTACAAGAGTGACCAGCAATTACAGACCTAATGGAAAGTAGACTTAGACACTATTTCAAGATCAAAGGAAATTCTGTGGATGAAGAACAGAAAAATATGAGAAAAAGAGAGAAAATGCCAAAATTTTACAAAAGCCTGAAGCCACAGCAATTCTTGATTCTTCTATTAAAGTTTTTCACTTGAAGCGTTTTATAGCACAGAAACACAAACAAAAAAATAATTGGGGAAGTATAGTGGAAAACTTCTAAATTTTTCCAAAAGACTATTTTTTAAAAAGTGGAAAAGCACCCAAAATGATCCTTAAGGGAGAACAAAAGCAGATAAAGTCTTGCCTACTCCTGCCCTGACTGGGATTTATATATTGATTCAGTCAAGAAATGACATTCAGGGGAAGGAAAAAAAAAAAAAAGACATTTGATGCCAGAGTACTATACTCCTGTGAGAAATCAGTGTGGAACTGGACGTCCACTCTCCCATCAAGGAATCCCAGTGTAGAAAGATCTAAGGTGATTGATTTTTATCTCCTCTCCTAAATTGTTATCGTTGACTGAGTTAATTTCTAAGAACTCCACGACAGGAAAAGCAACTTGAAAAAACAGGACTAGAAACTAGTTATGAACATAAAAGAAACAGCAAAACCAGTGCTATTTTAATTAAATGGAATTAACCTGCGAGAAGGAAAAAAGGGAGAGAATAGAGAAATAATTAAGAGCTTAAGTAAAGTGACATATATTTATCATTATCCTCACCCTTATCATGAACACTTTTATTATTATAGGTTGTAATTTTATTCTAGGTCAGTAGAACCATGAAGGATAGCAAATGTCCTTCTAACATCCACTCACTCTTTAGGAAAACTAATATATACATATAAATGAGAGTATCTCTGCAGAACAGAAAATCTGACCCAGGAGTGAGAACCATTAGGTATACAATAACAGACTCAGATTTAACAAACTTCAAGCTATCCACTGCAGTATGACAGAGTATACTGGACACCTCTCAATAAAGAGATGCAGAGTGTTTATTAGTTTGTACCACACAGTCATATAACTATGTAGTCTAGCTCTGTATCACCCAGTTCTTTAATCATTCAGATTACATGGCTACTTTCAAAGAAGGAAGAAACAGGGAACTCCTAAGTAAGTGATTTTTAGAGCAGGCCTTTAAACTGACCCGTGTCTTCAGGCTAGAGGTAGAGTATGACAAAGAGGCACACATATACACCTGTCTACAGACAGATATTTTACCAGATGTACATGCAAATAAACTGCTAGAGAACTAAGAAAGCAGGTAAGCAGGGCAGTGTAAAAGTTGAAAGAAGAGGGAAAAAACTGATGAGTGAA
The DNA here is from genome assembly GCF_023699985.2 of Odocoileus virginianus. Taxonomy (NCBI): domain Eukaryota; kingdom Metazoa; phylum Chordata; class Mammalia; order Artiodactyla; family Cervidae; genus Odocoileus; species Odocoileus virginianus. The sequence continues at coordinate 16,203,270 of NC_069674.1, forward strand.
AAATGTAGGAGCAGATATTTGGTAGAGAGAGGATAAAAATGAGAGATGATAGTACCAGAAGAGGGTTCAGGGGTCACTGAGAAGGGACAGAAAAAGAGCAGTGTGCGAAGTAATGACGTAAAGATGAGAAAATTACAGCTGATATTCTAACAACACGGGTTTAGACTGTGTAGGTCCACTTAAACAAGGATTTTTTTCAATAGTGAATACTTCAGTACTGCACAATCTGTGTTTAGTTGAATCCTCAAATGCAGAGCAGTGGATGTGGAAGAACCATGGCGGGTGGCAGGGGGTGGCTGACTGTAAGTCATATGTGGATTTTCAACTGTATGGAGGGTCAGTGCTTCTAACCCCTGAATTAACTGTTCAAGGGTCAAATGTGTTGATAAGTGGGAAAATTAGGCTGTATAATAAAGATTGTACATTATATATATATCACACAGCAGTACACCACAGAAAGAAATAATAAGATCAAACAAATTTCTGAGATAAGCAGGCTAAAGGCTCTATCAAGGTCACTTCTGTTTGGTTACTGCTTCTATAAATAGCTGTTTCTGAGAATGTGACTGAATCACACAGCATCTAGTAACTGCCTCAGTTCCTCACTTTTTAATGAAAAGGGAATTAATACAAATGATGGATTTATCCTGTTTCAGGTTAATAAAGTAATAAAAATCACTTTACCATCTTTCAGATACTCAAGATAAATATTAGTCATGTAAATGCTTAGCACTAGTCACTCATTAAGTATTTTCTCTCTTTTCCTTATCAAATATATGTCTAAAACAATTTCGGTGCTCTGCAGTCTATCTGCAATATGTTACTCTGCAGTCTTGGGGGGAGTAACAAAAGAATTCCTCCATTTTCTTAACAAAATTTCAACCCTGCCAGTGGCACTCCTGGGATCAAAAGTGTACACATCTTTTCCCACAGAACACTCACCAAACAAAGACCTTTTAAATTGCTTGCTATCTGCTTCCTTTAAAAACCTGGGTTAAAACAAAGTTCGAGAGCAATAATCAGCTGGTCATACTAATTAATATTCTCTTGGATTTGACATGTCTTCTTAATTAAATTACCAGACAGCCATAAATCACAAATAAAATCACCTCAGGCCTACACAGAAGCAATTTAACAAAATCAGGATTCACACATGCCCATTAGTCTTATTCAGGGTTGAAGCAAGTCTCCTATGAAGATCATCTGTCTTGTATAACTGCTACCAAAACATGCTATTATGCCCATTAATTTCTTTTTCATAAAAGAACTGCATTATGTATGCATTCTTCTTAGTGCTAGAAAAACACTAGTAAAAAATTTTTCCTCTAATGACATGTTTCCTTTTAATCAAGTAATAGATATTATTCCTGATTCTTTTTTTGTTTGGTTGATCAAAAACTGAGCTAAGTCCTATTCTCAAGCATAATGAGAATTCTTAGTCTAGTTCTGCATGCTTTGAACATTACTAATACTTATTAATCCCTGTGCCATTTCATTTGAGTCACTTACTGTTCAGTTCAGTCGCTCAGTTGTGTCTGACTCTTAGTGACCCCATGAATTGCAGCTCGCCAGGCCTCCCTGTCCATCACCAACTCCCGGAGTTTACTCAAACTCATGCCCATCGAGTCGGTGATGCCATCCAGCCATCTCATCCTCTGTTGTCCCCTTCTCCTCCTGCCCCCAATCCCTCCCAGCATCAGGGTCTTCTTCACATGAGGTAGCCAAAGTATTGGAGTTTCAGCTTCAGCATCAGTCCTTCCAATGAACTTCCAGGACTGATCTCCTTTAAGATAGACTGGGTGGATCTCCTTGCAGTCCAAGGGACTCTCAAGAGTCTTCTCCAACACCATAGTTCAATACCATTAATTCTTTGGTGCTCAGCTTTCTTCACAGTCCAACTCTCACATCCATACATGACCACTGGGAAAACCACAGCCTTGACCAGACAGACCTTTGTTGGCAAAGTAATGTCTCTGCTTTTTAATATGCTATCTAGGTTGGTCATAACTTTCCTTGAAAGGAGCAAGCGTCTTTTAATTTCATGGCTGCAGTCACCATCTGCAGTGATTTTGGAGCCCCCAAAAATAAAGTCTGACACTGTTCCACTGTCTCCCCATCTATTTCTCATTAAGTAATGGGACCAAATGCCATGATCTTAGTTTTCTGAATGTTGAGCTTTAAGCCAACTTTTTCACTCTCCTCTTTCACTTTCATCAAGAAGCTTTTTAGTTCATCTTCCCTTTCTGCCATCAGGGTGGTGTCATCTGCATATCTGAGGTTATTGATATTTCTTCTGGCAATCTTGATTCCAGCTTGTGCTTCTTCCAGCCCAGCGTTTCTCATGATGTACTCTGCATATAAGTTAAATACGCAGGGTGACAATATACAGCCTTGACGGACTCCTTTTCCTATTTGGAACCAGTCTGTTGTTCCATGTCCAGTTCTAACTGTTGCTTCCTGACCTGCATACAGGTTTCTCAAGAGGCAGGTCAGGTGGTCTGGTATTCCCATCTCTCTCAGAATTTTCCAGTTTATTGTGATCCACATAGTTGAAGGCTTTGGCATACTCAATAAAGCAGAAATAGATGTTTTTCTGGAACTCTCTTGCTTTTTTGATGATCCAGCGGATATTGGCAATTTGATCTCTGGTTCCTCTGCCTTTGCTAAAACCAGCTTGAACATCTGGAAGTACATGGTTCATGTATTGCTGAAGCCTGGCTTGGAGAATTTTGAGCATTACTTTACTAGCGTGTGAGATGAGCGCAATTGTGCAGTAGTTTGAGCATTCTTTGGGATTGCCTTTCTTTGGGATTCGAATGAAAACTCATCTTTTCCAGTCCTGTGGCCACTACTGAGTTTTCCAAATTTGCTGGCATATTGAGTGCAGCACTTTCACAACATCATGTTTCAGGATTTGAAATAGCTCAACTGGGATTCCATTACGTCCTCTAGCTTTGTTTGTAATGATGCTTTCTAAAGCCCACCTGACTTCACATTCCAGGATGTCTGGCTCTAGGTGAGTGATCACACCATCGTGATTATCTGGGTCATGAAAATCTTTTTTGTAGAGTTCTTGTGTGTATTCTTGCCACCTCTTCTTAATATCTTCTGGTTCTGTTAGGTCCATACCATTTCTGTCTTTTATCGAACCCATCTTTGCATGAAATGTTACCTTGGTATCTCTAATTTTCTTGAAGAGATCTCTAGTCTTTCCCATTCTGTTGTTTTCCTCTATTTCTTTGCATTGATCGATGAGGAAGGCTTTCTTATCTCTCCTTGCCATTCTTTGGAACTCTGCATTCAAATGGGTATATCTTTCCTTTTCTCCTTTGCTTTTCACTTCTCTTCTTTTCACGGCTATTTGTAAGGCCTTCTCAGACAACCATTTTGCCTTTTTGCATTTCTTTTCCATGGGGATGACCTTGATCCCTGTCTCCTGTACAATGTCACGAACCTCTGTCCATAGTTCATCAGGCTCTCTGTTTATCAGATCTAGTCCCTTAAATCTATTTCTCACTTCCACTGTATAGTCACAAGGGATTTGATTTAGGTCATACCTGAAGGGTCTAGTGGTTTTCCCGACTTTCTTCAGTTTAAGTCTGAATTTGGCAATAAGGAGTTCATGATCTGAGCCACAGTCAGCTCCCGGTCTTGTTTTTGCTGACTTAGAGCTTCTCCATCTTTGGCTGCAAAGATATAATCAATCTGATTTTGGTGTCGACCATCTGGTGATGTCCATGTGTCGAGTCTTCTCTTGTGTTGTTGGAAGAGGGTGTTTGCTATGACCAGTGCATTCTCTTGGCAAAACTCTATTAGCCTTTGCCCTGCTTCATTCCTTACTCCAAGGCCAAATTTGCTTGTTACTCCAGGTGTTTCTTGACTTCCTACTTTTGCATTCCAGTTCTCTATAATGAGAAGGACATCTTTTTTGGGTGTTAGTTCTAAAAGGTCTTGTAGGTCTTCATAGGACTGTTCAACTTCAGCTTCTTCAGTGTTACTGGTTGGGGCATAGGCTTGGATTACTGTGATATTGAATGGTTTGCCTTGGAAACGAACAGCGATCATTCTGTCGTTTTTGAGATTGCATCCAAGTACTGCATTTTGGACTCTTTTGTTGACCATGATGGCTACTCCATTTCTTCTAAGGGATTCCTGCCCACAGTAATAGATATAATGGTCATCTGAGTTAAATTCACCCATTCCAGTCTATTTTAGTTTGCTGATTCCTAGAATGTTGACATTCACTCTTGCCATCTCCTGTTTGACACACTTCCGATTTGCCTTGATTCATGGACCTAACATTCCAGGTTCCTATGCAATACTGCTCTTTACAGCATCGGATCTTGCTTCTATCACCAGTCACATCCATAACTGGGTATTATTTTTGCTTTGACTCCATTCTTTCTGGAGTTATTTCTCCATTGATCTCCATTAGCATATTAGGCACCTACCAACCTGGGGAGTTCTTCTTTCAGTTCACTTACTGTAAATCAGTTCAAATTTTGAGAAACAGGGAGTATAAATTAAGAAATAAAAGGAACTGAAAATAGTGAGACAATTTTTGTGAATTAAAATAAGAATGGTACATGGGGGAAAAAAAAAGACTTGTTCTAAATGGAGTGGATAGAAGCTTCATCTATAACAATAGCAGAAATGTATACTGTCTAATATTGCAACTCTTCTAACTAATGTACGGTAATTAATCCACAGGATCATGATTTTGATTCATGCTCTGAACTTGTTACTGTATTGTTAGTCCTGTTGAGTTTACGACTATATGAAAACATGTGTAGACTCTTCCACCCACTCTACATCACAAATAGAATTTATATGCATATGTTCTTCAGACCCTTGAGAGGGATAAGTAGAAAATAAACACATGCTTTTCCCATTTCTCCACCAGTGATTGAAATCTTTATTATGAATTAAGAAATTATACAAATAAAAAGATGACAAAGCTTAAAAAAAAAAAAAAAAAAAAACTGGTGCATGGAACATTTGCTCAAAGAAAGTTTGAAAAAGGCAGACTTCTAACAAACCACACCCTTGCCCTTTTCTATTTTATTCTGTCCTAGTTTCCAGATGCACTGGGTTTTCTAAATGCTGCATCTTCACAGAGGACAGATACCAGAAGCATTAGTCATCCTGAAGCATTAATGTAACAATTATGAGTTACAGGTACACAAGTTTCCCATCAATCATATGCATGGGTTATTCAGGAATGCAATCATTTATCCTCTGTTATAAAGATGACAAAAAGCAGATGAGAATAGATGTCCCAGATGAATAAACCATTAATTTCTTTTTCAGAAGGGCTACGAACTAGAGTTAAATTAGGGACCCTTGATGTGACAAATTTTTATAAATTAATATATTTAAATCATGGAGGAAGGACACCTTGGTTATTTTAGCAGCTGCTGAATACAACTGTATTATAATTATCTAAGTTAGGACAGGCCTGCTTCCAAATTTACCTGGTGAGAGATGGAAGGTTGCTGGATGGGCCCCTGCATTCTAGGGTTTGGTAAACCCACAGGTGCTGGCCTCCGTTGCACCTGTTGCCTCTGAGCCATTACCTGTTGCTGCATATGCTGGAGTCGTAACTGAGCTAGGCTGATCTGGGTTGGAAACTTGGATAACTGGTTTGAAGATAAACCACCTGGTGGCTGTGAATTCTGTTCCACGACAGGATTCTGCTTAGGCATTTGTGGTTGACTCTCTTTATCTTCAATTACTAAAGAACCTAATCAAAGAGAAAAAGTTAAGTTCTAAAGATTTTCTGATAGTACCATACCATATTTTGTAAAAGGCTATCTTTGCTCATTTTCAGGATTTCCAAGGAAATTTTTGTCTCAGGAACCCTTTACACACTTAAAGATAGAAACTCCGAAGAGTTTCTGTTTATGTAGGGTCTATCAAACAAAATCTACCACATTCAAAACTAGAAATGAGAATTAAAAAATATTTTTCCATACTAATTCATTTAAAAGTGACAACCCAGAGTAACATATTTTTATGGAAAAAAAACAAAAACAAAAAAACTTTATTTTTATTTTAAAAAAATTTAGTGAAGAATGGCACTATTTTACATTTTCAAACATCTCTTTAAATGTCTGGCTTAATAGCTGAACTCTCATAACTGTTTCTGCAGTATCTAATATATTGTTTAAATTGAAATACATGCAGAAAACCCAGCCACATATGAGTATGTACTTGGAAAAGGGATACCTATTACCACCTGAAGGAGCTTCAGACTACACTGTGAGAACTGCTGTTGTATAATCAAAACAAAACACGCAAACCTGACACTGGATGTGAGAACAATACCACAGAGTATTTCTGATCCAGTTATCTCTCTACGACTTAGCAATTGAATGACAACAGCTAGTTCTTTACACCTTCACGGAGCAAACTATGTTAATCCTCTGATGGCAAACACCATGCTTTATAACTACACTGTTATAAAGAGATTAAAGGTACCTCTCACAGGTCTGGTCCAAGAGTAGGGCAAAGCTTGATTTCTTCAATAGCAGAGACTCAAAAATTCCTGATTTACTAAGCATATGCATCCTTAAAAATATGGTTATCATTCATTAAATACTTACTCTGTATTAGGTACCATGACAGGAGATCTATGTATATTGTTAAAATCCTTCATACAGATAAGGGATGTAAGGTTCAGAGAGACCAAACAACTTATCCAAAGTCACAAAGACACTAAACTGAATTTTCGTCCAAGACATTACTTTTCCCTTGTACTCTTCTATAACATGTTTCTCAGAAGCCATAAATAAACAAGCTTGGGAAAGTTGTATCCTTCTCAGAAGATTTAAAATGTGAATCTCACTTTAAATGACAATTTATAGAGCTATAGCTACAGTAAAGGATACTGTCTTACAAATCCTCACAAATAAGAGGTGTTTTTGTTTTTGCTGATTCAGATTTACCTAAACTATATTCACTTATGTGTGTACAGTTACATATTCTCTTAATTTTACCTATGTCTACATCATGTGGACTATTTTTTAAGTGGTATGCTTATAAGTATATATAAGTCAACAAGACTGTTTCTGTGGATATAAAACTGTGATAGATTCTCTGTATAGGTACATATGTGGTGGAGGGTAGAGTAGGGTAAGAGGTAGTTATATACATGCTTTGTATTAAGATGCTTCTTTAGTTATATAGGTGAGAATATGTATGATTCCAGCTGCTGACTATGTTATCAATAAGTATGTACTTCTAAACTGTGCTGAGGAGTCTCGCCTTATCACTTCTTCAAAGGGTCACCTTATTACCATTCTTTCTGTTCTCATGTATGGATGAGATTTATGTAAGCATATTTCTTCCTTTCTTGGAGTGTTCTGAGAGCATTGGCTCTCTTTCCAGCCAGTTCTTTCTTACCCAGAATCTAGCTGAGACAATGGGAGAGCAACCCTATTTGATGATTTTGAAACAAAGTCAATGAGCCCAAAAACTGCCAAAAGATGGTTACTGAAGAATGTATATGAAATTCTTATTTCTGTTTCTATAATTTCCCCGTGAGAAATTAAGAAAGGAGGCAAAAATTGAAGATTTTTTTTACTAGCACATCATGTAACAAGGACTGCCTGCAAGGACATGTGATGTTACAAAATGATAATAAAACCCCCCCTTTTTGATAACTCAGTAGGCTCTAGTACTTCAAATTTGGGCAGTTATCTGTATGCATGATACACTTCAATTAGAAGGTTAAAAATTATTTATTTATTACATAAAAGGCAAAACAAAAACAAAACAGAGAGAGAGAATTCCTCCCTAGCAAGAAAAAGCAAGTAAATGAACTATTAGTACCTGACAACTGGGTCTCAAGAGTAAGTATATAATAATTGTATGAGAAATACTATTTTAACAGAAAAACATTCTAAAAAGTACTATATTAATGGCAGACACATGTCAAAAGTTTTAACAACTATTCTGATAAATATGTCACTAACAGTACAAGCAAGATTCTACTTGCTTGAAGAAGAACGACAACTCCTAAATCCAGAAGTCTAGACACACAGTGAGTCAATAAAAGGATGTTTCATATCACTCACATATTTATATGTGTGTTTATATTCATGCATGTGTCACACATATACATACACTAATGAAATACTGGGAAAAATCTACATCTTTAAAACAAGATAATAAAAATATTTCGGGGGTGGAAGGCAATACAGTTTCAACAAACTCATAATCATTAAGAGTTCCAGAAACAAATGGCACTTTGAGAAAATCGACATAACAGCCTACCTAAATTGATTATATTTTGAGCCCAGAAACTAGGATCACAGTGAAACTGGATGGTATTGTTGGTCACTGGGGAAGCATCACACCTTGCTCGAAGGAGGTGCCGTAACCGGTACGTAATCTAGAAGAAAGCAGAGAGACAACTAAGCATCCAAGTCTTTCTTAGGCAAATAATTTATCAAGTTCCCAACAAATACATAAAAAATGCTCTCTGTATCACATATATGCCAACACAAGTGTTCATGTGTAAATTATAAAAAGTGGACAAACAACACAGTTTTCCCTCAAAAATGTGTTAGAAATACAATTCAGTTTTACTGTTGAACACAAAACAAACCTATCCTAAAGTGATAGGTTAAAGTTAGTTCACTGAATTAAAGAAGTTTCACAGATGCACCAACCATATATTTGTAAAGTAAAATCACATTCTTCTTTTGTTTTACTTACTCTTTCAAAGAAGAATTCAGAGTGGAGATTAGGGGGCTAATGGATTACAGAAAATACAAATGAATCTCTGCTCAGGATATTAAGTACAGCCTTAACCAGACCTGCTAGTAGGATGGCTCTTCCTGTCCTGTGCTGTGAATCTCAATCATCACACCACCTCCCACCCTCCTCCACACTGCAGTCCTCAGTGAATGCTCAGTCATTCTCTCTCAGTCTTTAAAGAGTTCAGCTCTTGGCTTATGATCACCATCTCTAATATTATTCCTGCCATAATCCTAGATGGGCTACAGGACTGGAAAAGCTCAGTTTTCGTTCCAATCGCAAAGAAAGGCAATGCCAAAGAATGTTCAAACTACCACAACTGTGCTCATTTCACATGCTAGCAAGGTAATGCTCAAAATCCTTCAAGCTAGACTTCAACAGTGCATGAATCGAGAACTTCCAGATGTACAAGCTGGATTTAGAAAAGGCAGAGGAAACAGAGGTCAAGTTGCCAACATCTGCTGGATCATAAAAAAAGCAAGGGAATTCCAAAAATAACATCTACTGCTGCTTCACTGACTCTGCTAAAGTCTTTGAACTGTGGAAAATTCTTAAGGAGATGGGAATACCAGACCACTTTATGTTTCTCCTAAGAAACCTGTATACAGGATAAGAAGCAATAGTTCCAACCAGTCATGGAACAACTGACTGGTTCAAAATTGGGAAAGGAGTACATTAAGGCTGTATACTGTCACCCTGCTTATTTAACTTCTATGCAGAGTACATCATGTGAAATGCCGGACTGGAGGAATCACAAGTTTGAATCAAGACTGCTAGGAAAAATATCAACAAACTCAGATATGCAGATAATATCACCCTAATGGCAGAAAGTGAAGAGGAACTAAAGAGCCTCTTGATGAAGGTGAAAGAGTGAAAAAGCTGGCTTAAAACTCAACATCCAAAAAAATATGATCATGGCATTTGGTCCCATTACTTCATGGCATATAAAAGATGAAAAAGTGGAAATGGTGGCAGATTTTATTTTCTTGTCTCCAAAATCACTGTGGACAGTGACTGCAGCCACAAAATTAAAAGACGCTTGCTCCTTGGAAGAAAAGCTATGACAAACCTAGATCACATATTAAAAAACAGAGATGTCACTTCGCCGACAAAGGTCCATATAGTCAAAGTTATGGTTTTTCCAGTAGTCAAGTATGGATGTGAGAATTGGACCATAAAGAAGGCTGAGCAGCAAAGAACTGATACTTTTCAACAATGGTGCTGGAGAAGACTCTTGAGAGGCACTTAGACTGCAAGAAGATTAAAACCAGTAAATCCTAAAGGAAATCAACCCTGAATATTCATTGCAAGGACTGATGCTGAAGCTGAAGTTCCAATACTTTGGCCACCTCAAGCGAAGAGCCGACTCACTGGAAAAGACCCTGATGCTGGGAAAGACTGAGGGCAAGAAGAGAAGGTGGCAACAGACAATGAGATACTTGCATGGTATCACGATCAATAGACATGAGTTAGAGCAAACTGTGAGAGATAGTGAAGGTGACAGAAACCCAGTGTGCTGCAGTACATGGGGTCACAAATAGTCAGATATGACCTAGCAACTGAACAACAAATTCTGGATGATTTTAATATACAATTAGATGACCTTTCTTTCCAGATTATTCCCTCTAGTGCCCAGATCCCAATAATCCTACAAATCCTAAAGGTCCTATAAACTTTTGCTCTTAAAATTTTTCCTGTCCTTTGACTTTATCTTACCTCCCAACCTTACAATATCCCTCTGAAGTGAAGTGTTAGTTGCTCAGTCATGTCCAACACTATCTGTCAATTTCTCCTTATCTAGCTTAAATCCCAGGAGTAATCCTCATAATCATTTCCTTGCATATATCCTCAACACCTTTCTCTCACATGTCAAATTACACACACTCCCTTCTCCTCAACCTTTCTCTGAAACACCAACCAACAAACAACACTGGTTAAATCTAACTTTCTAATGACTGTAATTGGACTGGTAAAGGGACTGATCGGGCTTCAAAAACACAGCCTATTTACTAAGGTTCACAGGCTATCATATGATATTCCTCTGGTCCTTCACATCCATACTCTCTCAAGTGACTATTTCAAATGACTATCTCTTACCAAACCTCCAGCATCTCCTGAAAACAAAATAAAACAAAACAAAAAACCAGGAACAATCAAGAGACCTTCCACAAAGTTCCATCACCTACCAGTACTAGTGGTCCCTCCTATCACAGTGGATTAACTGGCCAGGCTTCCAGCTTGCGAATCATGCACTCATGCAAGCCCAAGTGTTAGTTGCTCATTCATGTCCAACTCTCTGCAACCCCATGGACTATAGCCCACCAGGCTCCTCTGTCCGTGGAATTTCCCGGCAAGAAAACTGGAGTGGGTCGCCATTTCCTTCTCTAGGGGATTTCCGGCCCAGGGCTCGAATCTGGGTTTCCTACATTGCAGGCAGATTCATTACCATCTGAGCCACCAGGGAAGCCATTACACTTGCATAATAGGGCCCAACACCCTTGCTGATTCAAAGACACTACTCAGCAATTTTCTCCCCTCAGGCTTTCAGTAGCTTTTCACACAGGTGATCACTTGGCCCTCATGGAAGCAAAGCATTTTCTTCATTTGGCTTCTAGCGAGCTACAGTCTCATGGTTTTCCCCTTATTTCACTGGCTGCTACTTTTTAAGGTAACCGAGTATAGGTGTGCGTTCCAGTGTCACATCTCAGTCTCCAGTGTTGGTTCTTCCTCCTTTCCCACACCAGCGTGCCTTGCAACTGCTCTCTCTCCTACACCCACAGACTTTTTAGAGATCTCATCCAGTCTCACCATTTATCCAACTCAAATCTGTATCTCAGCACTTACTCATCCTACTGCGTGTTCATGCACTGTGTTCCTCTCAGGCCTCCTTGTTGTCCATGTCACAAGTAACTCCCATCTCAGTCTCTCACTTGCTGTCTGTACCTGTGCTCCACCTGAATACTCTCTGCGAGTATGTGCCTGGCTTGCTTTGTCACCTTCTTCAGGTGTTTGCTCAAATAATCACCCTCTTTAGGTAGAATTCCCTATCTGAAGCCACAATCCTACCCCAGTGCTCTCAGATTCTTCTCAACTTACTGTTTTCCCTACAGCACTCAACACCATGCAATGGTCTATATATTTTACTTGTTTTGGTACTGTCTATCTCTCTTCACTGAAGTGCAGCTTTTTAAGGGCAGAAATTTTGCTTTGTTTTCTGTTCTCTTAGTATTTAGAATGCTGCCTTAAATATAAAACAGGCATTCAATAAATGTTGAATAAATAAGTTTGCTTCCTTTAATTGCTAAATTATCTCAAATAGCTACACTAAATTTTGAGTAAAAATGTTTATTCTGGGACAATGTAGAGTACATGGTTCAGTGTTTGGCAAACAGCACTCAACACAACGCTCTTTTCCCTAAGTTTTTCTTGTTTCCTTAATTCTTTGCATCTTAGTAATTCTCACTATAAAACATTCTCAATAAGATGCTAATCAAAAGAATGATACTCCCAATTTTTCCTTTGTAATATGCTTTATCATTTTCTAAAACTGAATAATTTATTTTGAAGTAATTTTAAAATTGGAGAAAAGTAAAAAAATAACCCTTCACTCAGATTTCCCAACTGTTAATATATTAAGCACATTTATTTCAGGGTCCACTCAGGGACTCCTGTGCACACACACTACCATTACCAGTGTTTTTACAAACCTTCTGATAGCAAGCTGAAGACATTAGGTTCTGTCTCCTCTAAACACTTCAGTGAAGATACTCTAAATCAAAGACCCTCTAACATAAGCAACAAAGTACAAATTCAGAAAGCAACTCTGTTGCAACACAACCACTCAACCCAGAGACTTCATTCTAATGCCAACTGTTCCCACAGTGACTTTTCCAGGATGCTCACTAGAAATATAGGTTGCATTCAGTTGCCATGTCTCTTCGGTCTTTCCCAGACATGTATGTCTTTGATGATTTCAGGCTTTACACTCAGTAGGATGACTTTCAACCTGGGTTGGAGTGTATTTCCTCCAGTATAGGTGAAATATTCTTGTTAGGAAAACCACACAAGTGATAATGTGTACTTCTCAGGGCATCATATTGAGAAGCTCAGGATATAAACTGTCCAACCACTGCTGATACTAATCTTCATCACCTAGTCATTCTGATGCCCAGTTTCTCTACTGTAAATTCACCACTCTCCCTGTTTATAACTGATCAGTATTTTGCAGAGAGGTATTTTAGGGTTATACGAAACCCCTATTCCTCACCAATGCTCCATTCACTACGCTAGTACCCAGCGATAACTCCTTTTGAGTTTCCTCTAAGACACTGGGTGGCTCAGCTGGTAAAGAATCTGCCTGCAATGAGGGAGACCAAGGTTCAACCCCTAAGCTGGGAAGACAGCCTGGAGAAAGGAATGGTAACCCACCCCATATTCTTGCCTGGGAAATCCTAAGGATAGGCAGAGGAGCCTGGCGGGCTACAGTCCATGGGGTCAAAGAGTTGGACATGACTGAGTGGCCAACACTTTCACTAAGACAGTGACCAAAGTGCTTCTTTATTTTCACTATTCTTTCTCTACTTATTTATATTCTCACCATAAACTCTTCCCTTCTTTGTCATTTGCCTATTTTTCTCATCATGGGCTCATTTATTCCTACTTAATCCAATGTGTTGTAACCCATTGTTTATTTACTTTGAGCCTCAAATTTGTGGGTGTGCCCAGGGTGACCCACTTAGGCTGGATCCTGGTCTTTTTGACAAGTCTTCATCATTTCATCAGTGCAAGATATTCTGGGTACTACTTTCCCTCACTTTGTTTGCTATTTAGAAACCCACATCTAAAAGGATAGTGGGTTCACTGCTACTGAGTATAGCAAACATATGCACATACACATACATACTTATCCATCTATAATTATTTCCAAATCTGTGTACACGCATAAAACTCTGTTGTTGTTCAGTCACTCAGTCGTGTCCGACTCTTTGTGACCCCGTTGACAGCAGCACGCTGGGCTTCCCCATCATTCACCATCTGCCAGAGCTTTTTCAAACTCACAGCCATTCAGTCAGTGATGCCATCCAACCATCTCATCCTCTGTCGTCCCCTTCTTCTCCTGCCTTCAGTCTTTCCCAGCATCAGAGTCTTTTCAAATGAATCAGCTCTTTACATCAGGTGGCCAAAATATTGGAGTTTCAGCTTCAGCATCAGTCTTTCCAGTGAATATTCAAGGTTGGTTTCCTTTAGAATTGACTGGTTTCATCTCCTTGCAGTCCAAGGAACTCTGAAGAGTCTTTTCCAACATCACAGTTCAAAAGTTTCAATCCTTCGGCACTCAAGTCTTCTTTATGGCCCAACTCTCACATCCATACATTACTATTGGAAAAACCATAGCTTTGACTATAGGGCCTTTATCAAACTCTGAGTTCATAATTATACCCCTATCTTAGGGATCTTTATAGCTTTATCCTTTTTTCTACCTTTCTAAATATTTTCTCTAGTAGGAAACAAAAAAACAAGCAAACAAACCAACACTTGGCTGCCACTGCCCTCCATGTATTTACTTACTTGCTCAGCCCATGGACTGAGCCTCTGCTGCGTAACATAACCAAATCCACATGCCACGCTGCTTACTACCTGTGTGTTCCCCACTCACCACTTCACGCCTGTGGCTGGGGCTGCCTCTGTGTGGTCTCCCAACTCTACTACCCTGAGTCCTCATAGTCACCACGCCAAAGGCTGCATGCCAGGAAGTAGAGTTGATCATTCTTATCTTAACAATCCTTTTTGGCACACTATAGAAACTTAGCACTTCAAATATATGAGTTTTAGCATGGAACTTGAAAAATAAAGCTCTCTTGCCCCCCAAAATTATTAAGTCAGAAACATAAGTACTTCCTTAGATGGTAATCAGCTTAATTAGAGGAACTATAAGGTAAATCACTTGAAAACACTTTATTTTTCCTTTGAGATACTATGCTGTAAATTCCTTCTTTTGCTGATAAGAAACTAGAAGACATGGGATTTATTTTTAACTCAGATAACTAGTACCTATTTGCTAATTAAGTTGTGGCATGGTCTAAAAGTAATGCTAAATTTGGCCAAACTCTGTTCTTAGATAACAATTTCTGCTGTATTTTACTGACATTCAATGTAAATATATAAAACCTCTTGTCAGATTATATTACCCATCTCAAATGTAAACCATTATACTTATTGAAACCCTTGATGCATGTTTGAGATAATTCTGAGGAGTCATAAACATTGACTAGTATAAAAGATAAATAACGGGTCATTAAATGTATTTTTTGATGTCTTCAGATGTATCTGAACTTAAGTTCAGGTTTCACAATGAAAACTTAGCTACTGTTCAAAAAGCAAAAGAAAAAATTTTTTAAAAATATGAAAGATGTTAAAATAGTTTTTGAGGTGGCAATACTGTATACTGCCTCCTTTCTACTGAAATTAAAATAAAGAAATTTAGTATTTGAGTTTCCAATCCTGTAAAATGTAACAGAAAGTTTTATCTATATTTATTTATAGCTTCTGACAGTTGATATTATCTAACACCTTATTTATTTACTGTCAATCTTTCACTGAATTTCTATATATCAAGCACTGGGTAACATAAAATTTCTACCCTTAGAGAAGTAAAAAAGTCAGACTTCTCTGGTGGTCCAGTGGATAAAAATCTGCCTGTCAATGCAGCAGACATGGGTTTGAGCCCTGGTCCAGGAAGATCTCAAATGCCAGGGAGCAACTAAGCGTGTGTGCCACAATTACTGAAGCCTGCATGCCTGGAGCCTGTGCTCCACAAGAGAAGCCACAGCAATGAGAAGTCCACACACTGCAACAAATAATAGCCCCTGCTCACTGCAACTAAAGAAAGTCTACAGCAATGGAAACCCAGTGCAATCTTAAAAAAAAAAAAAAGGGGAAAAAAAATCTAATGAAATTCAAAGAAAAATATGCAAATGTAATAACAGTAGATAAAAATAAGTAACAGTATGATGGATATATGCATAAGGGCTTTGTAAACACAGGGAAGGTTAATCCAACTCAGTGTTGATCAAGGAAGGCTGCCAAAAGGAATGGAAGACAAATCTAAACTAAACCCGGTAGTCCCTAAAAAGAAACAGCATCCTAAGAAAGGGTAACAGTAATCCAGGCAAAAGAACATGATATATTCTGAGCACTGAAGACTAAAAGTAAGGAACTGCAAAGAGATATTTAAGAAACATAAAGAAGGTCTTTGAAGGTTAATTATATAGGAGGGAAAGGGAGTAAAAAAGATTGTGGAATTCCCTTTTACTGCTTATATACTCTAACTACTTAACTACTTATATACTCTAACAGTTTCTTAGTCACTAGCATTACAAAAATACCCATTGCTAGTACACTCTCTTGGTCTCTTCTGTAAGTATGTCTTACCTTTCTTCTAAATAACACAAGGATAAACTGAATGTTTAACAGATGAGAGAGGAAACCTAAGGAAATACTGTGAAAACGTTTTCAAATATATTTAAAACTGGACTTCTGAAAGGATTCTCCTATTCCAACCGGTTTGGTCTTTTACTGCGTATAACTCCTATTGCAAAAAAAAAAAAGAACTAAGAATCTCAAGCTAAGCTTGAAATTTCAGGCCAGTAAGACTTTTCTTTTTAATTTTTAAGTATATAAAAGCCATTATTTAAAAAATAACCTGAGAAAACATGTCTATATTTACGAAGCATCGAAGCTCTAAAGGACAGAGTTGCATAGTACAGTGACTTTCAAATTTTCTTAGGATAAAAATCCTTCTAAATGTTTACAAGTAATCACAAGCTTTAGCTCTGCATTCATCACAGGTAAATTATTTTACTACCTATATCTGCTGCCAGTGATGCAGCAAGGCCCACCACAATTCAGTGAGTCAGGAAGCTGGTAATACTGGTTCCTTATGTTTCCTTGTGTCTATTTTCTCCTGTGTATAATACAGAGAACAGTCTCCCTCTCTATTTCAAGAGCTCATTGTGCAGATTAAGTAATCCTATCCTCTAACTCTACTGTTTTCTTATAATCACAAACAAAATAGTAGAATAAAATTAGAGAAACATTATTAAACTGATAAGGAGACTATCTGTGCAAATATGCTTTCTTATGTACAAATAAAAATATTCATTATGGGTCTAGTAGTGAAAAGGACAATTCTCTCACTTTCTCCTTTATCTGTGTTTTGTTTGACTTATAGGAAAATATAAGTAACAGAAAAAGTATGAACTGTATAGAAGCTGTTTTTCATTAGACTAATGAAGCAGTAAAAAAAAGAAAAAACAGCTCAAGATTGAGAGAACATATCATTGATAATTATAAAAGAAAAAAAATCTTAAGAGTTGAATGTAATTCATGATTAGGAACAGTTTTAGAAATAGTTACAAATTAGTTTTCTAGTAAGTCACTCAATATTTGAACCTAGTTTACACAAGTTTATCCTGAAATGCATTTCCTTATTTCAATATAATCATAGAAAATTTCTTCCATAAAACAGAGTAGGTGAACAGAAAACAGATTTGGATGTCATAATTTGATTTCAAAACATAAATCTCTGTGGAATCTTTAAAACAAGTAGAGCAGGAGTTTTTAAGAATGCCTATATAGGACTTCCCTGGTGGCTCAGATGGGAAAGAATCTGCCTGCAGTGCAAGAATGCCTATATGGTGTGACTCCCACAGCTAAATGTCTTCTACATCCTTGCTACTAAAGATGTGGTCTATAGACCAGCAGCATGAGCATCACCTGGGAGCTTGTCAGAACTACAGATCACAACTACTGAACCAGAATCCTCAGGTGATTAGTATGCAGTAAACACATTTTCAGTACCAAGGTTCTAGACTACTCTGAAAATAGTTGGACAAATGACAGCCACTTTTCTGTAGCAATGGGGTTGAAATATCCAGCACCATACATCACTGACAGGGTAAACAATGCAGTGTTGACAAGAGGAACAAAGCCTCTGGGTTTGGCTCTCCAAGTTGGAATTTTGAGTGGCCTTATGCGTGTTAATCCATGCTTTGGTTTCATCACTCATACAATGGGGGTGGATAGGTACAGCCATCTCATAAAAATGATGTAAAGTTGTAAATAAAATGTTACATGAAATGCTTAGAATTAAGTGCCAGGCACACTACAGGTAATCAGGAAATGTTTACCATTATCTAAGCTCAGTTGTCACCAAGGGAAAATTTGGAAAAGAACCAAATAGAAGTGACAGTGGCAGAGTAAATTGAAGATACACCTAAATCATGGGAGCTTAAAGATTTTTTAAAATCAAAATATTTTGATTGATAAAGATTAGAAAAAGGTAAAAAGCATTTAAGTATAGATTAATAAACATTTATAAATTTTGAGCATTCTAGTAACTCCACTCTACCTCTCTATATTAAACCACACAGTCGATCTTACCAGTCGCTTGCTATAAAGTAATGCTGTGCTGCTGCCACTGGAAACTGCCCATTTAGAAAAATGCATGACATGTTCCAACTGTTTAGAAAGTCCAGCCACTTCCTGCTGCTGTTGCATAAGTTTCATTCGATGATCTTTTGCAAGACTCTGAAAAAAAGTTTCAAAATTAGTTCTGCATGTAACACATTTTAATGATTACCAAATTAAGATAACCGCCACCTCTAAGAACCAAGTAACAATAACTTATCCCTAGGTACAAAAGATCACTTTCACTGAAGTAAAAATCATGTCTCCAGTGTCACAGTCGCCCCGATGCTACCTCATCTCTGCTGCCCAAGCCTTGTGTTGGGTTTTACATATTCTGGGATTTAGGTTTCTGTTCATCCATCTTCCAGTATCCAAAAAGGCACAAAACCATGGATTAGCCATCTTTGTGACCCTATGGACTATAGCCCACCAGGCTCCCTGCCATGGGATTCTCCAGGCAGGAATACTGGAGTGGCCTACCATGCCCTCCTCCAGGGGATGGTCTTGACTCAGGGATCAAACCCACGTCTCTTATGTCTCCTGCATTGACAGGCGTGTTCTTTACCACTAGTGCCACCTGGGAAGCCCTTTAACAAAAGCAAGTGCCCATTAAATTCAACACTAACAAATAAAATAGGTATACCACCCAGCAATTGAGTAAAGCTACCAGATCACATGATTTACTCAAGCAGATAATTTCCCCTTTCATGCACTCTTATCCTGATTGCAGCTACTTTGTGCCAAGTCACGCCACATGGTAGACAACATTTATGCTTTCTATGTAGTAAGGAAAAAAAAGGGGGAAGCATATAATTTTTGTCTATTGAAAACTGCCATGAACCAACTGATACAGTGACTAATGGAACAAATGCACTCTCAGAAAAGCCACAGAAAAGCACACTACAGAATTTTCTCCAAGGGAAGTACACAAACAAGAACATAGGTCAGTCCAGAGGAGAAGAAAGCCCCAATAAATGTGGGCTATTTTAAAGGTCTCTACCCCCACGGTCTCCTTTACCTGGCAAGGAAAGGAGGAGAAAACAGGACCTTTCACTGGCTCTAAGAAATGTTATGTAAAATTGCTATACTCCAATATAGAATTATATTCTCAACAGAAAAAGTGAACCTACACCTTTGCTTCAAATTTGGAAAATACATACATGCTAAACTGAATTAGAGGCTTCCCTGGTGGCTCAGATGGTAAAGCGTTTGCCTGCAATGTGGAGGACCAGGGTTTGATCCCTGGGCCGGGAAGATCCCCTGGAGAAGAAAATGGCAACCCACTCCAGTCCATGGACGGAGGGGCCTGGTGGGCTATACAGTCCATGGAGTTGCAAAGAGTCGGACATCACTGAGCGACTTCAAACTGAATTAAGTCACTGCAGTGACTACTGATGGCTTTGTTGTGTCTAATCTTAAGTTCAGAGATGATTTGCTAGGCTCTCTCTGACCACACAAAACCTAAGTGTTTCTTGAAGACATTCTAGAAATAGAAATTCTGTTGACTTTTAGAGATGTTGCAAATTGAGAATCAGAAGCCCAAATGGTCTTCTATAGTAATAACTATTTGGCTGACTTTTTTTCAAGTTATTAGAAAACACTGATTTATTTGCCTTAAAGGAGGATCCTATGAACCAGGAGAATGGGTATGAAGACTGACAAGAATACTTAAAAGTCACTGTAAAAAATTAAGTCAATATATAAAGCTGATTTAAAATAATACTGATGACCAAGTTTACTTTTAGAGATTTGAAGATGTGGTCATCTTGTGTTCTTTCCTGGATTTTTAAAAAGCAAGCGACCCTTATTTACAGTGAAATTTGGAAACAGCTACGGCAACGTGTGCACTATTCACTCTGAGAAAGAATATCAATGTGACATCTGATTTTAAGTAGAGCTCTGACATCTTTTAAAATAGTTTAAATGCTTCTAGCTAAACAAACCAACAACCTCCCAATGCACCCTAGAACCTTGAAAAGATAGTTATGATAAATGAGGTCTGATTCCTCCCAGCCAGAAAATTTTTTCACTACGTATTTGTTTCCAAAAGGAGAGAGAATCATTTTGGTCTCTGCTTCCTGTATGTTTGATAAACCACGGGAATGATTATGCTTTTCCAAGAGGAAGAGATCTTGCTGACAAAGACCTTACAATTTTGTTGACTATAGGTAAAGAGATTGAACTAACTTATTTCTATGAGCTTTCTTCCCCTTAAATCTTCAAACATTAGGGTTCTTTTATTCTCTTCTTAATTTGCTTCTCTTCTCTTAAAATCCTTTTGTACCAATATATTAAAAGAATACCAAAATATCATGCATTAGTATTGCATTAAGATATCATGTAGAAGTTGTAGCTTCATATTATTTGAGTCAAACATTAACTCTGGATCTTGACCTTTCATGTGTGTAAAAAAGCTGATTAAGACAGTAATATTTTTCTTACCTGCAGTGAGAAAAAACTATCCTAAGTGCCTTGAGCATCGCTCCCTGAGTATTGCTTTCACAATTAAGACTGTTGAGGGGAGGAGACACATCCTTTTATCTAATTTCTCCTAAGGTTAAACGTATATATTGAGATTTAAGTATAGTTTAGGGTAACTTATTGAAAAACTTTGCTGCACTGCTTTGGGGACCCAAAGCCGTCAGTTCAATGAATCTCTAAAACAGCTCATCTTGTTTTAACATTTACCAAGCTCCTCCTCCAAGCAAGGCATTATGCTTTGTGCTATGAAGTAAACAATAAGGAGTAAGACATTCCTAGTGCATTTTAAAGTCACAAATTGTCAGCTACAAGGCAGAGCCTAAAATATTACTGAATCATAAATAAAAACAATTATATGAAAAAGGCTGTGATTCCAAATTCACAAATACATAAGAAAACACTTAACATAATCACTACATTTTGTCCCATTAACAGTAACTTACCTCAAGCTGATGCAGTAAAGCTTTACCTTTTTTATTTATTTCTACCATCAATGTAAATATGGCAACTTTAATATCCTGTTCCACCTGCTTCTGATTTTGATTTACTTCAATTATCCTGAAAATTAAACAAAAGGGGAAAATCTAAAATCTAAGGCATATTAGTTTTATAATACGCAATATTGATTTTCTAATGTCTAAATTAGACCAGAAAGTTTTCAGCTCTTAAAAGCTTGGCTATTCCTAAGGGTCCTTCAGTTTAAATTGACTTTCTTAAAGATGAGAGAGCAAAAATATAATTCTTCCAAAAGACAGTCACTTCAGTTCAATCTTAAAAATGTATAAAACTGTAAAAGAATGAACACATTTTTAAGGAAATAATATTCAGAAAAATTATGATGACACATAGAAAATTTCTCAGCCTGTAAGAACAGACAAAGAAAAAAAAAGATTTATAAACAAGATAAGGAAAACCGTTGACTCTGAATTCTACTGTATTCACTGCAACTAAAAAGTAGAAAAGCTTAAATGTGTCACAATTATCTTAGTCATCTGAACTGCTGCCCATTCATTCTATCTGAATAAAAACCAAAAGACCATAATAATAGTTAACTACTTTTAATAACACATTTGTCTTGAAATAAGCAGCCAAATAACATTATGTTTTTACATACCACCATACATTTTTTCCTTTGATCAGAGAAAATGTTTTTATGGAGATCAAAATGGATGAGAAAAATATACACAGCATCAAACCAGAATACCTTATAGAAGCAGATAAAAATGAGGCATCCACCATCAAACATTATGAGGTAAATAAAAGGCTTCATTTCTTCTGTCTGCTTCTTCCATAGTTATCTTCCAAAACTTAAGATCAAAGGGGCAGGGATTTTATTCTCTGTTGGAAATTCTTTTTTTTAAAAATTATAGTTGATTTACAATGTTGTATCAGTTCCAGGTATATGGTAAAGGGATTCAGTTACACATACATATATATATATTATTATTATTCAAATTATTTTCCCTTATACATTATTACAAAATATTGAGTATAAGTTCTCTGGGCTATTTATTCCCTGCCATGTTGGAAATTCTTCAAGATAAGTATTGAACATCAACATTGGCTATCAGATCAAGGAAGTAAACAACCTCAAAAAACAAACAAAAATCTCATGATGGTAGAACAGAATGAAAAAAGGGACAAGTAATACCATGTTTGCATATGAGTAAAAATGAATTAATAGCAAAGCCAGTCCAGTAAATTTAACATTTTATAATCAAGTAGGCTATAAAGATATTAATAATTAGCAACTAATTCAAAGATTTTAAATTCTTACCATTCAAAAAATAAAATCCTTCCATATCATAATGTATTATTTTTAAAAACTAGTATAAACAACTTAAAAAAAAAGTAAAACAAATTTGGAAAACTCACAATGTCTGATTTTAAGATTTACTATAAAAAGTTCTAGTCATGAAGCAAGTGTGGTATTAGTAAGAAAGAAAATGGAACGAAGTGGAAAGTCCAAAATAATATTATACATACATGGTCAAATGATTTTCTACAAAGGTGCCAACGCAGTTTAACAGCAACAGGATATAGTCTTTTCAACAACTGGAACAAGTGTTGGAATAAATGGATATCTTTTTTTTTTTTTAAAGTAAACTTTGGCTCAGAACTCATACCATATACACAGTGAAAGAAAAAAGTCAAAAGGGTGAATTTCATCAAAGGTGGATAGTTTATACATACACACACACACACACATATATAATTAGTTATTTTGCAATTGCTACTCTTTGCCATTAGATGGGAAAAAATATCTATCCTTATCATTCCATAAATATTCATTATATACTTCCCATTATTCAAATACAAAAATTTTAAACCCAGCAGTTATGTCCATTTTGCCAAATACAGTACTTGGTTGGAATATGGCAAAGAAAATAGTATTTGGTCAACTACAGTTTTTATACGAAAGAGAAAGGTAAAATGAAATGAGAGCTGATAGCAAAAGAATAATAAAAACTAAAAGACACACCACAGAACTTTTATTACCACAAGGTATAATAATAAATAGATATAATAACACCACCACCAGGTTATCAAGAAAAGGTTAAATTATACTTAAAATCTTCTTTAAGAAAACCAGGTAAACCAAGGAATTCCTTGGAAAAAAGTACCAAATGTCCCATCCTAGCCATGCTGCAAAATGATCAGAGTAACATATTGTAACAACTGATCTTAAGGAAGATGAACTGTAAGAGGCTGATCTATTTTTTCCCTGTGAACAGCACTGAAAACTCCTGCAAGGCCTCCCTTTATTCAGGCTCTCTCTTTCTTGATCTTTTTAAGCAGTGACATGTTACTTCTGTGTGCACAACAACAAAGGAAAGGAGTCATGGAGTTTCACAGGTGTTGTAAAAATGTCAGTGTGGGTCCCAAATGGATAAAAAGGGGTACCAGACAAATTCCCTCTTCTCCACAGAGGTCAGTGGTTTTCTTCCCCAATCACTGAACTGTAAGACATGGACAGCTGATGATTTGATCCCTTGGAGGGCAAAAGTATAACAGGTAATATGTAGAAACTCTTTTAAGTATTGTACCTGTTAAAGAGTAAAACGTATGTGAAACAGTTTTACAAGCCCTGTCTCCTGATGTTCTATGATATGTTCTTCTTCCTTAAAATAGCAAGTATTTATCTAATTGTTAAAATACTTTACAGTTTTTATATCCTGGCATTTCTTGGGAAATTAGAAAACAGCAAATAATTAAAAATTATTATTAATATTTACCTGATAAATGAGCTGTTAATAATAACAACAGTTTTTAAATTTCATGGCCGAGAAGAATACTCTCAAACTTTCCAGAGATTCAAAGTTTCTGGACAAGTCTTATCAGCTCTGTGTTATTAGACCCATCTGACAACTCATTTGGATGTACTTCACCATGAGTTGAGCAAACTGTCTGTTCTTAAAATTAATATACTTAATACATTGTATAAAAAGATGATTTAAATAATACCACAAATATAAATTTACCTGTTTTGGATCTGATTTCCTGTGAATTTTATATATTTTGTTTTTTCCATCAGTTTGGTAATTAGTGTATCTATGATCACTTTCTGATTCTGAAAAGCTTCTTCTATAAATTGGTATCTGAAAAAATAATAAGCAAATTATTTCACGCAAATATGTCTTTCTAAAATGAGGAAAAGCCCTAAAGCAAACAAATAATAGAAGACTAAGATAATGGGTACGCTTAGTTGCTCAGTCGTGTCAGACTCTTTGCGACCCCATGGACCGCAGTCTGCCAGGCTCTTCTGTCCATGGGATTCTCCGGGTAAGAGTAATGGAGTGGGTTTCCATTTCCTTCTCCAGAGGATCTTCCTGACCCAGGGATTGAACCTGGGTCTCCCACATTGCAGGGCCATCTGAGCCACCAGGGAAGCCCACTTGTATGATAATGGGTATAAAGGATGTAAACAATAATTAAAAAAAAAAATACCAAATATATCCATAGAAGGCAGCTTTTCCCTTCATTATCCCTTAAGAACAAGGGAGTCTTTATAGATATTACTAAATTAAAGGACTCTTCTGATCCACCTTTTCACTATGACTATTTCATTAACTTCTGCATTGTTATCTATGATATCCTTTTTGCTACTGACTTTGGGTTTAATTTACTGTCTTTTTTAACTTGAGATAAATGTTCAATTTATTTTTTATCCTTAACATAGAATATATGCATTTAATGATAATTTCCTCTAATCATGGCTTTAGCAGTATACCTCAAGGGTATTTTCATCATCATTCAGATAAAAATATTTTCTATTATCTATTGGAACTTCCTTGATGCTTTATTTAAATTGATTTCTAACTGCTTGGGCTTCCCTGGTAATTCAGCTGGTAAAGAATCCTCCTGCAACACAGGAGACCCTGGTTTGATTCCTGGGTCAGGAAGTTCCCTTGGAGAAGGAAAAGGCTACCCACTCCAGTATTCTGGCCTAGAGAATTCCAGATTCTCTGCTTCCTTATTCAGCCTGGAATGTTTTAATTTGGAACCTCTATCCATCCATGTTTATTATAACTACAAATATATTTAGAGATCTACCAACCTATCAAAATATTATTAAATACCACTTGCTCTTTGTTCCTTTTTTCTTCTTTGGTCTGAGTTTAGACTAATTATTAATTTTTCCACTTCCTCTGTTATCATGATAATCATATTGATTTTTACTACTCTTTTAGTAATTACTTTCTGCATTAGAAAATTTTGACTTATCATCTAAGATTAGTTTATATTTACTACCGTCTTCCTAAACAATGCTAAGCACATGAACTCCATATCCTAACACATCTGCTGTGTGATATGTAACACACACCCGACACACACTAAGACATTATTGTTAAGTCAACACTTATTCTGATTTACTCATACTTGTTTTAACTACTACTCTTTCCATCACGCATCACCTACTGTTTTTCTTCTGCCTAAAGTGCTTTTGTGAGTGTTTACCAGGGATATATTCTCTGTTTATTTTGTCTGAATATGTCTTTCTCATTAACTCTCATCTCTGAAGAATACGTTCACTGGGTATAGAATTTTAGTTTTATAGTTATTTTCTTTTTCCACTTCAAAAATATTACTTTATTTTTAAATTATCCCACTGAGGAGTTATGAGACTTCTAGAATATGAGCTAGATATCTTCACATTACAAAGTGCTAAGCCATTATACTCGGCCCTCAAATGCTGCTTCCTTCCTATTCTCTCTCTCCTTCTTGGAGCCAAATTACACAGTTACATCTTTTTGATCCATTTTACATCTTTCTGTTTATCATGCTAATTTAGATGTTTTCTTAATTTTCTTCCAGTTCATGAATTCTCATTTACTAGCATGTCAAATCAGCTCTTAAACCCTTTACTGATTCAATCAGTTATTATAATGTTAATTTTTAGACATTGTTCACATTGCCTTGTATCACACTGCCTAACATATTTGGTTATTTCTAATTGTGTGCTGAACCCATTTTGCCAAACTCATTATTAAATAGATTTGAGGTCTAGGGTGATGTCTTCTTCCAGGGAGGATACACATTTTATTCTACCAGGTATCTTGAGGCACAAGCAGTATGATTTCAGTTTAATCCAACTTTAGGTACTGGTTAGATTTGATTCTGCATTTTAGTTCTGGTGAGGAACTATTTACTAACTAGTTGATCTTTATCATAATAGTGTCGACTTTCAGGATCCCAACGCAAGGCAAGGAGAAGCCTTTAACCCCTGTGACCCCGGAACTCTAATCCCTGTCTTTTAGCTCTGAGAACTTGTTAAAAGCACCCATCAACCTCTAGGCAAATGCTTCAAAGGGGAAAAAAGCCTGTACCATTCTCTGTCCCCACTGCAACCCAATCCTGATCTAGTAATTATTGTTGATGTTCAATTGCTAAGTTTGGACTGACTTTTTGTGACCCCATGGACAATAGCCTCCAGGCTTCTCCTGTCCCTGGAACTACCAGGTGAGAGTACTGTAGTGCGTTAATAATTCTTTATTACCAACTCTAAAATATCCATGGTTTCTATATTTTGTCCATGTTTTCTAGTTACCTTCACCGGTATAGTGAAAGTGAAAGTCGCTTAGTCATGTCTGACTCTTTGCGACCCCATGGATAATACAGTTCATGGAATTCTCCAGGCCAGATACTGCAGTGGGTAGCCTTTCCCTTCTCCAGGGGATCTTCCCAACCCAGGGATTGAACCCAGGTCTTCTGCACTGCAGGCGGATTCTTTACCTGCTGAGCCACCAGGGAAGCCCCTGAGCTACACTGGTATAAGCTCACTGATAGGGTTGGTCCAAATTACCTAGTCTGCCACTACTGGAAGCCTAGACTTTTTAAAGCCAATTGTATTTATATCAGCGTATCATAATCGTACTGTTTAATTCAGTTGTTACTAACTAAAATGCCAATGGAGGACAGATGTAAAAGTTAGCTGTAGTAGGAACTATGATGAATTAGAGAAGTATGACTATTTTAAAGAGGACTAAAGTTAATTCCAGTCAAATGCTGACATGAAAATATATGGCGCCTAGGGCTACAATAGATTCAATTTTCTTTAAAAACAAAACAAAAAACCGAAACAAAGGACCTATAAATTTTTTAAATGTGAAATCTCATCTACAAAGTGGCAACTAATTTTATATATTTTTTTAAAGTGTGCAGGTCACTGGTTTTCAACTGGGGTGATTTTCCTCCCCAAGGCATTTGGCAATGTCTGGAGACATTTTTAATTGTCACAATTGGGAGAATGCTACTGGAATCTAGTAAATAGAGGTAAAACACCATACAATTAAAACACCATACAATGCACCAGATAGAATCACTACGACAAAGAATCACTTGGCTCCAAAGTCAATAACATCAAAGTTGAAAAATCCTTTAATAGGTCAACATACTGCTAGCCAAAGGAAACATTTACAGACTGCCATTTTGCTGTGATGTTAGCAGTCATCTAGTTCTCCTAAAGCTATATTATAAATCTATGCATACAATCAAAGATGCAGGTACCTATGTTCTTTATGTTCTAGTAACTGGCAATCCCGACATGTCAGTTTGTCACATGTTTCACAGTAAAGCTTCAGCTGCTCCTTCTTATGATAAGGACAAAATACTGGTCGTTGACTGGTCACACCAACTGCCTCTGTAGAGACATGCGGGAGGGAGCAAAGAGAAGAAAATTAACGTAATTAAACAGTAAATAATTATTAGAGTGTTCATTTAAATTCAAATCCACTGAGATGTAAGGAGGTACTGCTTCATCACATCACCATCACCACTAGGTTTTACAGATAGTAAAATATCAAGTAGTTTTTTCATTTCTGGAGGAAAAGATAAATGAACTTTTCACTTTAGAATGTTAACATTAAAATTAATTCATGAGAAAAAGAAAGTGTGTAGCTTAAAAGATGTCTTATGAAAAGTTATGACCAACCTAGACTGTATATTAAAAAGCAGAGACATTACTTTGCCAACAAAGGTCTGTCTAGTCAAAGCTATGGTTTTTCCAGTAGTCAAGTAAGGATGTGAGAGTTGGACTATAAAGAAAGCGGAGTGCCGAAGAATTGATGCTTTTGAATGGTGGTGTTGGAGAAGACTCTTGAGAGTCCCTTGGACTGCAAGGAGATCCAACCAGACCATTCTAAAGAAAATCAGTCCTGAATATTCATTGGAAGGACTGATGCTGAAGCTGAAACTCCAATATTTTGGCCATCTGATGTGAAGAACTGACTCATCATTTGAAAAGACCTTGATGCTGGGAAAGACTGAGGCAGGAGGAGAAGGGGACGACAGAGAATGAGATGGTTGGATGGCATCAAAGACTCAATGGACATGAGTTTGAGTAAACTATGGGAGTTGGTGATGGATAGGGAGGCCTGGCGTGCTGCAGTCCATGGGGTCGCAAAGAGTCAGACATGACTGAGCAACTGAACTGAACTGAACTGATGAAATAAAAGAAAAAATCTTAAGAAAATAGCCCAGATAAGTGAGGGAAACCAACTGGAATTCTCCTTATTCCAAATGTAGTTTTTGTTTTTAGTGTGCAATGCAGAAAAATCTAATAAAAATGTACAAAAGAGGTGATGGAAAAATTATTTCCCCACTTTTGCAAAACTCCTAACAGAGGATACCCACTGACACAGAGATAATCATAAAATGTACATTATTACATTGCATTCATCCACATAAAACTTCTTAATTAGTTACCTAGGGTGAAGATAAGACCAGGTAATGCT
This sequence comes from Odocoileus virginianus, assembly GCF_023699985.2. Taxonomy (NCBI): domain Eukaryota; kingdom Metazoa; phylum Chordata; class Mammalia; order Artiodactyla; family Cervidae; genus Odocoileus; species Odocoileus virginianus. Next base: position 16,232,216 of record NC_069674.1, read on the forward strand.
TATGTTATAACATTAAATGGAAACGCAGAATACAAATAAATAGAATGACTGATTAAACAATACTAAGGTAAGCTGATAAAGGACAGAAATGGTATGGACCTAACAGAAGCAGAAGATATTAAGAAGAGGTGGCAAGAATACACAGAAGAACTGTACAAAAAAGATCTTCATGACCCAGACAATCATGATGGTGTGATCACTCACCTAGAGCCAAACATCCTGGAATGTGAAGTCAGGTGGGCCTTAGAAAGCATCACTACAAACAAAGCTAGTGGAGGTGATGGAATCCCAGTTGAGCTATTTCAAATCCTGAAAGATGATGCTGTGAAAGTGCTGCACTCAATATGCCAACAAATTTGGAAAACTCAGCAGTGGCCACAGGACTGGAAAAGCTCAGTTTTCATCCAATCCCTAAGAAAGGCAATCCCAAAGAATGCTCAAACTACCGCACAATTGCGCTCATCTCCCACGCTAGTAAAGTAATGCTCAAAATTCTCCAAGCCAGGCTTCAGCAATATGTGAACCATGAACTTCCAGATATTCAAGCTGGTTTTACAAAAGGCAGAGGAACCAGAGACCAAATTGCCAACATCTGCTGGATCATCGAAAAAGCAAGAGAGTTCCAGAAAAACATCTATTCCTGCTTTATTGACTATGCCAAAGCCTTCGACTGTGTGGATCACAATAAACTGTGGAAAACTCTGAAAGAGATGGGAATACCAGACCACCTGACCTGCCTCTTGAGAAACCTGTATGCAAGTCAGGAAGCAACAGTTAGGACTGGACATGGAAAAATAGACTGGTTCCAAATAGGAAAAGGAGTCCGTCAAGGCTGTATATTGTCACCCTGTGTATTTAACTTATATGCAGAGTACATCATGAGAAACGCTGGGCTGGAAGAAGCCCAAGCTGGAATCAAGATTGCCGGGAGAAATATCAATAACCTCAGATATGCAGATGACACCACCCTGATGGCAGAAAGTGAAGATGAACTAAAAAGCCTCTTGATGAATGTGAAAGAGGAGAGTGAAAAAGTTGGCTTAAAACTCAACATTCAGAAAACTAAGATCATGGCATCTGGTCCCATCACTTCATGGGAAATAGATGGGGAAACAGTGGAAGCAGTGCCAGACTTTATTTTTTGGGGCTCCAAAATCACTGCAGGTGGTGACTGCAGCCATGAAATTAAAAGACGCTTGCTCCTTTGAAGGAAAGTTATGACCAACCTAGACAGCATATTAAAAAGCAGAGACATTACTCTGCCAACAAAGGTCTGTCTAGTCAAGGCTATGGTTTTTCCAGTGGTCATGTATGGATGTGAGAGTTGGACTGTGAAGAAAGCTGAGTGCTGAAAAATTTATTCATTTGAACTGTGGTTTTGGAGAAGACTCTTGAGAGTCCCTTGGACTGCAAGGAGATCCAACCAGTCCATCCTAAAGGAGATCAGCCCTGGATGTTCATTGGAAGGACTGATGCTGAAGCTGAAATTCCAATACTTTGGCCACCTCATGAGAAGAGCTGACTCATTGGAAAAGACCCTGATGCTGGGAGGGACTGAGTGCAGGAGGAGAAGGGGATGACAGAGGATGAGATGGCTGGATGGCATCACCGACTCGATGGGCATGAATTTGAGTCAACTCCGGGAGTTGGTGATGGACAGGGAGGCCTGGAGAGCTGCGATTCATGGGGTCACAAAGAGTCGGACACGACTGAGCGACTGAACTGAACTGAAGGTAAGCTGAGGGGAATTAAAAATAAAATTAATGAAGTAAAAATATGTGGAGGGCAACTAGATAAATTTAGGGATAAACACAAAAAGGTAAACTACCGTCTAGTTTATCAAAAAGAAGGGAAAACATAAAATTCTGGAATAAAAGGAAAATAAATAACCAGAGAAAGTTAGCAATGTATTAAAAGAATTTTAAAAGCACAACACAACAAGACCAAATGGAATGAATCCCAGCAAAGCAAAGATGGCTCAATACTGTCATAGCTTCCCTGTTCCCGTCTCCTTGAGGTTCAAGTCATCTGGGCAACACAGTAGATGATGGGTAGTCAGACATCCTTGTTTGGCTTGGGACATCCTGGTTTGTGCCTGCTCTTCAGGAATAATTATATTATTATAATTATTATAGCACCTGATTTAGATAATTAACATGTCACCCATTTATAGGCTTCTTTTATTTATGAGGAATTTTGATTCTGACCCACAGTCATCCTCGTAGCCCTAAGTCTCATCATGATCAGCCTGGATGATTGAGAAGTCTGTAGAGAGCACCACATAAAGACAAGCCTCTCAGACTTTTTCATCTCTAGAGACCTATACTTCATTTTACCTACTTATACCATTTCACATACATCATGGTCTCACCCTAGATTTTCTATTGTCTGTTACTATTCCATTTCTGTAATCATAAATTCAAATATCCCACTCTAATAACTTCTACTTTCTAACTTTCCAATTCTTCAACTACTCTCATTATACCTCACTGATATCTCCAGTCCCTAACCACTTCTATCCCAACAACTTCACTTTCTTTCTACAGTTAAAACCCCAAATTCTTCATGTCAACACATGCCATTATCCGCATCATTTACCCCTTGGAAATCCAACTAAACTCCAACCATAAATAGTTCAATTCTTCTCTATAAACATCACAATCCAGAGGACTGACAGAGGAAGTTTTAAGTGCTATATCAATTGCAACCTTGATGCTACCAAGTAATCTTATTTCCAAAGCTAGAGCCCTCTTTCAATTGAAGCTATTTCAAGTATCCTCCATGTCCCTTACCTTTTAAGTCCTTAGTTCTTCTAATCTCTTTTTCCATAGACACTAGACTTCACAGAAAAACAAGTCTTTCTAGAAAGTACTAATCTATTAAATTTACCTGAGACTATACCTGGCCTTTTCTCTTTTCTCTTCATTGGTGTTCTTGGAAATTATATCCCTTTTCCTGTTTCTCAGAACTCCTAGCCCCATCTTTTACTACACTTCTTGCATCTTACTCTCAGATACAATCAGTGTTCTCCCTCTGGAAATGTGTGCCATGTGCTTTGGTTATCTCCACCCTTCTCATTTATGTGATGAACTTCTATTCACCTTTGAAGTCCCAGATTTGGCTTTCAATGTAAATCCCCAAGTCTGCGTTTAGTACTCCTTTCATGTGTGTCTACAGAACTTATGAGGTTAAACTATGACTGCTAATCTGTTCATAGTCTTCATCATACTGATACCTCCTGGAGGGTGGGAAGTACCTGTCTTACTCACTCCTTCATCTCTTAAATCTAGCAAAGTTCCTGGAATATAGAATAGACATTCAAACCCTTGTTGACTCAGTGAACAAAAAGCAGTGAACTAATTTTTAAACAAAAATATATGTGAGCCATAAAGATGAACGAAGAGCTGATAAATATTACAACATGGATAAAACCTGAAAACACTGAAGTAAGTGAAATAAGCCAGACATTGAAGGACAAACACCATATGATTTCACTTGTATGAGATATCTAGAGTAAGCAAATTCATAGAGATAAATCATAGATTAGAGGTTAAAAGGGGCTGGAGAGGAGAGGGGAATGGGTAATTATTATTTATTGGGTAAAATTTATTTTGGGGTGCTATGGAAGTTTTGGAAAGAGTGGTGATGGTTGCATAACACTTTGGATACAATTAATGCCACCAATTTGTACACTTAAAAATGGTTATAATGTCAATCTTTAAGTTACATACGTATTTTACTATAATAAAAATGTATTAGTTAAGTTTACATTATAAGCAACACAACAAAAATGCAGAAACCATCATTACATAAAGAGCAAAGCTTCTTTAGTTACCTACATAATAAATATTACAGAACAGGTTTAATAAAAGAATATCAGTGAGAAAAAGAGTTGTAAAACTTCTTTTAACTCACCCACCCCTTAACATCTTAAAAAGAAAGAGATAGAGAAATTTTAAAAGCAACTTTTTTTTAAGTTGTACATTCATACCAAATCAAGGCATTTATAGGAGGAGGGTTGTGAGTATAAATAATGCAGAGGAATTCTAAATCTACTCAACATTTACAAGTATTCAAATTCAACTACAATAGACTTTCTTGTATTAAAAGAAAGAGTATATTTAATGTTTACAACTGTATCGAAACTAGTATGGGAAGGAAAGAATGACCTGGGAAGGACAGAGAAAAAATGAGATTTAAAAACTAATTTATTACCTGGAGATACTTCCTCTTTCTGTCTCACAGTGTGGTCTTTTGTGAATTTCACCCTCTGATGAGCTCTGATGCATGTCTTGCAGAGCCATTCAACACACTCCACACAAAACCCATTAGCTTCTGCATTGTCCTCACAGCTTGTACATACCTAATGAAAGAAACATGTCCCATCAATTTTTGAGAATAAAGAAAAAGTGGTCACACAACTAACCACACATAAACGAACCCATACTTACCAGATGAGTAGTCTTAGGCAGGTTACTTAGAATGCTCATCTTAAAATAATGGCAATAACATGAATTTTACTAAGTGGTTATGAAGAATAACATGGGGAAAGTCAAACATTATTGGAATAATCACACTAATACGAAACTACAGATTGAAAAGTACCATAAAGGAAAGGTATAAGAAGGTATAAAAACATATGATGGGTGAAAGTCATTTGTGAGTAGGGTTGAAGTGTTGGGGAAAGTGAGATCACCCAGGCAAGGCTTTCTCTAAAGAGATCATATTTGCACCAAGATAAGAAAGCTGAGTCATCAATTACTGGTGAAAGTCTTCTAGGCAGAGAGAAAAGCATGTACCAAAGCCTCCAGCAAGAACATGGCAGGTTCAAAGAACTGACAGAAAGCCAGTACACTAAAGTGGAGAGATCAAGAGGAAGACTGGCAAGAGAAGGAGCTGATGGCAAGGCCGGCAGAAGCCAGACAATCACATGACACTTGGTCTTTGTCTGAAGAAGTCTCCTAATAGCTTTTAAGTAAGTAAGTGATGTGGCCAGAAAGTGCATTTTTAAAATCACAGAAAGTGCACGACTGTCCCTGCAATGTAGAGACCAGATTAGAAAAAGGGCAAGTGTTTCTGCACAGAAGGAAGTAGGAGCCCTTTGCAGTGCTAGAAGTGGAGATGAATGAAGGAGATTTGGGAAGTAAAGCTGACTGGTTTGGAGGATGCCCTGGATATGTGAGATGAAGAGACAGCAAGGGACAGTACCTTTTGCCCAGCTTGTATAACTGTGTAGATGTTGGCCCTATTTTCTAAGAACAGATGCTAAAGTAACACAACACATAAACAGTCCTCATAACACCATTTATGATTGGGAAAAAATGTTTTCCCCTCAGTCAGTAGTTTACATTAGCCAAATTCCAAATACCTGGATAATACTTCTACAACCCAAACTTGCTCTTTCTCAGTTCTTGCCTTCTACCTTTCTAACATCATTTGATGCCACTCATATGTCCTAGAAATCATTTTGATTCCTTGACACTTCCAGATCCTCTTATCTCCCGGATTGCCTCTCTGGATCCCACCACTACTCTTTCTCCTCTGGATTCTGTAAATTTTTGTTAGGTTTAAGGATTGGTCTCATCTACTACCTCAGCTTCAACTATCACCTCTATAAGGATGTCATCCGAAACTTAATCTCTACATTCTGGAGCAAAAAGGAGTAAGGGATTTCTATACATACTTTTAGGAAAGGATGTCCACTATAAAAAGTAAAACTAAAAAAGCTAAGTGTTAAAGCATACCATACTACTGCTTATCTAAGAAAGACACAGATGAGCTGGAATGACTTATTTGCTTAAATCTTTAAAATAACATAAAATTACTTAGATTATAAAACAATATTAAAAGTGCAAGGATAAACCATAAAAGAAATCAAATGGTTAGCTGTAAGATAAGAGAAAAAACAGGGTAGGTGAAGATGGAGATAGAAGTTTGAGTTCCCTGAAAACATTCTGTGTCATAGATTTTTCTTTGGAACCAGTATATGAATATTTTATATGTAGTTTCACAAATTTCAAGTTAAAAAAAAAAACTAATTTCAGTTTAATCGCTTAGTCGTGTCTGACTCTTTGTGTCCCCATGGACTGCAGCATGCCATCACCAACTCCTGGAGCTTATTCAAACTCATGTCCATCAAGTTGGTGATGCCATCCAACCATCTCAGCCACAGTCCACTCTTGGTCTCATTTTTCCTGACTGTATAGATCTTCTCCATCTTTGGCTGCAAAGAATATAATCAATCTGATTCAGTATTGACCATCTGGTGATGTCCATGTGTAGAGTTGTCTCTTGTGTTGTCAGAAGAGGGTGTTTGCTATGACCAGTGCGTTCTCTTGGCAAAACTGTTAGCCTTTGCCCTGCTTCATTCTGTACTCCAAGGACAAATTTGCCTGTTAATCCAGGTATCTTCTGACTTCCTACTTTTGCATTCCAGTCCCCTATAATGAAAAGGACATCTTTTTTTGGGTGTTAGTTCTAGAAGGTCATGTAGGTTTTTATAGAACTGTTGATCTTTAGCTGCTTCAGCATTAGTGGTTGGGACATAGACTTGGATTACTGTGATATCGAATGGTTTGCCTTGGAAATGAACAGAGATCATCTGTCGTCTTGAGACTGCATCCAAGTACTGCATTTCGGACTTTTTTGTTGACTATGAGAGCTACTCCATTTCTTTTAAGGGATTCTTGCACACAGTAGTAGATATAATGGTCATCTGGGTTAAATTTACCCATTCCAGTCCATTTTAGTTCATTGATTCCTAAAATGTTGATGTTCATTCTTGCTATCTCCTGTTTGACCACTTCCAATTTACCTTGTTTCATGGACCTAACATTCCAGGTTCCTATGCAATATTGCTCTTTACAGCATTGGACTTTACTTCTATCACTAGTCACATCCACAACTGGGTGTTGTTTTTGCTTTGGCTCCGTCTCTTCATTCTTCCTGGAGTTAATTCTCTACTGTTGTCTAGCAGCATATTGGGTATCTACCAACCTGAGGAGTTCATCTTTCACTGTCCTATCTTTTTGCCTTTTCATCCTGTTCATGGAGTTCTCAAGGCAAGAATACTGAAGTGGTTTGCCATTCCCTTCTCCAGTGGAGCATATTTTGTCAGGACTCTCCACCACGACCTGTCCATCTTGTGTGGCCCTATATGGGCTCATAGCCCTAAAAGAAAAACTAAAGCCCTAAACAAAACCATAAACAAAAGCAAAATGAAACAAATGAACCTGCCTATCAAGTGGGTGACTTAACCATATAGGGAAGAATTACTTATTTTAAGTAACCTTAAAACATGATGATTTGGTTGAATATCCCCAGTACATACATTTAGTAATTGTTACCTTGTTTTCTGTTTTGACAGAGATAATTCTATAATTTCTACTTTCAGTACTAACTCTATTTGTCTTCACTCTTACTCTGCAAGCCTCATTTATGCTTAATGAGCTTGTTCTACATTAGATTCTAGCAATAGGTGGTACTGGAGGAAGATTGCAATGCCAGAGGAAAAGATCATCTTAGTTGGCTTCCTATTTGCTCAACTTTTCATCTACAATTCTAGATTCGACTTAAAAATGTCAATATATCCTTGATATATTTTTCCTTTTTCCTTCCTCTTTTAAAAATAAAAAGCATTTGCTGAATCATTCTCTTGAAAACCATAGAAAAATGGCCAACGAAGTGCTCAAGAGCATCTATATTATGTTCTCCAAATACCATTTTAGACTAAAAGGAACCAAGGCTCTCAGAAGAACCAACTCCTGCTGGTTGAAGGTATAGAACAGAAAATGAACAAGATCTTGTCAAAACAGAAAGCAAGAGAGATAGCAATGACTACTGGGATTGTGTCAGAAGGACTCAGGAATCCTCACTGCCAAGATGGCACAAATTGAGCACCAAAAAGAATAACTACAGCACATTTCATGTTAAAACTCCATGAGTTAGTTCATAACAATAAGCACACATACCACTTGTTAGTCACCTCTGAAGAATGCTAAGAAAATAAATCACTACTCTAAAAATTAGCAACTCAAGGGAAAGAATTGAGCATTTATCTACCTTTCCTGTAAACCTAAGAATACATGAAGGATACTTTTCTCTTCCTACTCCAGCTGAGAAATAAAGGAGAATGACAGAATGAAAATGTTATCTTTTTCAAAGTCTGAGCGAAATATGGAATCCTGGCAGTGATCATTGATGGCCGTTAACATCAGAAAAAAAGACAACCAAGCATCACAATCTTTCTGCTTGAAAGACACACAAACATATGGATGGAAGTATTCTTACGTCCTCTCGCCCAGTGGGACTCAAATATAAACCAGCCTCTACATTTTTGTCACCAGTTTACACAAAATACAGCAGAGAGGGAAGCATGTCAAATGACTTAAGAGGTGCACAAAATTCAGAATAAGGCTAATTTTACTGGACTAACAACCCAGTTTACCCAGCAAATACATTAAAAGGGAGGAAAAAGAAAGCCAAGCAGGGAGAAGGGATAATTTGAAATTAATTAACGATATGCTTGAGACAAACCAACCAAATGCATGATAAGTTCTCCAGTATTCTAGGCTGCCACATTAAGAGGAAGCAAGAGACCCAAGACTTAATACACTTACCTGATTAGACTTTTCTACTGTACTGCTGGGAACCTCAGTAGTGTCCTTCACAAAAAAGTTATCTATGATGTGTCTCTCTGCACACTCTTGGCTGCAAACAGGACATCGAATGACTCCAACTGGGAAAGACAAAATTGTATTTTTAACTTTTTTTTTTTAATTGACACATAATTGACATAACACAGTAAGTTTAGGCTGCACAATGAAAGGAACTGATGTCTGTATATATTGCAAAACAATCACCACAAAAAGTTCAGCTGAAATCTGTCATTGTACACAATTACAAGCTTGTTTTATTTTTTGTTTGGTGGTGAGAACTTAAGATCCATCCCCCTAGCTCCTTTCATATATGTGATACAGTTTTATTAACTATAGTCCCCATACTGTACATTATATCCCTATGACCTACTCATTTTATAACTGGAAATTTATAACTTTTGACCCTTTTCACCCATTTTGCCCACCCCCAACCCCCTACCTCATGCAACCACCAATCCTATTTATATCCATAAGCTCACATTCTAAGTTTTAAAACAAACATATGGAGTCCTAACCCAACACATCTCATCCAAACTGTGAATGAATTCTTTTACAGGTCCACTCTCTTCAAATTCATACCTGTTGTTACTTAACATAAAGCAATTCACTTTTATGTACATATATGCATTTTATACTTGTGTGCACTGTGTGTGTATACATATAGTGTGTGTGTTTATGTGTATGTCCCACACTAGTATATTAAATGATGAGAAAATGCTCATAACTTTAAATGAGATGCTCTTCCAAATAAATATCCCCTCAGGCTATTCTTTTTAATGTTTAGCAACTTCTCTCAGAGAGATGTGCAGAATCATATGGACCCTCCTAAAGGAATTAAATTAGACTTCTGGTTCTCTGTGGACCTACAAGATCAGGATTGCTAAAAGTGGAACACAGACATACTTATTTTATTTAAAATATCCATGGGAATTCAGAAAACACCAAATTTGCTTCCTTTAAGTGCAAACAGTGTTCCTTTGGGGGAGGGGAGATCTTTCACAGTGCTCGTCCCCATGTCCCCTTTCCTTTTGTGGGAGCTGTGAAACAATAAATGAATGAATTAAAATCTAAATTTTTAAAATCTTAATTAAAAAAACTAAAACTATTTCACAATAACAAAAATATATTAAGTACTTAGGAGTAAAGTTTTGAAAATGTGTAAGGTTACTGTGTAGAAAAATGTTAAGCTTATTTAGAATCATTAACAAAAAATACCTAAGTAATGAAAACACCATGTTCTTGATGGTAAAGATGCCAAGTCTCTCCAAACGTATCTTTAGATTCAATGCAGTTACACACATGACAGATGTGGCACTAGAAATTGGTGGGAAAGGGGAGGAAAATGTCCTGGTGCTACAGCTCTCTACAGTGGGAGAGGGATGAAATCACATCCCTACCTGGCTTAATTCAAAATTTTGGATAGGACAGATAAGAAGTTTGAAACTTTCATGAGGAAATATAGGAAAGTATCTGTGTAACCTTAGAGCTGGAATAAGTTTCTTAATCAAGAAAACAAAAAGCAAGAGCATAAGGGAGAAATGAATGAATTCAACTTCAGTAAAGTTAATACCTACAGTTAGGCAAAAGATTACCACGAAGAAAATGGGAAAACAAGCCCTCAATTGGGAGAAGGTATAGATAAGAACATAGAACTGACAAGAAATCAGTAATTCAAATCTGTAAAAATGTGGCAATGAACTTCATAGAATAGAAAGACTGAATAAACATGCTGTTCCTTATTCCAGATAAGCACAGCTAAAGACTACACATTTATACAAAACTAAGAAAGGCAGAAAGGAGGCAGGCTGTCTAGAGACCTCAGGACCCGAGGAATGACAATGGTGAGTTTGCTGGGTTTTCTTTTAGCCTCATATATGCTAAAGTGGGAGCTCATGTAGCTGTCATCTCAAAAACACCAAAAGGTATTTAAAAAAAAAAAAAAATCACAAAAGGCTGCTCCCTCTATTCAAAGGACCAGGAGCAGGGCAGTCTGGCAAGACAGAAAAGTGCAGCTAAACACCACAGAAAATACACTGTTTCCTCTCCCACCAGCAAAGTTCCAGTGGGAAGCTTCAGCTTCAACCCTGGCCAAGCAGAAACCAGCTGCCGCAACCACTCCCTGCTGCCTGTGTCAGAGAAGCCTGGTGGGGAGCTAGGGCTTTGGTCCTCACTGGGTGGTAACAAGGCCCCCAGCAGTGTCCATGGAGATGACATGAGGAGCCTGAGCTGTTATGTCCAGAACAGTAATCAGGTACTCCCCTGACTCCAGGCTGAAGGCCTGGTGTAAAGTCCACACTTCCATCACTATTTATCAGTATTTATCAGTATTTATCAGTAACCTCCCTTCTCCTTTGATGTGTCAGTGAAGAACACATGAGAAACACTAAATAGGCATCCATACCCCTATCATCCAGGGAGGTATTAGCAGTGCCCAGTGGGAGCATCAACTTCCACACCACTGACCAGTGAGGAGGAAGTTCTCTCACCAGGACAGCAAGGGATACAGCACAAGAAACTAAAGACTTCAACCTCCACCTCATAGGAGGTAAGAAATAATAAATGTAAGAGCAGAAATCAATGAAATTGAAAAGCTGAAAGTCAATTCAACAAAAAGTTTGTGATTTGAAAAGGTCAATAAAATTAACAAACATCCAGCAAGACTGATAAAGACAAAGGAGAAGACACAACTTACCAAACATAAAAATAAAAATGGGGATATCACTACAGACAACAAGACAGCAAAAGGATGACAGGAAGTACTAAGAACAGTACTCACACAAAATGACAATACAAGTGAAATGGACCAATTCCTCAAAAGGCACAAACCACTATAAAATAATTTGAATATCCATTCAATTATATGGAAATCAGCTCTAAACAAAATTAAATACTAACAAACATGTATAGTCCTAGTATCCTGAAAACTACAAAATTTAGAAACCAAAAAAGATCTAAATATATGGCGAGACAATGTTCATGGATAGAGATAATCAATGTAGTAAAAAGTAATGTGATCTACCAGTTTAACAGAATTCCTAATACAATCCTAACAACATTTTCTTTTGCAGATAGAGACAAGATTGTTTTAATATTTATATTAAAGGGCAAATACACTATAATAGCTGAATGGATAATGGAAAGAAGAATAATAAAGAATTACTATCCAATTTCAAGACTTATATAGCAAGAGTAATTAGGAATGTCCGTTATTGACCATAGGACACACAGATAAATGAAAAAGCATAGAGACTTGAAACAGACCTACACAAGTAGGGTCAACTGATTTTTGACAGAGGTGTAAAAGCATCTTTATGCTGATTAACTACAAAATGTTGATAAGAGATACTGTTCGTGGACTAAAAGATTGTTGTTGTTGTTCAGTTGCTCAGTCATGTCTGACTCTTTGCGACCCCATGGACACCAGGCTTCCCTGTCCTTCACCAATTCCTGGAGCTTGCTTAAACTCATGTCCACTGAGTTGGTGATGCCATCCCACCATCTCATCCTCTCTTACCCCCTTCTCTTTCTGCCTTCAATTTTCCCCAGCATCAGGGTCCTTTCTAAGGAGTCAGCACTTCACATCAGGTGGCCAAAGTACTGGAGTCTCAGCATCAGTTCTTCCAATGAATATTCAGGACTGATCTTTAGGATGGACTGGTTGGATGTCCTTGCAGTCCAAGGGGCTCTCAGAGTCTTCTCCAATACCACAGTTCAGAAGCATCAATCCTTCGGCACTCAGCTTTCTTTATAGTCTAACTCTCACATCCATATATGACTACTGGAAAAACCATAGCTTTGACTAGATGGACCTTTGTTGGCAAGGTAATGTCTCTGCTTTTTAATATGTTCTCTAGGTTTGTCATAAAGCTTCTTCCAAGGAGCAAGTATCTTTTAATTTCATGGCTACAGTCTCCATCTGCAGTGATTTTGGAGCCCAAAAGAATAAAATCTGTCAGACTTAATTTTCTTGGATTGAAAGATGCATCACAGTAAAGATGTTAATTCTCACCACACTGGTCTGTTGGGCTAGGTGTATTCCTATCAAAATCATAGCAAGATCTTTTTGTAAATATACATAAGATTATTCCAAGATTTATGTGGAAAAGGAAAAGAACTAGAATAGCTAAAACAATTCTGGGAAAAGAAAAATATAGTGAAAAGAATCACTATCCAGTTTTAAGACTTACATGCAGTAATTTAGACAGGATGGTATTGGCAGGATACATGCATAGATGAATGGAATAGAATACAGCAACAAGAAATACACTCACACAAGTAAGTGCAACTCATTGTGACAAAAGCGTGAGAACAATTCACTGGAAAAAGGAAAGACTTTTCAACAAATGGCTGAAACAACTGGGTACTCATAGGAAAAACTGGACTTCAACTTAACCTTTGCTTTTTATACAAAAATTAACTCAAGGCGGATCAGTTTTAAATATAAAACATAAAAGTAAAATCTTTGGAAGAAAACAAGAGAAATCTTAAGAACATAGGACTTGTTGAAGGTCTTAGATATATCAAAAACCCAATCCATAAAAGAAAAATATGGATGAATTTGATTTCATCAAAATTTAAGACTTTTGTTCTGCAAAAGACCTATAAAGAAGATGAAAAAACAAGCTACGCACTGGGAGAAAATATCTGCAAACCACCGATCTGACAAAGGATTCACATCTACCATGTATAAAGAACTCTCAAAACAAAAACAAACAACCCATTTAGAAAATGGACAAAAAACATAGAGGATATGCAATACCAATAAGGATATGCACATGGCAAATATGCACATGATAAGATGTTCCCCATCACTAGCCATCAGGTAATAAATACAAATTAAGATCATGATGGGTTATCAGCACAGAGCTATTAAAAAATGTGGAAATATTAGATCTCTTACACATTCCCACTGAGAGTGTGAAATAACAGAGCCATTCTGGAAAACAGTCTGGCAGTTTCTTAAAAAAACACTAAACATAACATTTATCATATGAATCAGCAATCTCACTCCTGAGCAGAAATAAATTTAGGTTCACACGAAAATCTGAACTGCTACTGCTGCTATTTAGTCACTAAGTTGTGTCCGACTCTTTTTCGACCCCACGGACTTCACAAATCTTAATTGTTATTCAGACGAGCCCAAGACTCAAAAGGACCCAAATCTCCTTTAATAAGCTAATGGTTAAATAAACTGTGGTACATCCATACCATGGGATAACAGTTGCAATCAAAGGGAACTACTTATTGATAGAGCAAACTGGATGGATCCTAAAGGCATTAGCGTGAGTTTTTTTAAAGAGTCAATTTTGAAAGGTCTTATGACTGATCTTACATAACATTCTCAAAACGACAAGAATACAGAGATGCAAATGCCCATCAGCAGGTAAATGGATAACCAGGTTATAACATATCCTTATGTTAAAATACGACTCCACAATGACAGGAAGTCTACTGATAAATGTAGCAACATGGGTGAATATCAGAAAATGGCTATGCCAAGTAAAAGAAACCAGACACAAAAGAACACACTCACTGTATGACTGCATTACATGAAAACCTAGAAAAGTCAAAACTCTTAACAAGAGAAGGCATATCAGTGATTGCCAGGGGCTGGGTAGGGGAACTCACTGTGAAAGGGAACAAAATGTTTTGAAGTGATGCAGATATTCTGTGTATTCATGTATTGATTGTGGCACTGATACCAGACTGTGTACAATCATCAGAACTCATTGAGCTGGACACTTAAAATCATGGAATTTTATTTTGCTTATGACTTATCATTCAATAAAGTCGGACAAATGAAAAAATATATTATTGGGCATATAGGAGCAAATGTTCAATATACTTCAGTTTGCCTTTTACAATAAAAAGTCCCTATCATAAAAAAAAAAAAATACAGAGATGCAAAACAGATTAGTGCTTTGCCTGAAATTAGGGACAATGCGACCTGGGGGAAGAGGGTATGTTTGACTATAAAGAGGTAACAAGAGGGAGAGCTTTGGTGATGGGATTGTTCGGAACTGTTCTGCATCTTGACTGTGAGGTTATATGAATATACACATGTGATTACTTTGTAATCATTACTTTGCCAACAAAGGTCCATCTAGTCAAGGCTATGGTTTTTCCAGTAGTCATGTATGGATGTGAGAGTTGGACTGTAAAGAAGGCTGAGCGCCAAAGAACTGATGCTTTTGAACTATGGTGTTGGAGAAGACTCTTGAGAGTCCCTTGAACAGCAAAGAGATCCAACCAATCCATCCTAAAGGAAAGGAGTCCTGAATATTCATTGGAAGGACTGATGCTGAAGCTGAAACTCCAATACTTTGGCCACCTGATGTGAAGAGCTGACTCAATTGAAGAGACCCTGATATTCTTGGAAAGACTGAGGGCGAGAGGAGAAGGGGACGACAGAGGATGAGTTGATTGGATGGCATCACCAACTCAATGGACATGAGTTTGAGTAAACTCTAGGAGTTGGTGATGGACAGGCAGGTCTGGCGTGCTGCAGTCCACGGGGTCACAGAGAGTCAAACACAACTGAGTGAACTGAATTGAACACATGTAATAAAGTTGCATTAGAACTATACTCACTATTGTTAACAATGTTCATTTCCTGGATTGATATTGCACTGTAGTTATATAAGAAGTAATCACTGGGAAAAAAACTGGGTGCAAAGGACCTCTAACTTCCCATCAATATATTATTTCAAAACAAAAGGTTAAAAAAAAAAACCAAAACAAAATAACTAAGCTTTATTTAGTGCTCTTCTTGTATGTAGTGTTGTATCCTCATACAGAGGAGGAATGAAGACAGAGACTCAGATTAAGCTGACCTAGGTTACACAGTAGTGGGGTTGTGATTTGAACCCATGGTCAAGTGACCACAGAATGCAGGCTCTGTACTGCCACACTTTACAAAAATGTCATAGAAAGCTATGGGGTCACAGACTGCATCACTGTGACAGATAGGGCATTAGTCCATGAATTAAGAACCCCATTTGTGTATGGTGGTGAATTTAACCCAAGTGAATTTAAAACCAAGTAAATGTTACCTCAACAATACTTTGTTACCCATAAAAAGTTAGCAGGTAAACATAATTTCTATTCAAGTCTGAGAACACTTATAAGTTCCTCTACACAGACACAGATGTAGAGAATGGACTTGTGGACATACATGGTGGAGGAAGAAGAGGTTGGGATGAATTGAGAGAGCAACACTGACATATACACACCAACATGTACAACGGAGAGCCAGTGGGGGGCTGCCGTGTAACGCAGGGAGCTCAGCTTGGTGCTCTGTGAGGACCTGCAGGGGTGGGGTGCGTGACAGGCTCGAGGAGGAGGGGATGTTTGTACACCAACAGCGGATTCAAGTTGCTGTACACCAGAAACTAACAACACTGTAAAGCAATTATCCTCCAATTAAAAATAAAATAAAGTTCCTTTGTATGGACTGATAGAGATGAGGATCTGGAATATATCCTTCCAGAACTTAGTGATTAAAACCTGATTAACTAAAGAAAAACAATTCTGTGAGAAGTGTGAAGATACTTTCTTTAATCATTCATCACTGTGTGCTTAATGGCCATAGTTGTTTCTTTCTGGTATTTATAAGGTTGAAAAAGTTCTAAATGGTGTATAGATTCCTCTAAGTGTTTTCAAATACTACCTTTGATGACCCCTTCACCACCCCCCCGACACCACCACTCCCTGCACCTTCCTGCACAAGAAATTCCCCTAATCCTGCTCTGATTCTTCTCTCTTGGGCAGCTATCCTTCTATTTCATTTATATTTATTATTTATCATCTGGCTATCACAAGTAAAATGTAAATCATTTGCTTAGTTCACTGATATTCCAAGCACCTAAACATGTACTTGACACATAGTAGTACTTGATAATATTTAGTGGATGAGTGAATGAACTTCCTTAGTGATGCATACGCCTTGCGATTCACACTTTCACCATGAAGAAACTCTTCAGCACTGGGAAACATGCTCAAAAATGTTCACAGCACTATTTTTCATAAAAGTCCACAATGAGAAACAATCTAAATGTCCATCAACAGTAGAACAAAAATACTATAGTATATACAAATATTATAACAACTATTATTAACAAATAATAACAAATATAGTAACAAATATTATTTGTTAAAATAATAATTTGTTAAAAATAATAACAAATATTATTCCAACTATACAAGTTGGAATCAAGATTGCTGGGGAAAATATCAATAACCTCAGATATGCAGATGACACCACCCTTATGGAAGACAGCAAAGAAGAACTAAAGAGCTTCTTGATGAAAGTGAAAAAAGAGTGAAAAAGTTAGCTTAAAGCTCAACATTCAGAAAACTAAGATCATGGCATTCAGTCCCATCACTTCATGGCAAATACATGGGGAAACAATAGAAACAGTGACAGACTTTATTTTCTTGGACTCCAAAATCACTGCAGATGGTGACTATAGCCATGAAATTAAAAAATGCTTACTCCTTGGAAGAAAAGCTATGACCAACCTAGACAGCATATTAAAAAGCAGAGACACTACTTTGCCAACAAAGGTCCATCTAGTCAAGGCTATGGTTTTTCCAGTAGTCATGTATGGATGTGAGAGTTGGACTATAAGGCAAGCTGAGTGCTGAAGAATTGATGCTTTTTGAACTGTGGTGTTGAAGACTCTTGAGAGTCCCTTGGACTGCAAGGAGATCCAACCAGCCTATGGGCTGGTTAAAGGAACTCAGTCCTGAATATTCATTAGAAGGACTGATGCTGAAGCTGAAACTCCAATACTTTGGCCACTTGATGTGAAGAATTGATTCATTGGAAAATACCCTGATGCTGGGGAAGACTGAAGGCAGGAGGAGAAGGGGATGAGATGAGACAGAGGATGAGATGGTTGGATGGCATCACTGACTCAATGGACATGAGTTTGATTAATCTCTGGGAGTTGGTGATGGACAGGGAAGCCTGGAGTGCTGCAGTCTATGAGGTCACAGAGAGTCAGACATGACTGAGTGAACTGAACTGATATGACAATGAAGTCAATGTATGTAAACTACAGATGGCTGAATTCTCAAAAGTATGTTGAGTGAAGAAAGTCCCAGAAGAATATATATTATACTCTATGCTGCTGCTAAGTCACTTCAGTCGTGTCCGACTCTGTGAGACCTCATAGAAGGCAGCTGACCAGGCTCCTCCGTCCCCGGGATTCTCCAGGCAAGAATACTGGAGTGGGTTGCCATTTCCTTCTCTAATGCATGCATGCAAGCTAAGTTGCTTCAGTCGTGTCCAATTCTCTGTGACCCTATGGATAGCAGCCCACCATGCTCCTCTGTCCAAGGGATTCTCTAGACAAGAATACTGGAGTGGGTTGCCATTTCCTTCTCCAATTACACTCTATATCAAAGTTCAAAAATACTATTTAGGAAAGCATGTATAGCGGATAAACTATAAAGGAAAACAAGATAATGATTAACACAAAATTCTGGATAATGGCTATGCCAAGGAAGGAGGAGAGAATAAGCAGCTCCCCTGCAATACTAATTTTATCCCATCTATCTTTCATGAACCAAACCACTTTGAAGGCCTAAGAGCACATGGAAATAAATGAGTGCAAGCCAATGAAGCTTTATGCCTAGTCTAGGGATAAGAGAGCCTGAGGACTAGTAACCCTCACAGCTACCCAGCTCTAGTGTATTAAATATCATCCCCACTGTACAGATCAGGAAACTGAGCCTCATGACTTGCCTGTGGTCATTCGACTACTAAGTGCCAACTGCGGAATTTGAAATCTGCCTAAGGATACATCTTGCGTACATTCTACATGGAAAATATTTAAATGAAAAGGATATGCATGCATGCTAAGTCACTTCAGTCGTGTATGACTCTTTGCGACTCACTGGACTGCAGCCCACCATGCTCCTTTGTCCATGGGAATTTCTAGGCTCCAGATAAGAATATTGGAGTGGGTTGCCATGTCCTCCTCCAGGGGATCTTCCCAACCCAGGGATCAAACCCGTATCTCTTATGTCTCCTGCATAGGCAGGCAGGTTCTTTACTACTAGCACCGCCTGGGAAGCCCATGGGATATAGCACAGACTATAAAGCTATATGCCCTATATATTATTCCTCTTTATTGACTGTTTTATATCCCTGAAGCAATCTTTATGAGCCTCTATTTCCTCTTCTGTAAAGTAACAGCAGCATGATAATCATGACAACGGTTACCATATTGACAATTTGTGCTTGTTATTGTGCTAAATATTCCATGCTCAATAGAACAAAATCTGAGGCAGAACTGTTATGAACATTTTATTAATAAACGTATAAAAAGGGCCTAATGATGTTGGGCTGGTATCTGGTAAACCTGTGCATCACACTCTGTGCTCCCAATTAAAATCAGATTAATAGTTGAGTCCTTCTGAAAGGCCCAGCACAATATCACCTACCTCATTCCCTCAGTCACAGAGGTACCTCAACCTAAAACAAGAAACAATGAGGCCAAATGCTGGTGAATCTCAAATTTGCATCTTTACCCATACTTCATTCCCAAGCTCAAGATGTACCTTGTCAGTGTAAGAAAACAAAACAAAACAAAACAGGCATTGTGTATTATACAGTAAACACCTGAACACTTACATGAAACACCTGAACACTTACTATTCTGGAAAGGGTGGGAATACTGCAGAAACATAATACAACTCCCAGTTTTGAAAAGGGAAAATGTGAAATCTGAAAGGCAAGCAGGGAGCCAACTTTAATTCAAGAGAAATAGAAAGCAAACATACCAGTACAAATTGCTTCTCTTTGCTGATACCAGAATATATGCTAGGTACAAGCTAAATAAGGAAATCAGCTATTTATTAATCAAGTTGAAACAACTAACATTTCTGTATTTATCTGTGTTTTAAAGGAAAAGGGCTGTTGAAGTTATTACATAAATTTTTGTGTTTGCTAAAAAAGATCATGAAAAAAATAATGAAAGACTGCAAGGAGCTCAAACCAGTCAATCCTAAAGGAAATCAATCCTAAATATTCATTGGAAGGACTGATGCTGAAGCTCCAATACTTCGGCCACCTGATGTGAAGAACCAACTCATTAGAACAGACCCTGATGCTGGGAAAGATTGAAGGCAGGAGAAGGGGACAAGAGAGGATGAGATGGTTGGATGGCATCACCAAGTCAATGGACATGACTTTCAGCAAGCTCCAGGAGATGGTGAAGGACAGGGAAGCCTGGTGTGCTGCAGTCCATGGGGTCACAAACAGTCAGACATGACTGAGGTATCAAACAACAACAACAAAGGTCACAAAAGAACATGACTGATATGAGAGATTAATGACAGATCATAAAGAACACATTTATAAAAGCGGCTGGATTTAAGCTTTAGTAGATCTGGTTTTATTCTTTTCTACAGAATAAATGTTTACAGTTTGAAGACATAAACTCCATAAAAGAGATGAATGTGGATTCAAAGCCTCTTACCGCACACTGGATCACAGACATAAATAAGCTGACAGTTAGGACCATGAGATGGATCACACCAGTCAGGCAGGCATGGGAGAAAAGGAGAGATCTATGTAATGGAAAATGGTGCTCTGTCCATGGTCCTGTCAATACTATTGATGGCTTGCTACTTGAGTGTATGAATGTATATAAAACAAAAGACCCAATTAAAATGCTACCTACAAGAAACCCAATCTAAATATACATACAGGTTTAAAAAAAAATCAAAGTATGGAAATATAAACATATTCAAATAAAAAGCACATGAAACCTGGAGGACTGTATAATTTTATAAGACAGAGTAGACTACAAAACTACAACTATTATCAGATATAAATTTAGGACAGTGTATAATGATAAAGAGCTTGGTTCCTTATGAAGACACACAATCCTGAATGCTCAAGTACCTAATTAACAGTGTCAGAACACATAATGTAAAAACTGATACTTAAAGTGAAAGAAAACAAGTCCACACGATGGTTGGAGATTTCAACTCTCCTCTCAGAAATCAATAGAGTAGTAGACAGAAAATCAGTAAAGACAGATTTGAACAAAACAAATAACTTGATCCAACTGATGTTTAAAGAATGCCCAGTGTTAGTAGAATACATATTCTTAAAGTGTGAATGGAATATTCACCAAGATATAATATATGCTGGACAAAAAAATAAGTATAAAAAATAAACACACACAAAATATGTTCCATGTGAGAGAGCTAATTCTTAGGCAGATTGATAAGAAGTCTGGGGTCCCCAAGGAGGAGAAAGTTGTCTGGGGCTCTCTAGGAGGAGAAAAGGACAAACATTTTTGTTTTCTACATTACTGCATCTTAGTCACATAAGACTTTGTTTAAGCCCAGAGCTATTGATTGCACAACAAAACAGCTCATCATGCTCAAGGGTATGTTTTTCCTTAAACTCTGTACCAATGATTATATGACAACAATGTATCCTTCTTAAGAATCTTAACTAATTAATTCTGTCATCTTAAAAAAAAATATATGTGTGTGCATATATATATGCATATTTTTCGTGGGGGTGGAGGTGGGGCGGGTGGAGACTGCTATGGGTCTTAGTTGTGGCATGTGGGATCTAGTTCCCTGACCAGGGAATGAACCTGGGCCCCCTGCATTGGGATTGTGGAGTTTTAGCCACTGGATCACCATCATCTTAAAGTGTATGTTATGAGAGTGGGTCTGGTAAGATCTTTCTATTGTTAGTTCTAATCCAGTTATCTTAAAACGTAAAGTGGGAGTGGGTCTGGTTAGACCTTTACAACCTTGAGACAGTCTTTTGATTTATTGTTAATAACCAATTAAAAAAGTATATAGCTCCCCTCCCCCTTCTGATGTCTATGTCAGACGCTTTCTCTGGCCTTTTTCACGGTAATAAAACTTCTGCTACATAAAAGCTCTGAGTGATCAAGCCTGGTCCCTGATCCTGAAGCTAAACCTTCTTCAGAGATCATGAATCCAACATCATTCACTGTAAGCTATCACATGAATACAATGAAATAAACTTAGAAATCACTAACGGAAAACTGGAAAACTCCCAAATATTTGTAAGCTGAATAACTTACTTCCCACCAACCCACGTGTTAATGAAAAAAGGTCTAAAAACCAATGATCTAAGAATTCTCTTCCAGAAGCTAGAAAAAGAAGAGCAAATTAACACCACAAAAAAGTAAAAGGAAGGAAATAAATAAGGAGCAGAATACAATAAACAGGAAAATGGGAATAAAGAGAAAAAAAAATCAATGAAACCAAAGACACTTTGGGGTGGGATAAAATTAATAACTAACCAAGAAAAATGACCAAAATGCAAAGTAAAACAGGGCATTTCTACAGAGTCCATGGAGCTTTAGTATGGGAATATTATCTGTGGTGACCCAAGGATGAAAGAGCAGATAAGGAGGGTCTTGGAAAGCAGGAAGGAAGAACCAGGCCCTTATTGTCCTTCCCGCCATGTTGTAACTATTAATGGATTTCGGGTCCTCCTGAGCAGTGTAACCTGTCTCCCCTCCTACCCCACAGGGAGAAGGTAATTGCCCTACTCCTCCCCACACCCAGTATCCAATCAGCAAATGACCTACAAGACCACATCCCATTCCTTGTACGCTGGGTTTAAAAGTGGACTAAGGAGCCTGGTTCTCTCTTGAGCTAGTCTGCTGTTCTAACAGCATCTCCCACTCTAATAAACTTTATTTCCTTCTCATTCTGTCTCATATCTGGAAGTTCTTTTCCAACCCATGCCCAGACCATGACATTATCAGCCTGATTAAATGGGTTGATTCTTTAAAAAACATAATTATCAGGATCTTCTCAAGAAGACCCAGAAAACCTGAATAGCTCTATATCAATTTTAAAAATTGAATTCATAATTTAAATTCTTCCCATAAACAAAGTTTAGACCTAGAAGAGACCAGTGGATTCCAAACACTTAAAGATAATTCTAACTCTAAACAATTCTTTTAAAAATAGAGAAGGGGCACTGCCCATCTCATCTTATAAGCCCAATATTACCTTGATACTAAAATCAAGGAAATAAAAGTACAGACCAAAATCTCATTAACGAAATATCAGAAAATCAAATGCAGAAATACATAAAAATAATAATACATCATTTAAGTAGGGTTTATTACAGAAATGAAGAGTTGGTTAAGCATCCAAATCAATTAAAACAATTCACTATATTAATAGAATTAAGGAGAAAAACCATATCTTTGAAAAATTCAACACCCACAAAAGGTAAAAAAACAAAACCTCTCAGCAACCCAGAAACAGAATGAAACTTCCTCAACCTGATAATGACCATGTATTAAAATTCTGCACCTAGCATATTTAATGATGAAATACTGAAATACTGTTTTCTGGTGTGACTTGGAAGAAGGTAAGGGTGTCCACATTCACAAGTTCTATTCCAAATTGTTTTAGTTTCTTTAGATAAATATTTTTTGTTTTTAAAGTTTACTTTTAGTATAAAATTATTTTTGAATATGTAAAACATTTACTCATCAAAAGTAAAAAAATATATTAGAAAGTATACCAAGTTTCTCTTTTGCCCCGATCCCTCTATCCATTGCATTCCATCTGCTCCACTTCCCTATAGGTCACCATTTTTATTAAACCATGTTTGCGGTTTATCCTTTTAAGTAACTTTTTCACTCCATAAAAGTTGTTTTTGCAAAAATTCTTTTTGGAAAAAAAAAAAACTAGTGAACTACTATATACATAGTGTATAGCATCTTCTATGGAGTATTGTTGCCTAACAAAATTTAACCTGCTTTTAATCGGTTAAACTTCTAGTTGAGGGGAATTACCTGAAGAGCCTATGAGGGAACACCACACAAATCCAGAATGCAAAATATTTTACAATCCAACTGATTGCTTCTCTCCAACATGTACAAAATAAAGACAGGAGAAAATAAAAGACAGGAGAGGGAACTATTCTAGATTAAGGAAGACTTAAGAAGTATGACATCCAAACATGATGGTAATCCTTGACTGCTTTCTGGTTTAAAAACAGCTTAAAGCCAAGCTTCCTGGGTGGTGGGTGCAGTGGTAAAGAATCCATCTGCCAATGCAGGAGACAAGGGTTTGATCCCTGATCCAGGAAGATCCCACAGGCCATGGAACAATTAAGCCCATGTACCAGAACTATTGAGCCTGTGCTCAACAACAAGAGAAGCCACAACAGTGAGAAGCACATGCACCACAACTACAGAGTAGCCCCCACTTGTCACAACTAGGGGAAAGTCCACACAGCAACAAAGACTCAGCACAGTCAAAAATTAATTAATTAAAAAAAAAAAGCACAAACAGCTTAAAGCACATTTCTGGGGGGTAAATGTGAAGGCAGACTTGTATTAGAAAGAACACAAGGGAATAATAGCTATTTCAGTTGTCCATGGAAATTATATTGGGATTATCAAGGTTACTTATTTTTTGGAGATGCTAGTTAAACTATTTTAAGGATGAAATGTCAAATCTGTGATTTACTTCAAAGTAGCAAAAATAAATTTAAAAAAATTAGTATTAAAAGCAGGAAAAATATGTTGCCAATTTTTAAGGCTTTATGTATGCTTTCTCTTAATTAAAAAAAAAAACTGAATCTAGTTACAACAGAAACAGAGTGACTCAGGTCACTACCAGGTGGTAAAGAATCTACCTGCCAATGCAGGAGCTGCAGTAGACATGGGTTCAATCCCTGGGTCTGGAAGATCCCCTGGAGAAGGAACTGGCAACCCTTCCACTATTCTTGCTGGCAAAATCCCAGGGACAGAGGAGCCTAGTGGGCTGTAGTTCATGGGGTCACAAGAATTGGACACAACTGAGCATGCACACACAACAGAAAAAGGCATACAACATAGAACATGATAAAAACTGAACTCTCTCAGGAAAGTCCTAAGAGATGAAATAAATACACCATCAGTTTTCATCTGCATCTTAAAAAACCCATTATAAAATCCAGCACAATAAAGCACTCTCAAAGCAACAACAGCAACAGATATTGTCATATATATAAGCCCTGTTTTTCTCAATATAGTAAAGATTTACAAAAGGAAAAAAAAAAGTAGCAAAGAAAAGCAGCAAAGAATGTCATTTAAAAGAAAAAAAAAAAAAAAAGGCAGCCATCAGGGATTGGGTTCTCTACCAAAACAAGCATTAAGCTGGAAAAAACGATCAAAATCAACTATCCCAGAACTATGAAACTGGTTCAGACATTTACAGCAATCAAGGAAGACTTTAATGAAGGAAGGTGCTGCTTGGGTAGGAGAGCTGCTTGCATAAACCAGCCACCATGCCCAAATATCTCAAATTCTGCTGCAGAGTAGGGACAGCAGCCCACATCCCTGGGGTGGCGGGCTGGTGTGGGTGGACAGTAAGGATCTTGTACTCTAAGATTTGGGGGTTATGTGATTTAGTTAACATGGGGGTTCCCTGATGGTCAGCTGAGATGCTTGACTTTATTCAGCTCCCCTGCAGTAGCTTCTCTGGCAGCACACATCAGAACATTTAAACAGGAATACACACTTTTAAATCTACACATTTAAGAAATCTGAGAGGTCATAGGCTGAGATAACAGGTCAATAACACATACAAGTAAGGCTTCGCATAAATAGTTTGGAAAAGTTGCTATACAGATACCTCAAGACCTCAACAAGCAACAAAATCAACCCCTGAGGAGGAGAAGAACCTGATTTCCAGAGTTACCACAATACTCAAAATGTCCAGTTCTCAACAAAATATTACAAAGAAATCAGGAAATATGGGTTCATTCATAGGAGAAAAGAATTTGACAGAAATGGTAGAGTTGAACAGGCAGAAGAAACAAACATCAGCAAAGCTGAAGATATGGCTATTATCTTCCAGTCTGAGGAATAACAATGAAAAAAGAATGAAGAAATGCTCACTGCAGCACTATTTACAATAGCCAAGATGTGGAAGCAACCTACATGTCCATCAACAGATGGATGGATGGATAAAGATGTGGTATATATACACAATGGAATATTACTCAGCTGTAAGAAAGAATGAAATAATGACATTTGCAGTCACATGGATGGACCTAGAGACTGTCATATTGAGTGAAGTAAGTCAGATGTAGAAAGACATATCATATGATGCTGCTTATATGTGGAATCTAAAAAATATGGTACAAATGAACTTATTTACAAAACAGAAATAGAGTCACAGATATAGAAAACCAACTTATGGTTACCAAGGCGGGGAAGGGAGAGAGGGATAAACTGGGAGATTGGGATTGACAAATATATAGTACTATATGTAAAATAGGTATTTAATAAGAACCTACTAAGAGCACAGGAAACTCTACTCAATATTCTAATGATCCATAAGAAAACAATCTAAAAAAGAGTGGATATATGCATATGTATAACTGATTCAATCCTCTGTACAGCAGCAACTAACACAAAAATGTAAATCAACTATACTCCAATAATTTTTTTTAAAAAAGGAAAGGAAAAAAAGAATAATGTGAACAAAATTTGAGGGACCTGTTAGATACCATCAAACATACCAATGTAAACATCATGGCACTTCCAGAGAAGAAGAGAGAGAGAAAAGAACAGGGAAAAAATGTACAGAAATAATGACTGAAAACTTCCTAAATCTGATTAAAGACATGAATCTATATGTCTAAGAACCTCAACAAACTCCAAGCAACATAAACTTAAAAAGATCTTGTTAAGAAACATAATAATGGTAACTCTCAGTTCAGTTCAGTAGCTCAGTCATGTCCGACTCATTGTGACCCCATGAATCGCAGCACGCCAGGCCTCCCTGTCCATCACCAGCTCCCGGAGTTCACCCAAACCCACGTCCATTGAGTCGGTGATGCCACCCAACCATCTGATCATGTGTCATCCCCTTCTCCTCCTGCTTTCAATCTTTCCTAGCATCAGGGTCTTTTCTAATGAGTCAGTTCTTCACATCAGGTGGCCAAAGTACTGGAGTTTCAGCTTCAGCATCAGTCCTTCCAATGAACATCCAGGACCGATCTCCCCTACAATGGACTGGTTGGATCTCCTCTAGAGCCCTCTAACTTTTCTACTCCTCAGGGATTACTAAGTTTTACTCACTGACTGCTGGAGCAGTCCATTTGTGACTTTTCCAAGCCATTTTGCAATGTATGAATTCCTTATGAAGTGTGGTCTCTTCCATACTATTTAGTGACCAGCCAGTAAACTGAGAAAAATTTCCTTAAATGCCTGAATCCAAAAGGAGGGAGGTACCACCTCTAAATCTCAGCAAAGCCAGAGTCCAGCCCTCCAGGGCTAGAGGATACACGAGTCTGATGAAGACACACGGCCTCCAGGTTTTGGAGCCCTCTTACCTTTCTGCAGCTGCCTCTCCCTCTACCCAGCACTCCTGTGGTTCTTTTGAGTGTGTGAGCAAGGTCCAGAGTCTGAAATTGCTGATTCTAATAATTTGTTTGCTTTTTAAAAAAAAATTGTTTCAGTGGAGGGACTGATCCCTAGAGAATCTTGAAGTGTGCATAACTCTAAAGGAAATTTCATACAAGTAATATAAAAAAGAAAAATCACAGGCCACCTATCTCCTAAACATGGAAGCAAAAATCCTAACAGTAGCAAACTAAATTCTGCAATGTGTCAGGACGATAATTTAACATCATCAAGTAGACTTTGGCCTGGGAATGCAAGCTATTCTACTATTAGAAAATTAAATATTTGAATTCATCACATAACAGATTAAAGAAAAAATTATTCTCACCAGATGCAAAAAAAGGTGTATTTTCTGGGTTGGAAGATACCGTGGAGGAGAAAATGGCAACCCACTCCAGTATTCTTGCCTGGAAAATCCCATGGATGGAAAGGCCTGGCAGGCTACAGTCCATGGGGTTGCAAAGAGTCGGACACAACTGAGCCACTTTGCAGACAGCTTTAACTGCAAGTTTCCCTCCGCATTCTCTTCCCACTGATAAGACCCGTTAACAAACCATTCCTTCTTAATCAAAGGGACCAGACAGTTTCTGCTGATCCTTCAACAGTGGGTTTCAGTTCCTTGCCAGCTTACAGAATTATTCACACACGTCAGGGAATCAGGGGACATCCTACTTTCAAAACAGTACATACAAAGCCTGCCTCCTAGAGTACCTGGTGGCTGATTGTCCCTATGTGGCCTTGCATGGCATGTGGTGTCCTTCTCCACCACAGGTTGTGAGTATATGTGACTAATACACCACTGAACATCTCATTTGTCTAGTATTAGGTGTGGTGTGTTGGGCCATTCTTATGATGGGAGTCTCTCCCTCACCAATAGGATAGGAGTTGTCTATTAAACAATACACATTAGATGTTTAGTTTAGTAAGTTAATATCTATAATCTTATAAAAGAGATGTATGAAATCTTTATAGCAAACCTTAAATGTAAAACTTTTCTCTGTGAGATCAGGAACAAGACAGAACTACCACTGGCACCACTTTAATTCAACAGTGGACTGGAGATTTTAGGCAGCATGGTAAAGCAAGAAAAAGAAAGGTTTAAGGATTGGAAGTGATGAAATAAAAGTGTTGTTATTCACAGGGTATATGATTATTCACAGATGATATGACTGTATATGTAGAAAAGCCAAAGGTATAGAGAAATTACTAGATTTAGTAAGATTCAAAAGTTACCAAAAAGAAATATATATATATATATATATATATATATAAAATACTTACAGGAACAATTACAAATATTTAATGAGTTACTTAAGAAAAATGTAATAAGAGTTATGGATTTGAAAACATTACCAACATATAAATTCTCCCCAAATTGAAACAATTTTCCACAATCAATATCCTACCAGGCTTTTTGTGGAACTTGAAACTGGATTCTAAATTTCATATGCTAATTCAAACAGCTAAAGATAGTCAAAGGATGTTTCTGAAGAATTAACAATAGTAGGAGGGGAGGTTTACACAAGGACCTCTTACCTGATATTAAAACCTGCTGTAAAGACATAGTGTTTCAGAAAGTATGGCATCGGTTGGGGGAGTGACAAGTAGACAGAAAGATGAGAACTGGCTGAAAAACAGAGATCAAGTACTGAGAAACAGACTCATGCATATACAGAAACCTAATAACTGATAAGGATGGCAGTGAGCTGGGAAAAGAATGGTATTTTCAACAATGGTGCTGGGGCAGTTAAGAAAAAGTTAAACTAGACCCTAACCTCTTGTCACATATACAAATCAACTCGACCAGAAACATAAATGTGAAGGGCAAAACTACAGAACTTTTGAGAGAAAACAGGAAAATAATTTCATCACTTTGGGGTATGGAAAGATCTTAAAACTAAAGGAAGATTCATTAAATTAAGTTTGGCTGGGAATTCCCTAGTGGTCCAGAGGTTAGGACTCCATGCTTTCACTGCCAAGGGCCCAGGTTCAGTCCCTGGGCAGAGAACTAAGATCCCACAACTCATGTGGCACAGCATACATCAATCAGTCAATAAGCAAATAAATATACAAAGGTCCTGTTTAAGAGACCCTATAAAAAAGAAACAATGGCAGAAGGTATCTAGAATGTTAAAGAACTTCTATTAAAACAAATCAATATAAAGATAGGAAAGAGACTTGAATAAGCACTTCACAATAACGGAAATTCAAATGGTTGATATGTGTATCAGATTAAAAAAAAGTTAACAAGAAACACCCATCAGATTGCCAGAAAAATAAAAGGAAGGATAACATCAAATGTTGGTGAGCACCCACATCTTAGCCAACAGGAACATAGGCTAGTTGCTGGTGGGTGTATGAGAGCTGGTAAAAAAAATTAAAAAAAGAGCTGGTGAAAGTTAAATCTAATCTCTGCATACCCCATGACCCAGAATTCTACTTTTCAGTAAAACACACACACACAAAACTTGAGACTCCTGTACATGAACAGCAAGATACATTAATGAGAATGTTAATAGCTGCAACAAATAATAGCTGTCCAAAATGAGCAACATTTCAAATGCCCAGTAACAACAGAAAAATTGTGGCATATTTGTACAGTATGTTATTAAACAGTATCAAAAATGAATGAACTATAGCTTATATGCAGTAACATGTATGACCACTTCAATGCTTAATGAAAATAGCAAGAAATGAAATATACCAATGTTGTTCCTTTTACACAAAGTCCCCAAACAGACCAAACTATATTTACCATAGATGGGGAAACAGTGGAAACAGTGGCTGACTATTTTTCTGGGCTCCCAAATTACTGCAGATGGTGATTGCAGCCATGAAATTAAAAGACTCTTACTCCTTGGAAGGAAGGTTATGACCAACCTAGAGAGCATATTAAAAAGCAGAGACATTACTTTGTCAACAAAGGTCCGTCTGGTCAAGGCTATGGTTTTTCCAGTGGTCATATATAGATGTGAGAGTTGGATTATAAAGAAAGTTAAGTAACGAAGAATTGATGCTTTTGAACTGTGGTGTTGGAGAAGACTTGAGAGTCCCTTGGACTGCAAGGAGATCCAACCAGTCCATCCTAAAGGAGATCAGTCCTGGGTGTTCACTGGAAGGACTGATGTTGAAGCTGAAACTCCAATACTTTGGCCACCTGATGTGAAGAGCTGATTCATTGGAAAAGACCCTGATGCTGGGAAAGATCGAGGGCAGGAGGAGAAAGGGATGACAGAGGATGAGATGGTTGGATGGCATCACCGACTCAATGGACGTAGGTTTGGGTGAACTCCAGGAGTTGGTGATGGACAAGGAGGCCTGGCGTGCTGTGGTTCACGGGGTCGCAAAGAGTCGAACACAACTGAGCGACTGAACTGAACTGAACTGAACTGAACTGAGGAAAGTGACTATCTATGAGATGGGAAGGGATAATGGGAAAGGGAGACCCAGGCAACTTCTGGGGTACTGGCAATGTTCATTTCTTGATCTAGGTGGTAGTTAAATGAGTGTTCACTTAAACTGTTTATTGCATGTGTGTTTTCATCACAATTTTAAAAAGTTTAAATGTCCTAATTTGGGGGGAGTGGGGAACCTATTCAACAAAACTGAAAAAGAACGAACAGTTAGGAAATAGTTGAAACAATCCTAAGAAATAGAGAAAGCCTGATCTAAGAGGATTTAAAAAAAAGGGAACAGATTTCTGATAGATATGAAAAGAAAGCTGACATAAAGTCAAGGAAGAAGCTTTGACTTTTAGCTTAGTACTTTTTAAATGTATACTGAATATATAGGAAAAGAGAACACAAAAATAATGGATTATTTCACAATCAAGTTAAATATTTAAACAAGTTGACTTTTACTAACTAAATAGTGTCATAGGTATGATTTTTAAGAGACTTTTTCTACTTTTAAAACAATTTAATCTGCCATGACCTATTAATCATCATGCTTTCCAGTTCTTTTCTTTAATTCTGCTAATACATGACACCAAGTATTTTTAAGTTGTATAGGGTTATCACAAAAAACAGGAGGCCCCTTGTCCAAGTGCACAATGAGAGATGATGGATAAACTCCCAAAACTCTTTCCCTCTTTATCGCCCTAACATTTCTATTAGTTTTCCATTAAATCAAAATATGAGCATTTACTAATATTCACAACTGAATCACAGAACATATTACATTTATATTTCTCAGTTTTGGTGGATGTAATTAATTAACAGTTTCTACATTTTATAATTTGCTTAGTTTTTAGGTATTCGTCACTAAATCAGCCCAAACTTTCCAACAAATCCCTTTCAATATGTTCAAGTATATCAAGTGGTCTATGAATTTCACTTTTTTTACTCAGATGTATCCTTCTCCGAAGTCTTTCTCCAGCTGCTCCCTGGTGGCTCAGTGGAAAAGAATCCACCTGCAACGCAGGGGACTCATCCCTGGGTTGGGAAGAACACCTGGAGGAGGAAATGGCAACCCACTTCAGTATTCTTGCCTGGAGAATCCCATGGACAGAGGAGCCTGGAGGGCTACGGTCCATAGGTTTACAAAGAGTTGGACATGACTGAGCAACTGAACACACATACATACATAAACATGCACAATCTTCCCTCAAGTCTGCTGCAAGCTACCATCCTGGACTTTGCTTCACTATCATCCTGGAAATTCCTTGGCCTGATTCCATTAACATAATTATCTATTTGCTTTATGCTGATGAAACAGGGAGTTTCAAAGTATCTATCCCAGAATAATAACTAAAAATAAGCCACAGAATGAAATATAAAATTTATTGTTCTGTTTAGGATATAACAATACAGTTAATGTTGTGATTTAAAATCAGTTGAAAAAATCCTTTACTATTATTATCAACCAGATTAAGACAGTTGGTTGATAATATTCATTTGTTCAGGGGTGGGAATTTTTTTGGGGGGTTGCTAATACTTTATCTTTTATTATATAACACATTTATATTGTTTCAAAAATCAATACTGCAATATATGTTACACTGACATGGGTTTGGTTTCATCCCTATCCCTTCCCTATTTCCTCTTGCCTCCATCAGTAGCCACTTTTAGTTTTTTATTATTTCTTTTAAAAATATAAGCATATATTTTCTCTTTCCTTCTCACTTATTTCTCTTCTTCCCCCACTTCTTTTTTAAAACATTATTTATTTATTAAAAAAAAATGTGTGCCTTAGTTACAGCACACAACTTGGAGCATGTGGGATCTAATTCCCTGATCAGGGATAGAACCTGGGGGCCCCTGCATCAGGAGTGTGGAACCTTAGCCACTGGACTATCAGAGAAGTCCCTCTCTTGCTTATTTCTTATTGTTACTGAGATACTGCTTTTAGGCTACCTCAGTGGACAGAGGTAAGAAACACACACTAACACATCTCACTCTACTTCTTGGACGTCAGCAAGACACATTCTTTAGCATCTTGCCACTTTCCACTCAGCAATACACCCTGGAATTCGCTCCGCAGCAAACTGTGGAGATCTTCCGCACTGCTTTTCTACATCTGCACAATGATAGGGTATTACGCCAGTCTACTGCTAGTCAGTCCCAATTTTTCACTATTGCAAGCACTACCACAACAACCCTGAGTATACCTAATTTCATACTTCTGCAATCCTACCTTTGGGATATATTCCTAAAAGTGAATATTGCTGGGTCAATGAGGAAATGCATTTTCCATTTTGCTAGGTGTTGTCAAATTCCACACCACAGAAGTTCTACCATTTTCACATTCCCATCAGCAACACTGCTGAGTGTCTTACTTTCTCCAGTTTCATGTATAACATGTTTTTTTTTTTTTTGGCCATTGTATTCAGTGAAAACATGGTGTTTCACTATGGTTTTAATTTGTATTTCTACTATTATGAGCATATTGTCATGCTTACATGTATTACTTCTACTTTTCTGTTACCTAAAACCCATTCTGTATTAAATCTTTCCTTCTGCATTCTTTTCTTTTGGTGTCTTTCTACCTTTTGAGTATTCACTGTTTGCCATTTTCAATGATGTAAACATTTTACACTAAGAATTTTCTACTGATAACAGCTTTGGCTATAACCCAGATGTTCACGAGCCATATCCAGTCTGTCACCTGTTTCTGTAAATAAAGTTTTCTTGGAACAGCCAGATTAACTTATTTATATATCATCTTATGACTACTTCCACACTACAATGGAAGAATCTGAAAGTTGCAAAAGACAACATATGATCCACAAACTTTAAAATATTTACTATCCTGTTGGTTTTTTTTTTTTTAAGTTTACCAACCCCCCACTATAATGGCTTGATTCTGATGTGTTATGTTAGGAAACTCAACAATTTTATTTGAATTTTCATTTAAAGCCAAGAGTTGTTTGGCAGTATGTTTGTTAGTTTCCAGGTAGAAGGGTCTTTTTCAATTTTCTATACTGATTTTTAGTCCAAAAACGTGGTATCTATTTCAGGGATGTTTTTGGATTGTTTTGTTTATATATCAACAAAAAATCATTTTTTTCATCAATGATACACATGCATTTTCAAGATGATGCATTCTCCCATATGTAATATACAGACATGAGATCCACATTTTGGTTGTGTTATTTAGGTCTTAAATAACCTAATAAAATTTCTGGTCACTTGACCCATTTTCAACTGAGATTTTTAAGTCTTCTTTTATTAATATGCTCTAATTCTTACTGATTCTCCTGAAACTTTTAAAAAAAATCATCAAAATTGTCATTAATATCAATCTGTCCAATAATACATTTTCATTAAGACTTGCGGCTTGTAATCTTATGTTACCTCTTCAAAGAATTTCTAGCCTGAGTTCTACTTTGTGCAACATCAAAATAGTGACCTCTGTTTTCTTTGATTTGTCTGGCATATCTTTGTCTAACCTCTTATTCTTAACTTTTGATTTGTCGTATCTTTTGCATACAGCACAGGGGTAGATTTTGTTATGTTAATTAACTTCAAAATATGTTTCTCTTAAGAAGCCAGTTAAGCTCATGTAATGATATGCCTGATATGGTTCAATTCTGTCACAGAGAGACAGACTAAATTATTTCACTGTGTTTATTTCCTTTGTTCTTTTTTTCCCCTTCCGTACTTCTTTTGAGGCCTCTCAGGTGGCACTAGTGGTACAAACAAAACAAACAAACAAAAAACCTGCCTGCCAGTGCAGAAGACATAAGAGACATGGGTTCGATCCCTGGGTTGGGAAGATACCCTGGAGAAGGAAACAGCAACCCACTCCAGTATTCTTGCCTGGAGAACCCCATGGACAGAAGTCTGGCGGACTATAGCCCATGGGGTTGCAGATTCAGACACGACTGAAGTGACTTGGTATATTTCTTTTGGTATCTAAGGAACAGTTTGGGTTTTTGTCCTAATGGTCCTTTTTATATAAAATACCTTTATATAACCTTAGTCCTTTCATAAATACTGTCTATTGATTCCCTAGTATAAGTAATATAGAAATTAGCTCTTTTTCCCTCTCATATCATCTCTGCACTGAATCCCCCAGTATCTATTTAAAGTAATATTCTTTTATGCCCTAGTGAATTTCTATAAGGCAATCAATAAGCCTATAAAATCATTTCTTAGTTGCTTGAAATGTATTCTCTAACAGCTTCCTCAGGAAAGATTTACATGAACTATATTCTTTAAGTTCTTGAATAATTGTATTATGTCTACCTTGTGAGGGCATGTAACAAACAAGTACATACTATTTTGTCACCCCTTCTCCCTGTTATTAATATTAAATTCAATTCTACAGTTAGACATAAGAATTTCCTGCAGAACATCTTCCCTGTTGTTTTTTGAAATAAGATCTTTTGACAGTAATATAAAGATTCAACAGCACAGTACTGGCATAAAAACAGACAAACAGATCAGTGGAATAGAACAGAGAGGCCAGAAAGAAGCCCAGACACACATGGACCACTGACACTTGACAAGGGCAGTGCAGCACAAAGAACAGCCTCCTCAACAGCAGTGGTGGGAAAGTTAAAACATCCATGTGTAAGATGGATCTGGATCTATGCTTTATACCACATATCAACATGAACTGAAGACAGATCATTGACCTGAATGTAAACATAAAATTAAGAAACTTCAAGGAGAAAACATTGGTGGTAAGTAAAGATTTCTGAGATATAGCACAAAAGAAAATAAGATAAATTGGACTTCATCAAAATAATGAATCAAGGATCCTTGGAGAAATAACTAAGGCTGATATAGAAAAAGTATAAGACAAATCTAGAAACTCTTTGTTTTGTCAGAAAGTAAAGCTCAAAAATCAACAAGGCTGTGTTAAACAAGAAGAAGTAGACTTGAAGGGGTCTGTACTACCCAAATGGGAACAATCTGATTATCAAAATTAAAAAAAAAAAGGATTATAACATATTAAATAAAAAAATCAGAGAAGCCCCTAATAATGATAAATAAATGAAAAAGGGAAATGTCACTGAAGCAGTAAAATGTCACTGAAGTAGTAAATTATCAACAAATAAGCATGGAATGATATAAAAAAATCACCATTTTGCAACATGACATTAACAACTAATAAAAGCACGAGTTAGCAGTGCATGTCCATCCAAGGATTTGGGAAACTGAATATTCATAGATCCCCAAACTCATAGGAAGTATTAATTACAAAAGGGAAAAAACCCAAAATCTATTGGGTGAAGAAAAGCATTCACCACCTTAAACAAGTGAGTAAACTTGTTTGACCAAAACTAATAATAATCAGAAGAGAAGCTAAAGGCAAAAAAGAAAAGGAAAGATATACCCATGTGAATGCAGAGTTCCAAGAAGAGCAAGGAGAGAAAAGAAAGCCTTCCTCAGTGATCAATGCAAAGAAATAGAGGAAAACAATAGAATGGGAAAGACTAGAGATCTCTTCAAGAAAATTAGAGATACCAAGGGAACATATCATGCAAAGATGGGCCCAATAAGGATAGAAATGGTATAGACCTAACAGAAGCAGAAGATATTCAGAAGAGGTGGCAAGAATACACAGAAGAACTGTACAAAAGAGATCTTCATGACCCAGATAACCATGATAGTGTGATCACTCACCTAGAGCCAGACATCCTGGAATGTGAAGTCAAGTGGGCCTTAGGAAGCATCGCGACTAACAAAGCTATTGGAGGTGATGGAATTCCAGTTGAGCTATTTCAAATCCTAAAAGATGATGCTGTGAGAGTGCCGTACTCAATATGCCAGCAAATTTGGAAAACAGCAGTGGCCACAGGACTGGAAAAGGTCAGTTTTCATTCCAATCCCAAAGAAGGCAATGCCAAAGAATGTTCAAACTACCGCACCACTGCACTCATCTCACACGCTAGTAAAGTAATGCTCAAAATTCTCCAAGCCAGGCTTCAACAGTGAACCATGAACTTCCAGATGTTCAAGCTGGATATAGAAAATGCAGAGGAACCAGAGATCAAATTGCCAACATGTGTTGGATCATCGAAAAAGCAAGAGGGTTCCAGAAAAATATCTATTTCTGCTTTACTGACTACGCCAAAGCCTTAGGCTGTGTGGATCCCAACAAACTGTGGAAAATTCTTAAAAGAGATGGGAATACCATACTACCTGACCGGCCTCCTGAGAAATCTGTATGCAGGTCAAGAAGCAACAGTTAGAACTGTACATGGTGAGAGACTTTACTTTTTGGGGCCCCCAAATCACTGCAGATGGTGACTGCAACCATGAAATTAAAAGACACTTGCTCCTTGGAAGAAAAGCTATGATCAACCTAGACAGCATATTTAAAAGCAGAGACATTACTTTGCTGACAAAGGTCCATCTAGTCAAAGCTATGGTTTTTCCAGTAGTCAAGTATGGATGTGAGAGTTGGACTGTAAAGAAAGCTGAGCACCAAAGAATTGATGCTTTTGAACTGTGGTTTTGAAGAAGACTCTTGAGAGTCCCCTGGTCTGCAAGCAGATCCAACTAGTCCATCCTAAAGGAGATCAGTCATGGGTGTTCATTGGAAGGACTGATGCTGAAGCTGAAACTCCAATGCTTTGGAGTCAGAAGAACTGACTCCTTGGAAAAGACTCTGGTGCTGGGAAAGATTGAAAGCAGGAGAAGGGGACAGAGGATGAGATGGTTGGATGGCATCACCGACTCAATGGGCATGAGTTTGAGCAAGCTCCAGGAGTTGGTGATGGACAGGGAAGCCTGGCGTGCTGCAGTCCATGGGGTTGCAACGAGTCGGATATGATTTACTGGACTGAACTGATACTAACATGAGAAATAAAACACAGTAAAATCTGGTATCCTTAGTAAGGGGGTGTAAGGACAACACTCGCTAAGTTCTTACATGTAGCCTTTATGCTTGAAAATCAGTTGGATATAGTCTCTACATTGGTAGGCAGATTTCTTTAATGCTGAGTCACCTTGGATATCGTTTTTTCTCACCTTTTCTTCCTGTGAAAATCTCAGAATCTTTAGTCTTCTGGACTCTAATGTTGATGTTGGAGTCCAGTGATAATCTGACATTCTTTGCATTATAAGTGATGTAGTCTTTCTGTATAGATGTCCAAAATGTTTTCTTTAAAACCCTGGAACATGTTTCAGTGGTGGCTGTAGGTACATGATATGCCCTTTCAATATAGATGTTTATCATACTTTCGACGACATTTTCTTGGAATGTAATTTTTTTTTTCCTGTTCATTTTAGTACTCTTCAGGTACAGGGAAGCCTGGTGTGCTGCAGTCCATGGGGTTGCAAAGAGCTGGACATGACTCAGCAACTGAACAACAACTATTATAAATGTTCATTTATTTATGGGTAT
Source organism: Odocoileus virginianus (assembly GCF_023699985.2). Classification (NCBI taxonomy): domain Eukaryota; kingdom Metazoa; phylum Chordata; class Mammalia; order Artiodactyla; family Cervidae; genus Odocoileus; species Odocoileus virginianus. Next base: position 16,270,107 of record NC_069674.1, read on the forward strand.
GAGAATAGAAGATCTTGTCTTTTTCTCTATGAATTTCTTTGATCTCTTTCTCTACTTGTTTGATTTGTTTTCATCTTTTCTACCCTTTACTTCTTTTATGGTAGTTTCTAGAGTGTCTTGGCTTCCCAGGTAGCTCAGTGGTAAAGAATTCGCTTGCCCATGCAGGGGATGCAGGTTTGATCCCTGGGTAGGGAAGATCCCCTGGGGAGGAAATGGCAACCCACTCCAGTATTCTCGCCTGAGGAATTCCATGGACAGAGGAGCCTGGTGCGCTATAGTCCATGTGTTCACAAAGAGTCAGACTCAACTGTGGGACTGAGCACGAGGACAAGAGTGTCTATTCAAGAACTTTCTGTTTTAATTTCTGAAATACTTCTAATTTTATTCCTTAGCTCTCAGTTTTTCTTTTCATGACTTCTGTAGCACAGTCATCTCATTTCTAAATTTTGTAATTCTGGTTTATGTTATTTTTACGTAACATTCTGTTTTACTTATAGAAATAGGTTTCATTATATCTCTACTTTAAGACTAAGGTAAATGCTATCTCCATTTCTTTAGATCTGTTATTCAGAGAGATGTTGTCTTTTTTTCTTATATAATATCTTTGAAAGGTGTAAAACCACAGTAGATTCCATAATTCATATTATGTTGTTTTCCTATATTTATAAGTTTCCTATGATGAGTTATAAACAGGCTAATCTTTTTATACTGAAGTTATCTCAGGATGTATGCCTTCGGAAAGGGTCTGGTGGAACTTCTACAACCTAGAGGTATTCTTTTTATCTATTCTTAGCAGCCAACTGAAAAGTATATAATGTTCTGCTCAGATTAACAAAGTGGGTACTCTCTCTACTCTCTTCTGATATCTATGTCAGAAGTCTCTGCTCCTTTTAAAAAAACTTCCTTGCTGCAAGCCTCAAGTGGTCTCTATTATCTGCTCAACTCAATAAAGGAATTATTTTTCCTCACAAGAGCCGTGAGCTCAGGTACAGACTACACTCTATGGCTACATCACATCAGAACCGGTTTCAGTATCACTATAATTTTGATCTTTAGCAGCAAACATGATCTGTAATCATAATACATTTTACTGGGAAACACCATCCACTTTGAGGACACACAGAGAAACCTTCTATATTTACAACTTCTCTTGCCTTCTCTCCTGTTCACAATAAAGAAAATGTTTCTTCTCCTATCCAGTCACCAATGTCTCTACCTATGCCTTGGATCAATCTTACTCTGCCTTCTCAGAGGCCTCACACAGTCACACATCTCTTCTTTTGTATGTTCAGTAGCTCACTTGAATGGATCCCAAAATAGATCTACAATATGACCCAGCAATTCCACTCCTAGTATGTATCTGAAAAGAGCAAAAATGCTAATTAAAAAAAGATATATGCACTCCAATGTTCACAGCAGCATTATTTATAATTGCCAAGCAACTGCCAAGCAACCTAAGTGTCCATCAACAGATAACTGGATAAAGACGATGTGGTATGTGTGTATACACACACACACACAGGAAAACTACTCAGTCATAAAAAACCAAAATTCTGTCATTTGCACCACCATGGATGGACTTGGAAGGCATTAGGCTAAGTGAAGTAAGTCAGAGAAAGACAAGTACTGCATGATATCACTTACATATGTGGAATCTTAAAAAAAATACAGTAAACTAGTGCAGAAAACAAAAAGGAAGCACGTTCACAGATACAAAGAACAAACTAGGGTTACCAGTATATATGTGTGTGTGTCAGGGGGGTGGTCAATATAAGGATAAGGGGGAGGAGATACAAAGTACTGCATGGAAGACAGTATTGCACAACACAGGAACTATAGCCAGTATTTTGTAATAACTGTAAAATGGAGAGTAAACTTTAAATATTGTATAAACAATAAACAAACATGCTTAAGTCTTTCCGAATTGCAAAAAGAACAAATATTCCTCAATTCCTTTTTTCTTCCCGGGTATTGCCTTATCCCCTTCCTCCCTCACCCAGAAGTAAACTTTCTTCTTTTTACAAAGTTGGTAAATTTTCCATCTATGTCTCTTTACCTCCTACTCACCCTAACATGGTTTTCCCTTTTACCTCTCTACCAAAACATACTTTTGCAAGACCTCCACGTTTCTTACCCTAAAATCCCCTTCACCTCTCTTACTAGCCCTTGCAGGAGCTTGCCACTATGAACCACTGTTGCCTTTGTTAATGCTTTCTTTCACTTCCATGATACTACATTTTTCTGGTTTTCTCCTACTTCTTGTCTGTCTCCTTTGCAGGTTCATCCTTATCTAGTAGTCATTCAGTTCAGTTGCTCAGTCATGTCTAACTCTTTACAACCCCATGGGCTGCATCACGCCAGGCCTCCTTACCCATCACCAACTACCGGAGTTTACCCAAACTAATGTCCACTGAGTCAGTGATGCCATCCAACCATCTCATCCTCTGTCACCCCCTTCTCCTCCTGACTTCAACCTTTCCCAGCATCAGGGTCTTTTCAAATGAGTCAGGTGGCCTGGTGGCCAAAGTACTGGAGTTTCAGCTTCAACATCAGTCCTTCCAATGAAGACTCAGGACTTACCTCCTTTAAGATGGAATGGTTGGATCTCCTTGCAGTCCAAGGGACTCTCAAGAGTCTTCTGCAACACCACAATTAAAAACCATCAACTCTTCAGTGCTCAGCTTTCTTTACAGTCCAACTCTCACATCCACACATCACTACTGGAAAAACCATAGCTTTGACTAGATGGACCTTTGTTGGCAAAGCAACGTCTCTGCTTTTTAATATGCTGTCTAGACTGGTCGCAACTTTTCTTCCAAGGAGCAAGTGTCTTTTAATTTCATGGCTGCAGTCACCATCTGCAGTGATTTTGGAGCCCCAAAAAATAAAGTCAGCCACTGTTTACACTGTTTCCCCATCTATTTGCCACAAAGTGATGGGACCGGATGCCATGATCTTAGTTTCCTGAATGTTGAGCTTTAAGCCAACTTTTTCATCGTCCTCTTTCACTTTTATCAAGAGGCTCTTTAATTCTTCTTTACTTTGTGCCATAAGAGTCGTGTCATCTGCATATCTGAGGTTGTTGATATTTCTCCTGGCGATCTTGATTCCAGCTTGTGCTTCCTCCAGCCCAGCGTTTCTCATGATGTACTCTGCATTTAAGTTAAATAAGCAAGGTGACAATATACAGCCTTGACAGACTCCTTTTCCTATTTGGAACCAATCTGTTGTTCCACGTCCAGTTCTAACTGTTGCTTCCTGACCTGCATACAGATTTCTCAAGAGGCAAGTCAGGTGGTCTGGTATTCCCATCTCTTTCAGAATTTTCCACAGTTTGTTGGGATCCACACGGTCAAAGGCTTTGGCATAGTCAATAAAGCAGAAATAGATGTTTTTCTGGAACTCTTTCTTTTTGATGATCCAATGGATGTTGGCAATTTGATCTCTGGTTCCTCTGCCTTTTCTAAAACCAGCTTGAACATCTGGAAGTTCATGGTTCATGTATTACTGAAGCCTGGCTTGGAGAATTTTGAGCATTACTAGCGTGTGAGATGAGTGCAACAGTGTGGTAGTTTGAACATTCTTTGGCATTGCCTTTCTTTGGGATTGGAATGAAAACTGACCTTTTCCAGTCATGTGGCCACTGCTGAGTTTTCCAAATTTGCTGGCATATTGAGTACGGCACTCTCACAGCATCATCTTTTAGGATTTGAAATAGTTCAATTGGAATTCCATCACCTCCAATAGCTTTGTTAGTCGTGATGCTTCCTAAGGCCCACTTGACTTCACATTCCAGGATGTCTGGCTCTAGGTGAGTGATCATATCATCATGGTTATCTGGGTCATGAAGATCTTTTTTGTACAGTTCTGTGTATTCTTGCCACCTCTTAATATCTTCCGCTTCTATTAGGTCTACCATTTCTGTCCTTTATTGGGTCCATCTTTGCATGATATGTTCCCTTGGTATCTCTAATTTTCTTGAAGAGATCTCTAGTCTTTCCCATTCTATTGTTTTCCTCTATTTCTTTGCATTGATCACTGAGGAAGGCTTTCTTCTCTCTCCTTGCTATTCTTTGGAACTCTACATTCAAATGGGTATATCTTTCCTTTTCCCTTCTCTCCTTTTCACAGCTATTTGTAAGGCCTCCTCAGACAGCCATTTTGCTTTTTTGCATTTCTTTTTCTTGGGGATGGTCTTGATCCCTGTCTCCTGTACAAAGCCACGAACTTCCATCCATAGTTCTTCAGGCACTCTATCAGATCTAGTTCCTTAAATCGATTTCTCACTTCAACTGTATAATCATAAGGGATCTGATTTAGGTCATACCTGAATGGTCCAGTGGTTGTCCCTGCTTTCCTCAATTTAAGTCTGAATTTGGCAATAAGGAGTTCAAGATCTGAGCCAGACACTGGAGTGTGTAGCCTTTCCCTTCTCCAGGGGATCTTACCAATCCAGGGATGGAACCCAGGTCTCCTGCATTGCAGGCAGATTCTTTACCAGCTGAGCCACAAGGGGAGCCCAGTAGTCATCACATATAAGAATTCCTAAAGGCTTGTCCTAGGTGATCTCCACACTCTATTTTCTAAGAGCAGAAGAGGAAACAGAAGACAGCAAGAAGATAAAAAAGGAAGGGTCAGGGAAGTGGGAGGAGAACTTGAACAACAGGACAAGTCTAGAAGATTGATGAGGAGAGGAAGAAATAGAAATCAACATACATCAGTATAGAGACAGAAAGACACTAAAAATATCAAGTGCTTTAGGCTCTCTTCCTGGCTAAGCTTAGTGATGAAGATATTTAGTTAAGAGATCCCCGGGAGCCTATCCATCCATAATCAAAATAAAGATACTCTGGTAATTATGACTGCTATTTAAGAATTTCTATTAAGAATTCCTATTAAGAATTAAGTTAAATAATACTACTTAAGAATTAAAATTTTGTTTTACCATAATATGAATACCTGTGAACTATTTTTATTAAAAGAAATCAAAGCAAAGTTCTTTGAGGAATAGGATTGTTTTGCAACTTTAAAGAGAATGTGAAAAATGTTTTTAAAGACTAGACAAAAATGCAAAAACATTGAGATAATTCAGCTGATAGTCATATTCATGCATTGTTTTAAACACAAATATCTGAATAAGCACCCTACATATGTATTATGTATACATACTAAAAACTACTGTACCTTATACATAATAAATCAAAAAAATATAAGATATTTTTAAAGAATGAAATACTCTTAAATGTATTTCTAATCATGAAAGTTTCATACCATTACAGACTAATGGTCCAAGATGGTCCACTAATGGTCCACTTAAGGCGTAGTTCATCATTAAAATAGTAAATGTCAATTTCAAAGAATCTTCTTTTTAATTTTCAAACTTTCAGGTCCACTCCTTGTTAGACCTAGATAGTCACTGCTGTTAACTTCCTAACAAGACTGATGAAGAACCTATAATGTGTCAGTTCGGCTATTCTAATGTTATACAAGCAAAATTAGTATTATCTTTAAGATAGCTAAAAATGAGATTTCAAACAATTTAAGCATGGTGGGAAAACTCACAATGCCATCAACTCCATACACCTGAAAAAATTAAACACAAAATAAGGCAGCAACCAGGCACTAACGGTTATAGCTTTCCACACAATGTGGATTTCCTCACCAGCTAACCCACCACTGAATCCATATTCAGGTGTCAAGAATGACAAGTATCTATCCCTCTACAAAACACTGATGACATCATCAAGTATGAGCAGTCCTGATTTCTAAGAGCTCAGCTTTCTGTCACTGGGGAAGAAGCAAGTCAACAGTACTCAATCTTGATTATAGATTTAACTCAAACTATCTCTACACTTTTAATTGGAATTGGGGATCACTTTTCTTTTTTAAAGAATTTATCATTTTTTAATTGAAGTATAGTTGATTTACAATGTTGTGTTAGTTTCAGGAATACAGCAAAGTGATTCAGTGTTTTTTATATACATACATACATACATACATATATATGAAAGTGTTAGTTGTTCAGTCATGTCCAACTCTTTGTGATCCCACGGACTGGAGCCTGCTAGACTCCTCTGTCCATGGGATTTCCCAGACAAGAATATTGGAGTGTATATAAAAATATATATTTTTTAGATTTTCCATTATCATCATTATAGGAAATTAAGAATAGTTCCTTGTTCTATGCCGTAAAACCTTGTTGTTTATCTATTTTAGAAATAGTAGTGTGTATCTGTTAAATCCCAAACTCCTAATTTATCCCCCCACCTTCTCCCTCTTTGGTAATGGTAAGTTTGTTCTATATCTGTGAATCTATTTGTTTTATAAATAAGTTCATCATTTTAAGATTACACATAAAAATCATATATGGCATTTGTCTTTCTCTGACTGACTTACTTTGTATGATAACCTCGAGGTCCATCCATGTTGCTACAAATGACATTATTTCATTCTTTTTTTGTGGCTGAGTAATAAGCTGGGAAAGATTGAAGGTGGGAGGAGAGGGGACAACAGAGGATGAGATGGTTGGATGGCATCACTGACTCGATGGACCCGAGTTTGAGTAAGCTCTGGGAGTTGGTGATGGACAGGGAAGTCTGGTGTGCTGCAGTCCATGGGGTCACAAAGAGTCGGACGCGACTGAGTGACTGAACAGAACTGAGTAATATTCCATTCACATCTTCTTTATCCAGTCCTCTGTCAATGGACACTTAGGTTGCTCCCATGTCTTAGCTAATGTAAATAGTGCTGCTATGAACATTGGAGTGCATGTATCTCTTCAAATTGCAGAGTTTTCACCTTTTCCAAATATAGGCCCAGGAGTAGAATTGCAGGATTATATGGTATTTCTATTTTTAGTTTAAGGAACCTCCATACTCTTCTCCACAGTGGCTACACCAATTTATATTCTCCGCACCAGAGTAAGAGGGTTCCCTTTTCACTATAACCTCTCCAGCATTTATTATTTGTAGACTTTTTGATGATGGCCATTTAGCATGAAGTGCTGCCTCATTGTGATTGTGATTTGCATTTCTCTGATATTTAGCCATGTTGAGCATCTTTTCATGTACCTGTTGGCCATCTGGATATCTTTTTTGGAGAAATGTCTTTAGGTCTTCTGCCTATTTTTGAGTTTTTTTTTTTTTAATTGAACTATATGAGCTGCTTATGTATTCTAGAAATTAATCTCTGGTCAGTCACATTGTTTGCAAATATTTTACCCCATTCCTTAGGTTACCAGTTTGTTTATGCTTTCCTTTACTGTGCAAAATATTTTAAATTTAATTAAGTCCCATTTGCTTATTTTTGTTTTATTCCCATTACTCTAGTAGACAGATCCAAAAAATACTGCTATGACTTATGTCAAAGAGTGTTCTTCCTAATGTTTTCCTCTAGGAGTTTTATAGTATCCAGCCTTATATGTAGGTCTTCAATCCATTTTGTGTTTATTTTTGTAAATGAAGTTAGAGAATGTTCTAATTTGATTCATTTACAAGTAGCTGTCCAGTTTTTCCATCATTACCTATTGAGGAGACTTTTTCTCCACTGTATATTCTTACCTCTTTCATCAAAGATGAATTGACCATAGATTTTGGGGGGGTTGGGGGGGAGGGTGGGGGGGTGGGAATCACTTTTAATGGTTATGGCACATGTGCCCTACATCTAAAAATTTAGGGACTTTTCAGACTCTGGAGACCATGGGACTTTGAGTGGCATCCATATGGAACTTCCCTAGGAATGGAGAATAGAGGGTTTTACACCAGGATCCTGGTGGACAGGGCCTACCATGACCTTCAATCACATGTAAATTGTGTAACGATTTGCAGGTGAAAAAAAAACACAATAGAGTCTGCAGTAGAGAAATCTCATCACCTCCAAGGCAGCTGTGTATAGTTTTATTTTTTTCTTTTGCTTTTATGAAAGATTCCCAGGTCTCAATCTTCCAGGGCTCTAAGCACAACTAAATCTGGTGGGTATTATTATTTCATATTATATTATATTATATTATATATTATATTATTATATTATTTCATTATATGGCACACATTCCATTTTAGAGACTACTGGTCTAGTATATACTTGAAAATACATAAGTAAAATTTGAGAAAGGGATCAAGGTTATAGGAAGATACAAGAGACGTGTGCATCTATGTGACAGTTTAAACTGGAAATGCAGTCTCTAAGAAGAAAGAATTAAAGGGAAAAGTCTAGAGATCTAAGGACCAAAGTTTGCTGATTACCACATCTGAGTAGAGAGGGAAAAAGCAATGTGATTAAAAAATGGTCTTCTGACATCCACTGTCCGTTAGGACAGAGTAACTAATGGCAGGACAAGCTTGTCTGACATGAACAACTATATGTAACTGGGAAGAATACACATGAAGTTAACTGTTTTCAGGCACTGAACACAGAAATGGATGCCAGGGATCCCTGAAACAGGGAAAACTCAGGAAGTGAGCCCCTATAGTATCTTGATTCTCTACCTGGGAACTATATTGTGGCTGTGGTACAGGGAACTAGAGCCTAGGCAGGACACAGATTAGAAGCCAGAGGAAAATTTGGGTGGTGAAGTAGGTAAGCACTCAAGAGAAGGGAACTGCACAGAGGAAGGGTACCGGCAACCTATGAAGGGTTTCTCTGATTCCTTGGCTGAAGGCTACCATGCATGTGCAGGGTGAGACTTACAGAAGTTTACCAGAGAGCAGCTGCTAAGGGATTGAGGGGAAAAAAGATACTAGAAGCCCGCAGGGAAGAAAGAGAAAATAAATAAAAAGAAGGCAATCTTAAACCAGATCATACTAATAATAACTTAAAATGTAAATACATTAAATAATTAAAATTTTACAACTTGGATAAAAAGCAAGACACAATCATACACTACCTCTAAGAGATAAAATATAAAGGTTAAAAGTAAAATGATGGAAAAAATATACAATTTAAACACAAAGATAAGAAAACTGATAGCTATAATAAGATAATAGGAGTACATCAAGGCTCTATATTGCCACCTTGCTTATTTAACTTATATGCAGAGTACATCATGTGAAATGCTGGACTGGATGAAGCACAAGCTGGAATCAAGACTGCCTGAAGAAATATGAATAACCTCAGATATGCAGATGACACCACCCTTATTATGGCAGAAAGTGAAGAACTCAAGAGGCTCTTGATGAAAGTGAAAGAGGAGAGTGAAAAAGTTGGCTTAAAACTCAACATTCAGAAAACTAAGATCATGGCATCCGCTCCCATTACTTCATGGCAAATAGATGGGGTAACAGGAAACAGTGACAGACTTTATTTTCTTGGACTCCAAAATCACTGCAGATGGTGACTGCAGTCATTAAATTAAAAGAATGCTTGCTCCTTGGAAGAAAAGCTATGACAAACCTAGACAGCATATTAAAAAGCAGAGACATCACTTTCGCTGACAAAGGTCCATTTAGTCAAAGCTATGGTTTTTCCAGTAGTCATGTATGGATGTGAGACTTGGATAGTAAAGAAAGCTGAGCGCCGAAGAACTGATGCTTTTGAACTGTAGTGCTGGAGAAGACTCTTGAGAGTCCCGTGGACTGCAAAGAGGTCAAACTAGTCAATCCTAAGGGGAATCAACTCTGAATATTCATTGGAAGGACGACTGATGCTGAAGCTGAAGCTCCAGTACTTTGGCCACCTGGTATGAAGAGCCGACTCATTAGAAAAGACCCTGATGCTGGGAAAGATTGAGGGCAGGAGGAGAAGGGAACAACAGAGGATGAGATGGTGGGATGGCATCACCAACTCGATGGACATGACTTTGAGTGAGCCTTGGGAGATGGCGAAGGGCAAGGAAGCCTGGTGTGTGCAGTCCATGCGGTCACAAAGAATCAGACACAACTGAGCTACTGAACAACAACAGATATCATGAAATAGTATGAAAGATGAAGAACATTTCAGAGTTAGGGCAGGCAATCCATAAGTAAGACAAAGCTTCAACATACCTGTAACAGAAACTAACTGGAAAAAAGGAATTAAGTGATAAATAAGCAATCATGATTGAAGATTTTAACATTTTTCCATAACTAACAGAACAAGCAGACAAACAAAAACAAAAAAAAAACCTGACAAAAAACAATAAAAATATAACATTTTTACAACACTATCAACCAACTTGACCTAATTAACATTTACAGAACACTACTCCCAGCAAACTGAGAATTTAAATTCTTTAAGTGCACATTCATCAAAACAGATGATATGCTAGGACATAAAATGTCTCAATAAACTTCAAAAGATTTAAATCCTACAGAGCATTTTTTTTATTCTAATGAAATAAGCTATCTAGAAAGTCCCCCAAACATCTATAAATTTAACACACTTCTAGGCAACCCATTGGTCAAAAGATGAAACATCATTCAGCTCCTGAACACACTAAAAGGATAAAAGAATGTTATGAACAAACTCATGCCAATAAATGTACCAAATAGCTGAACCATATACTTTTATTCACACAATTTACTGAAACAGATTCAAGAAGAAATGGAAAAAATCTGATAGCCCTATTTCTATTAAAGACACTGAATTCCTAATCAAAATCCTCCCCATAAAGAAAACTCCAAGCCCATGTGGATTCACTAGTGAATTCTGTCAAATATTTAAGGAGGCATTAACAGTAATACAAAAACTCTTTCGGAAAACAGAGATGGAGGGAACACCTCATACCATATTTTTAGGTATTACCTTGATGCCAAAATCAGGTTAGAACAGAAGATAAACATATCACCAATGTTCCTCATGAATGTAAGAAAAAAAAATCCTTAAAGTATTAGCAAGTCAAATCCAGAAATGCACAGAAAGGACAATACACTGTGACCAAGAATTCAAGACCTGTGTAACATATGAAAATCAATGTAAGCCACCACAGTAACAGGAAAAAAAGAACCAAAATCCACCACATAACCATTTTAATAATTACAGAAAATGCATTTGACCAAATTCTTCATTCATTCATGGTAAAAAACTCTCAATACATTTAAAGTAGAAGGAAACCTGTTAATTTTTTGATAATGGGCAATTATAAAAAACAAAGAAGCTAACATATTAATGGTGAGCAACTTAATTTTTTTTTAAATTGGAGGATAATTGCTTTACAATGATGTGTTAGTTTCTGCCATACAATAATGTGAATCAGCCATAAGTATATACATGCCCACTCCCCCTTGAACCTCCATCCCACTTCTCTAGATCGTCAAAGAGCATGGGGTTGAGCTCCCTGTGTTATACAGCAGCTTCCCACGAGCTGTTTTATGCATGGTAGTGTGTATGTTTCAATGCTACTGTGTATGTTTCAATTCATACCACTCTCTCCATCCCCTGCTGTGACAGTGCCCAATTAAACGTTTTATCCCTAAGATCAGGAATAAGAAAAAGAATGGCATCTCTCATTTAATACTGAAATTAACTAAACTTCTCTGGAAGTCCTAGCTAGTGTAAGAGAAGAAAATGTCATGAATTATAAAAAAAAAAAAAAAAAAAGAAAAGAAATAAGTAAAACTACCTGCAACCAACATGTTAGTCTACGTTGAAATTCCTAAGGAATCTACAAAAACGACTAGATTTAACTGAATTTAGCAAGAGTGGGATACAGTCAACATACAAAAGTCAATTGTATTTCAAAGTGTAAGCAACAATGGAAATGAAAAAAATTTAAATACCACTTTCAATATTGTTAAAGAACATTATATCATAAAATATTTCAGAACAAACTTCACAAAAGAAATCAGCTCCCAGAATTGATGGTTACGTGTTACAGACTGCCAGTTAATAAAGGGAACTGATGGACTCATAGTTTACTCTCCCTTTGATAACTAAAGTGACCCCTTTCTAAAGTGTGCTCAGTCTTCTTTAAAAATAGCTCTTAGAGCTTGCTACTCTTTGGCTGAACAGTACATCCCCACTATAAAATATTAAATAACACTGTAACATTTCACAACATTATAACATTTAAGATCAGTTTGTCTCCTGATTTCATGTATCATAATGTATCTAAAGAAAATATTTTCCAAGCTCTTCCCCCTTTCCTGGACATTACTGCATACTAGAAAAAGTCTTGTGGTCACTCATTTTCTAACTGGTAGCCATACAAAATTTAAACAATGTTCTCAAAATGGGCTTGGCGGCTACCATGAATTGTGTCTAAGCATTTACAAAAACTGTATCTTTGTTGTTACAAATTAGCTTTGTTTCTTCTTTACAACAATCAAAACATTATGTTGATTTTTGTAAAAAAAAAAAAAAAAAAGTTAGAAAACACTTCCTATAAAGTTCATTTAGGATAACAAAGGGAGCACCAAAAAGCACTTAACAGAAAGGGAAACTAGGTTTGATGGTGTTGAGAACACTACATTTTCAATTTGGTCTTCATTTTCTAAAGAACCCTCTTTGAGCAACTGTACTTTGGAATAATACAGCTTGAACTAAAACACACACACACACACACACACAAACAAAACCCAACCTCTAGGGTTTATGATTATCTAGAACTCTTAAGTGACATACTGAATTCTCTGGGGTGAGAGGTCTAGAAAACTAGCAAACCAGGTGATTCTAGTAAAGTGAAAATTTGAAAACCCCCTATCTAAATCTTTATGCTTTCTTTATAGTCCAAGTCTCACATCTGTACATGACTACTGGAAAAACCATAGCTTTGATGAGATCTAAATCTGAGTTTAACTGCAACACATGTGGCCTCAACAAAACCAGTTTTGTTTGGCCTACAGAAAGGGTCCACACCGAGTATGTGTTAATTACTTGCCAATATTTAATACTAGAGAAATGTTACATTTCTCCAGACCTCAGACTTCTCATTAAAAAGTAAAGATCCTCCAACCCTGGCCCTGCCCTATCACAGGACAACCAGCTGGAGCTAAGCAGAGTTTGCTCCCTTCCTTTCTCTCCCACCATCCCCTATTTTACCCAAGCCTTATAGTTCCCCATCTCAGTTACTTGCTTAGCTCCTGACAGGATTGTGGTTTGACCTTTGATGCCTGTCCCCACAAGTTCATTAGGAGAAGAAGAACAGAGATAATGAACCCTATTTACAGTTGATCCTTGAACAAGCTGGGGGTTAGGGGTGCTGACACTTGTGCAGTTGAAAATTTGAATATAACTTACCATTGACCTTCCCCATGCCAGTTCTGCATCCTTGGATTCAACCCATGACAAATCATGTACTACTCTAGTATTTACTATTGAAAAAAATCTGTGTATTAGTGCACCCTTGCAGTTCAAACCATGCTGCTTAAGGGTTAACTGTGGTTCTGAAATAAATTGTCTATTAACTTTTGCTACAGCTAGTATTAGAATAAGTCTGCAAGGAGAGAGGAAGGGAGAAAATATTCAAGTTATTAAGACTCAACATAGTATTCTTAATTTATTGAAGATAATCCTAACTTTTTTTCTTTAGCAATACATGCAGAAGTATTGGTTTGTAAAAGACATCTTCCTCAGTATAAAAAAAAACAAAAACATTACCTTCCAATTTAAAAGCTTTCCTGAACTCTGGCTTACAATACAAACACAAAGATAAAAAATATTTGGAGACTGCAACATTTTGAGAACTTTATAATTGCAAACTTGCTTCAGAATTGAGGATCAGAGCTTTTATTACTCATGTTCTCATTCATTCAGATCTAAATCTCAAGCCCTGAAACACAATACATCTTAATTCTAGAATTATGCAAAATTCAGATACTAATTGGTTACTGGCCATTTTAAACATTTAAAATATAAATAAAAGAAACCCTTAAATGTATCTAAAAATTAAGAACTAAAATTTTAAGTTTCACCTGTACTAACTTTCCAACAGGTGGGCCATGTCAAGAGCAAATTAGCATGAAGGCTCTGAGATTTTTACCCTACTTGCAAACTAACAAAGTACTAGCTGACCATGGAAGCTGGGAGAAGGCATGAGACTGGTGAATCAGAGACAAAGGGCAGTTTATTACTTCCAGTAATAACATAAGCCAAAGCATCAACACTTCAGCACTGGTTCCCAGAGCCCCAGTTCACCTGGCAAGATGAAGAGGGTCAGTTGAACTTGCCTAAGCAACACAAGCAATGGGCTGTGTTGCAGGAGAGGAAGCCCAAGTTTAGGGAACCCTAATCTTTTATGATGGGCAATAAGCATGCCTGCCTTCTACTCCGGGAGACATTGATCTGTTACTATTGCACCATATACATGGTTCCTCTTTGCTGTGATGGTAGACACTGTCTCTACCATACAAGGCTTTTCCTTATACAAACATCCTTTAAAAACAGAAACAAAGGGCAGTCAGTCAGTACCTCCCCTGGCAAGCTCTGCAGAAACAGCCAGACCCATGGAAAACTGTCTTTCAACTAGACACTGTTCCTTACATATAAATAAATCAAGAGTCTAACACTGCAACCTATTTAAAAGCATCAATTTCATGTGTTCTTTGATCTAGCTCAATTATTTAATTAGCAATTTTTCTCTAACTACATCAACTAGTCCCTTT